>NW_027528614.1:285499-528736 GCF_008692635.1 Crocuta crocuta
GTGTGTGTGTGAGAGAGAGAGAGAGAGCTGTGTGTGTGTGTGTGTGTGTGTAGGTGTGTGGTGGGGGATACTGGTGAAAAGAGGACTTGCGAAAGTGACTTGAATAGACAAATGGGGCCTAATGACACTGAAATGCGCCATTTCTGCCCAGGAACCAGTCCTTGGGCCTGCATTTGGTCACTTTGTATAGACCCGGGGGATGGTGGTACCTGAGAACTTCTTTTAAATCACCCTTATTCCCACCCCTGGGTTTGGGGATAAACTCTTTGTGTTCAGTGCTGTGTCACGTTCTCCAGTTGCTTAGCTCCTGTACATTGGTACTAGGATGAGAAGTGAATAGGAAAGGAAGCAGCAGTTGTAAACTCAAGGCAGGGGGATGCAAGCTACTACGGTGTCTGGTAAGCAAAACCTTTCTGGTATTACATTTCACAACCTTCATTTCTTATTTCCAAAGAACCACCCTTTTGAATTTCTTTTTCCTTCCCTTTAGAAAGAAATTCCTTAAACATTAATGGGAAAATAATGTCTTCTTCATTTTCAACTCATGCAGTGCTTTAGCAGTTGGTGCATGTTCAAAGCCATGCCCTATCTGAGGGTGGTATTGGGTGTCCTGTCCCTTATCTATCTTCCTCCAACTTTTTTAGTCAAATCTTTGTCCAACTCTCTATATACTTTCATTTTTTTTGTAAAGTCCTGCCTTGAAGAGTGGACTCTAGGCAGAATTGGAAATCCCTTTTGAACAGCTGTCCTGTGGTGACTTGGTGAGACTTCAGGGCTAATTTTCTGTTGGGTATGGATTCTCTAATTAGTGCTTAAACTTCTGGATTGGGTGGGAGGGACTCTTCCACGTGTCTATTGACCACAAGTTTTTTTTTTATCTTTTAAGCAGTTTGCCATGTGCCTCTGCAGCATATCTTGCTTGGGAGCTGAACATTCTGCCCATTGGGGTTCCTGATCTCTAGTGAACAGGGGATTAATAAAGAAGATCTTCCTTAACATGGGAGATAGGGAAATCACATCCATCCAGAGAACCTTGGAGAACCTGATCCTTGTAGTTTGTGGCCAGAGTTATTTTCTGGGATACTTTGCTGGCGGGTGGGAGGTGATTTTACATCCTTACTGAATGGCAAGTAAGGTTTTGGGGAGGCCACTGTACCAGGTTTTCAAAAGGAGTTTGACGGATAGGGGCTTATACTTAGGAGAGGTAAGGCCTTATACATTACCCAAGAGACCTATTTCAGTCCACTGAGCCCTATTGGAAATAACCTCAAAACCAAGAAAAGGAGCGGGGAGGGCAGTGTAAGGTCAGGTACAAAACATTTTCCAGAAGTGCTAAGACTTCTCAAGGTAAACTCAGACTCCTTCGTTTGTTATAAGAGTGTCGTGATTGTTTTTAGAAGGGCTCCGATTTTCATAGGGTTTTTGTCCTGAACCAATTAAGTTGTTTTTTCTTGGTGATGCATATGGAATAATTTTTGCCAACCTAGGTATTTTTCACCTTGTTAATTGAATAACCCTCAAGGAAAACTCATTTTAGAGGCAGGAGTTGGTGTCACTTAAGGACTTTTTAAGTTTCTGGTAAGAAAGGTAGAAAATCAATGCCTGTGTCAGTAATGCTCATCTCCGCTTGCAATATCCTCCATAAGAAGGAATGCACAGCTTAGAACAAGGTGGATATAAGGCTGGGGTTATTTCCCTCTCCCCATCCCCCCTTATTCTGTATGTTCTATCTTGAAGGAAATTAAAAGCAAACATGTCATGCCCTAGATTATTTTTGGTTCCAGAAAGCTTCCTCAAGTATTCATTCCAGGCTCCAGATATGACTGGGTAATGTTGACACTTGGTTACTGCCCCTCCTTCCCTGTTCAACTCCTTTGGCTTTTCCACTGTAGGCCTGTGCCAGGAATTTAGACTCTTCATTTCTTTCCACTTGAGTGCCTTGTATCTTCTTTCAGAATGTACTGACTTTGAAGTAAGGAAATTTGGTTGTAAGACATTTGGAGTCCTTAATTTTAAGTGAGTGAAAACTAATTTGCCTGTAGGAAAGCCATGAGAAAACCCATTTACATTTTCTCATGATTGGTACTTAGAAGACAAACTTTAGTTTTGTTAATTATACTTCCAAAATATAGATAGGAAAAATAATAGCGGAAACCTAATATTTAACATATCGGCCTTATCTTCTCACTTCCCCTCATGATTATTGCTTGTTATGAATGGGAATGAAAAAGTTGTCCCTGGTTCCCATTTCCAGCAAGAAGGCACTGGATAGGATTTAGCTTTGCGTTCATTGGTCCCTTTCCTGGGTATAGATATTCTCTTCTCTCCCACCCTCTTAACTGAAGGAACATTTGAGCTCGGGTGACACTTTTTGTTTGAGTTTCTGAAGGAAGTAGGGGTAGTAGTCCTGTTGGTTTGGCTCAGACTTGGATATGCCAAAGGTAGTTCTCCAAGGCGATGTATATCCTACTCTCAGTTTGAATCATTGGGATCAGCTGTATTTGGCTGGAAGGGGCAGGGGTGGGGGAGTAGCACTGGTTTGAAGTGTTATTTAATTTAAGGCTTTTGTCAAATTGTGTATATTTTCGTTGATGATATGTATTACTTTGGATTCACTCATTGCTTTTCTAATCTCTAACAAATGGGAAATCTGTTTTGTGTATCTCATTGTATCTGTGTATCTCTTGGTATAGTATCTGTATATCACTTTATGTAGTATCTTACTGCATGGGAAAAATGCCTTTATATCCATGTCTGCCTCTAAGAATCAGTGGATTTCAGTGGATTTGGCCCATGGGCTTCTAATCTTATCCAGTGTTCTACTTGAGTGTTTTTTCCTCTGAATTCAGGTTCTACCTGTCTTTGTGGAGGTTCCAGGGCAGCAGCAACAACAGCACGGTTCACCCAGAGTTACTCACCTCTCAGCATTTCTTACCTTATCTCCTCTCTATTCAGCCCACAGGTTATGATCTCAAGAACCAACATCTTCCCTGCTTCTGCTGCTTCTTCCCTAGGCTGTTAGGATCTATTTGGAAATTTATTGCCCTTTTTGTTGAGAGGACTAAAAAGTTGAGATTGTATGCTTGTTTATCTTTTTTAGTTGTCTGAGAACATATAAAATGAGTTTGTTATTTTATAAGAACTTGTTCTCTTTTCTGCACAAAATTCAGACATCATTGTAAAACACTGATTTTCCCACCCTTCTACTGAGATCCTGTTGTCTGTACTAGAAGCAGAAGGCAAGAAGTTATTTTCTTGCCTCCTTTCTAACCAATGTTAACCTTATATTCCAAGCGCAAATATTACTGAGGTAGCTTTCTTTTTTGGTTCTCAGAAGTCAATGTTTAGAGGCATTGTGGATAAAAATCCCAATCAGAGCCACACTGATTCTAAATTACCTTGAGTTCTGGCCTAGAAATTGCTTCACACTTCGTCCCATAACAGAGTTTAGCTTTTAATGAGCTCCTTTTCTAACCTGGTCTAAAGTAGTTACTTAAAAATTTAATGGCATTTTTCCAGCTTCTAGCTTTACTCCATTCTTTTTGGCTGTATGGTTTCTAATTTCAGGCCTTTCTTGGAGATCTTGGATTGTAGTGTGATTTAGGAGAGGAGTGTGATCAGATTTGTGTCTTTGCTCTTGAAATCACAAAGCAGTCTTCCTCTTGCCTTTAAAACAATATAACGTGCAGTATTTGGTTAATGAGTGCCAATTCTGTTCAAGGCTGAGGAGTGCCAGCTTGATTTCTTTTATGTCCATTTGTCTCCATTTCTGAGAGCTCCCCTCAACTCTCTTGAGGGAAAAGTTTTGTTACCAAGTTTTGTATCACCTGCCGTTTTAGCTGATTGTCTCCAAGTGCGAGCAGAGCATATCCTGCCGCTTGAGGTGATTATGACTAAATAGACTAAGATAAAAAGGAACTGAACGGACTAATGTTAGAAGACATTTAACCTTGTCCAAGATTTGCCCAGTTCTTATCAAGCTCCAGGTTTTTTTCAGACCAAATTTATCAGCTGCTAAGGAGAAACAGGAACTAACAATAAGCAAAAATGCTTTGGAATGTTGAGTGTTTTGTTATGGGCACTTGATTCTTAGCTCTAATACAATTTAGTGAAGTTAGCTATCTTGAAAGGATGCAACTGGGAGGAAGAGAGAAAGGTGTACTGCCCAGTCCTCCAATCTAATTGTCTCCTAATTCAATCCTGTATTAACACCACACTTAACTTGCCAGGCCTTTTTTCTCAGTGGTGTGATGGTCTGTTTTGATTTTTATATCTAGAAAATGGTGAGAGTAGTTGAATATAGATTGAATAATTAGTCACAAAATTTTGCCAGATATAAAAATGGAATTTATTAGATGGCATAGTGGGACTCTCCTTGCTGCCCACTTATTCTCTGGGTTTGTTTTGTCCTTGTCTTAGAAACCTCAATCATGGGTTCGGGTCCCATAGATCCCAAAGAGCTTCTCAAGGGCCTGGATAGCTTCCTTAACCGAGATGGGGAAGTCAAGAGTGTGGATGGCATTTCCAAGATCTTCAGGTGAGTCTGCCTATCTTTGGATTCATTGTGGGTAATGGCTATTGTATGTTATAATAGGACCTTAAGTAAGGGAGACAGGAATGAGTGTTCTTGGAGGGGAAAAGGAGAGTCAGTGGGAATACGATTGAAACCCAGTAATTTTAGAGTAAGTGATAGGAAAAGGTGATCCCTTGGTTTCTGCCCATAATGGAACTTGGATATTTGGATATCCACGGTCTTGAGGGTGCCACATTTTGGAAGGAAGGGAGCAGGGGAGCAGAATTCTTGATTCTGTTTTGGGTCACATTCCCCATACCCAAAGTGTCATTTTCCCTTTAGGGACCCTCCAGTTGCCCAGGGAAAGCAAAGGACTAAGCCACTCCTGAACAGACTATGAACGCATGGCTGTTAGTGCTAGGATTCTTCACCAGGAAGCAGAATCATGTGTGTCCTGTGTGGTAGCAGTGATGCTCACCTCCCCAGATCAGAGACTTCAGTGTCGCCTGAGTTGTCTTCCATCCTCTCATAGGTTTTCATTTCACTCTGGATCCATCCCATCTTCCAAGAGGCTTGTGTGACTCTTTTACTGTTTCAAAGTCCCAAGTCCTCAGGGATTTTTAGGCACTCCCACAGATTAGAGATGCTTCTGCTGAAAGAAGAGGAGCTATAGCCACTCTGTTTCTAACCTTCATTTCCCTCCCACAGCCTGATGAAGGAAGCACGAAAGATGGTGAGTCGATGCACTTACTTGAACATTCTCCTGCAGACCCAGTCACCAGAAATACTGGTCAAGTAAGTGGGGATCTGGGAGGCTGGGATGGGAAGATATTAGAAGGTGGGGGAGGTGAGGCCTGGGGTTTCTAGGTCATTGATGGGGGAGTAGGAGTGTGGGATGTGGCACTCTAAAACCTAGGAAGGGCATTACAGATTCTCCTACCTGCCTGCAGGTTTATTGATGTTGGTGGCTACAAGCTTCTTAACAATTGGCTGACCTATTCAAAGACAACCAACAACATTCCCCTCTTGCAGCAAATTCTGCTGACCCTGCAGCACCTACCGCTCACTGTGGACCATCTCAAGCAGGTACCTTAAGCTTTACAACCCTAGTGCTTCCTTTTTACTTTAGCCTAACAGATAAAATACTTACACTGGCACTGATGGCGTTGCAGTCTTGGGCCTGTGAAGGAGAGTGGTAGAAAAAATTTTTCTAGGAATTTGGGGAGCCTGGGTGGCTCAGTTGATTAAGTGTACAAGTTCAGCTCAGGTCATGATCTCCAGGTTTGTGGGTTTGAGCCCCGTGTCAAACTCTGTGCTGACAGCTCAGAGCCTAGAGCCTGCTTTAGATTCTGTATCTCCCTCTCTACCCCTCCCCTGCTCATGGTCTGCTTCTCAAAAATAAATAAATGTAAAAAAAAAATTTTAAAAAAAAGAATATCTAGGAATTTAGTATCAGAAAACTAAATTTAATAGGTGTGTGTCTGGGGCACTTAATGTATTTGAGCCTCAGTTTTTTCATCCTTTGTTGGTGTTTTTTTGCTTGTTATTTTAAGTGACATTGTGCCACTTTTAAAATTTTTTTTAGTTTCATTTATTTGAGAAAGAGCTAATTAATTCAAGTGAAGAAAGAACAGAGAGAGAGGAAGAAGGAATCCCAAGCAGTCTCCTTGCTGCCAGTGCAGAGCCTAACTCAGGGCTTGAACTCCTGAAACTGTAAGTTCATGAACTGAGCCGAAGCCAAGAGTCGATTGCTTAACTGAGCCACCCATGCACCCCTCTTGTTTTAAGGCTTATGTATGAGTATGTCTACAAAGGGGCACCTGGGCGACTCAATCAGTTAAGCATCTGACTCATGGTTTCAGCTCAGGTCATGATCTCACAGTTGGTGAGTTCAAGCCCCACACTGGGCTCTGCACTGACAGCACAGAGCCTGCTTGGGATTCTCTCACTCCCTCTTTCTCTACCCCTCCCCTGCTCACACTTGCTCACTCTCTCCAAAAGAAATAAACTTAAAAAAATAAAAGTATGTCTACGAAGGTTTTGTAAAAGGTAAAGTAAAAGTTGCAGTTACGGACTATTAAGAAATTGTAGGGTGGGGGAGTGGCACCTGGGTGGCTCAGTCAGTTAAGCATTTGATTCTTGGTTTCAGCTCACAGCTTTATGGTTTCGAGCGCCACAACGGCAAGCCTACTTGGGATTCTCTCTCTGTCCTCTATCACTCTTCCCCTCCCCTACCATGCTATCAGTCTCTTTCAGAATAAACTTTAAGAAGAAAAAGATTGTGGCTGGGGCACCTGGCTGGCTCAGTCAGAAGAGTGTGATTCTTGGGGCGCCTGGGTGGCTTAGTCGGTTAAGCGTCCGAGTTTCGCTTAGGTCATGATCTCGTGGTTCGTGGGTTCGAGCCCCGCGTCGGGCTCTGTGCTGACTGCCAGCTCAGAGCCTGGAGCCTGTTTCAGTCTGTGACTCCCTCTCTCTCTGACCATCCCCTGCTCACGCTGTCTCTCTCTCTCTCCTAGAAATAAATAAAACATTAAAAAAAAAAAAACTTATAAAATTCTGTAAAAAAAAAAAAAGAGTGTGACTCTTGATCTTGGAGTTAGGGGTTCAAGCCCCATGTTGGGTATAGAGATTACTTAAAAATAAAATCTAGAAAAATAATAATAATAATAAAAGAAACTGTCAGTGAGTTTGTGCAGTTGTTAGCTCTGAAAGGACTTATTTTCCTCCTAGCACTTAACCTTTCTCCCTGTCTCTCATAGAACAACACGGCCAAACTGGTGAAGCAACTCAGCAAGTCAAGTGAGGATGAAGGTAGGGGCCAGTCCTTCCTTTCTGTCATAGTCCTTCCTCATTACTTCCACATAGTTCTCTCCATGTCTCACTCCCATCCTTGAACTGTCCTGTTAACTCCTTCCTACCTCACATTGCTTTTTTCTTTCTTTTAAAAATTGAGTTTCTCTAACCTGTTCTCCTTTCCTGTTCTCAATTCTGAATGAGATTTGTCCTTTTCTCTACTGTTGAATGTAAAATAAGACGCTACACTTTTAACTAGAAGCTGATTCTTAATATCTCTTGGTGTAAAAGGCATACACTTAAAATTTTTTCGGGAAAATAGTACCATCCTAGAGAGTGTCATCATCACTCTTTCTGTTTTTCTAAATATAAAGCATATTCTGAGACCTTCAGTGTGTATTTTCTTTACAATAGATACACTGTTTCTACCAGTAAACACCTTTCTTTCGGGCATGGTTGGAACTTTGACTACTGGAGTAGATCATAGCTTTGGTATCAATAGAATCTTTCCTTTTCTAAGACAAAGCGTTGTGGAGCCCTTAGCAAGGGCCATACAGTTGTGGCTTGGAGACAGAGCCTGGCTCCAGAAAGTCACAGCCTGCTGGGCGTGGTGGCGTGCGCCTATAGTCCCAGCTACTCGGGAGGCTGAGGCTGGAGGATTGCTTGAGCCCAGGAGTTCTGGGCTGTAGTGCACTATGCTGATCGGGTGTCCACATTAAGTTTGGCATCAATATGGTGACGTCCCAGGAGCGGGGGACCACCAGGTTGCCTAAGGAGGGGTGAACCAGCCCAGGTCAGAAATGGAGCAGGTCCGAAAGTCACAGCTTTTCTGTAGTGAAAAAAAGGGTTTATACCCAGTGTACAAACCACAAGCACAAGACACTAGTATCCCACAGGTGATTCTAGCAGAGCTAATCCCCTGATCAGAATACAGGCTTGCTCTGTTGACTGAAAGGAGTACTGTCCTAGGTCTTTTTGGAAAGAGGCTTTGGCAGTTTGGTATGGAAGAAGCATGTAGACCTAGGTAAGCCTATCTGAAGTTCTTTTATCTCTAGGAGAAAGCACAGAAAATTTACAGAAGTAAAGGGTTTAACTCACAGAATTCTTTCAGTGAAAGATCTCTCGCTTTCCATTGTTTTAGATGTATTCTGCCCTTTAGATACTGAGCATTTCTAATTTATGACATCACAGAGTATCTTTAATAATAATTTGTAATGTAACATACATTACAAAAGACCCTATTAAATCATTGCCCATCTCTTATTCTTTGTCAGATATATTGTTCCCTGTTTTCCAGTTGGCTCACTTGTGCTGCCACTTTGGATACTGTAATTTATATATTCCTTATAAACTGTAAAGTCTTACTAGACCATAGTTTCAGTTGTTCCAAAAAGGTTTAGGATATCCCTGCATTGGGGATGCATTAAGTTGTTGCCTTAAGTATAGAAATTGCTGGTTGTGTGAATATTTGAAAAGTTAGGTTTTAATGTTTTCAACAATCTCATTATTAAACGAGTCTGTAAATGAGTGAAAATATTGGCAAGAGGAGAGGTGCCATAGATGTGTTATTTGCCAAGTACAAAAAGCAAGAGCTGTAAAGGATTTTTTTTTTCCTCCACATACTTGGAAAGACATATTGTCTTTTATCTTTAAATTCTCTGATCATCTTTCTTCTCTCTGATCATCTTCTCTAGATAAACAATGCCTTTGTTTCCCATTCCTAAATTGGTCTGCTTTAAGCTCTTTGCTTTTGCTACACTTAATTGATTTTTAAAAGCCATTATCACTAGTAGCATTCTTACAAAGATGATGGCCTAGAAAATATTTTATTTTTTTAAAGTTTATTTATTTTTGATGGGTGGCAGGAGGGGCAGAGAGAAAGGAAGAGAAAGAATCCCGAGCAGGCTCAGCGCTATGAGTGCAGAGCCTGGCAAGGGGCTCTATACCACGAACTGTAAGATCATGACCTGAACCAAAACCAAGAGTCTGATGCTTAATTTTGGCTCAGGTCATGATCTCAAGGTTCCTGGGTTGCAGCCCGGAGGCTAGCTCTGTGCTGGAAGCCAGCTCTGTGCTGGAGGCATGGAGCCTGCTTGAGATTCTCATATTCCCATATTCCCTCTCTCTCTCTCTGCCCCTCCCCTGCTCAAGCTCACTCTTTCAAAATAAACTTAAAAAAAAATGGGTCTAAATCTGCCTCCTTTAAACTTTGTTTGCCTTTAGGACAACACAGTAATACTGGTTAGGGGAAGAGCATTGGCACTAGCTTTGTTCTGCTGTTTTTCTGGCTTTCTAACTTCTATGTCTGTGAAGGAGGTTTAAAAATCTTCAGGTTTATAACAACCACATGAAATATATGTAAAACAACTGATGTAGTTTTTATAATGTATTCTGTGTGTAATTGATGTTCATTCCCCCCCTTCCCCATCCCCACACCCAGTGTTGAATTGGAATCGAAGACTATTATGTGATTCATTGTTCCATTTTGAAGAGTTTGGTTTTTAATCCTATCCCATATTCTTCTTAAAACTCTGAATTACTTTTTCTGTTAAACAAGTTTTCATGGTATATCTTTAAACATCTCTATTTTCTGTTATTGGAAGAATAATATTTTTAATTACCTAGGCATTTCTCCTTACTCTCACCTGCAGAGCTCCGGAAATTGGCTTCAGTCCTTGTCAGTGACTGGATGGCTGTCATCCGCTCCCAGAGCAGTACCCAGCCTGCTGGTAAGCTCCTTAGTCTTCTATCCCTTGTATGTATTTTTTTTCCCACTGGGACATGGCCTTCAGTACCTTGAGTCTGCTTCACTTCTAACAGTTTCTTTTTAAGTAAAATCCTTTTCTGCTTCATTTTTTAATAACAGAAAAAGATAAGAAAAAACGTAAAGAAGAGGGGAAGAGTCGAACCACCCCTCCTGAGCGACCCTTAACTGAGGTGAAAGCTGAGACCCGGGCTGAGGAGGCCCCAGAGAAGAAGAAAGAGAAGCCCAAGTCTCTCCGAACCACAGCACCTAGTCATGCCAAGTTCCGTTCCACTGGTAGGGCTGTTGGCTGGTCTTGGGACAGTCTGGGGGCAGATGCATACCTAGGGTCTTTTGGTGGAATAGCTGATTTATGATACGGGCACACATACAGAAGAAGGAAGACCAGTGGGTGAAGCTTGGGCTGGATGAAGATTTGGGGTTGGACCAGGGAAAAAGAGTTAAGAATGGGAGTGAGTTCAACCCCAATATCATGTTTCTTCCTTCCCCCTAGGGCTAGAGCTGGAGACCCCATCTTTGGTGCCTGTGAAGAAGAATGCCAGTGCAGTGGTGGTTTCTGACAAGTACAACCTTAAACCCATCCCCCTCAAGCGTCAGAGGTATAGACCACATCCTGACTTTCTGCATGGGTTATGTCTATGGACATGAGGAAGAAAGAAGGGGTAAGTCAGGGTGAGTCAGAGATGTTGACTGTTCCTCTTCTGACAGCACCACAGTTGCTCCAGGAGATGCTGCACCCCCTGCAGAGAAGAAATACAAGCCCCTGAACACAACACCGAATGCCACCAAAGAGATCAAAGTGAAGATCATCCCACCACAGCGTGAGTCTAAAGTGGAGGAATTTACTTGGAATTGGGAACAAACTCTTTTCATGGGAATGAATGTTGGGGGGTAGGTAGGGGATGGATTTTTTTGTGTCTTAAGTGTGTGTGTGTGTGTGTGTCTTAATTTTTGAACCTTTGGAGCTCCCCTTTCATAGGATTACTTAGGGATACTTTTAGAGTTGGTATGGAGGTGTGCTGATATTCAGTGACTGGTTAGGAGCACTACCAGCTGCAGGATATTCTGTCATGTCCATGGGGCTGGCTTCTTCAGTTACCTGATTTCTAATTCATAATCAAGCTACAAGTTGTTTGCCTTTAAAAGAAAAAAAGAATAGGGGTGCCCGGCTGGCTCAGTTGGAAGAGCATGCAATTCTTGATCTCCAGGTTGTGAGTTTGAGCCCCATGTTGGGTGTGTAGAGATTATGTAAATTAAAAATAAATAAAAAATTTTTAATAAGAATAACAAGCATTTCTTATACAAATCCAGCATATGCTTCTTAGCACCTTGAAATTGTGTCCTGAGTTTTATTGTTTTTTGTTTTTGTTTTGTCTTAATCCTTTTTATTTCATTATTACTATTTTTTTAAAGTTTATTTTGAGGGGCGTCTGGGTGGCTTAGTCAGTTAAGTGTCTGACTTCAATTCAGGTCATGATCTCATGGTTTGTGAGTTTGAGGCCAATGTCAGGCTCTGTGCTAACAGCTCAGAGCCTGGAGCCTGCTTCAGATTCTGTGTCTCCCTGTCTCTCTGCCCCTCCCCTGCTCCTACTCTGTCCCTCTTTCTCTCAGAAATAAATGAATATTTAAAAAAAAATAATAACCTGTATGAGAGTTTGAGAGACAGAGAGTGAGTGCATGCGTGGGGAAGGGGCAGAGAGAAAGGGAATGAGAATCCCAAACAGACTGTCTTGTTAACACAGAGCCCGAAATGGGGCCTGAACCTGAGCCAAAGTGGGACTCTTAACTGACAGAGCCATGCAAGTACCCCTTATTGTGCCCTAAGTTGAGGCACAGTCTCCATTGGCTTTCCAGATTTGTGTATAGGAATAGAATTGTGAAGGAGGTCTAATGATTCCATTTTATGCTTTTTCCTTTTGTAGCTATGGAGGGCCTGGGCTTTCTGGATGCCCTCAATTCAGCCCCTGTTCCAGGTATCAAAATTAAGAAGAAGAAAAAGGTGCTGTCACCTACCGCTGCCAAGGTATGAGCCACGGGCAGTAGGTGTCAGTGACAGGATGTCAAAAGTAAAGTAGAAGGAAGGGAAGGGCTTAACAGGTAGGGATGGTTGGGGAGGACAAGATGTGGGCCGGGGTGTGGGTGGGAGGTCGGCAGTATGAGAGACAAAGTCTTCCTTTATAGGAACTCATGAGGGATTCTGTCTAGGACCATGGACTAATTGCCTTACCTTAACTTTGGCTTTCTTATCAGCTCATTCACTTATTTTTCTTTCATAATAGCCAAGCCCATTTGAAGGGAAAACGAGCACAGAACCAAGCACAGCCAAACCTTCTTCTCCGGAACCAGCACCTCCATGTGAGCCTATGGACACAGACCGCCCAGGAACCCCGGTTCCCCCTGTTGAAGTCCCAGAGCTCATGGATACAGGTAAGTCTAGAAATTACTTCAAGTTTGGGGGTTTTCTGAAAGAAAGGACTTGCATCTAAAGCCTCTCTTGTTTACAGCTTCTTTGGAGCCAGGAGCGCTGGATGCAAAGCCAGTGGAGAGTCCAGGAGATCCTAGCCAGCTGACCCGGAAAGGCAGGAAGAGGAAGACTGTGACATGGCCTGAGGAGGGCAAACTGAGAGAATATTTCTATTTTGAACTGGATGAAACTGAACGAGGTTAGAGGTCAAGATTCCTGTGTAGTAGGTAGTACAAGGAGTTTAAAAAGGACTTGGTTGTACTTACTTTTGCTCTTTTCTCCTTGCCAATAGTAAATGTGAATAAGATCAAGGACTTTGGTGAAGCAGCTAAACGAGAGATACTGTCAGACCGACATGCATTTGAGACAGCCCGTCGTCTAAGCCATGACAATATGGAAGAGAAGGTGCCCTGGGTGTGCCCACGACCCCTAGTTCTTCCCTCACCTCTGGTCACCCCTGGAAGCAATAGCCAGGAGCGATATATCCAGGCTGAGAGGGAGAAAGGAATCCTTCAGGAGCTCTTCCTGAACAAGGAAAGGTGAGCAGAACAGTGTTCACGCCCTAGGCATGAACCATGCCCATATTAAGTGCTTGAACTGCCAAGGGGAATATGCCCTGGGGTAATTTAGAAGGGTTTGGAGGCGAGGAGGGAATGTGAGAGCTTGAATAAATAATTTGACTGTCTTTTTTTTTTTCTTGCCTGTGACATTCCTAATAGTCCTCATGAGCCTGATCCTGAGCCCTATGAACCTGTACCCCCGAAGCTCATCCCCCTAGATGAGGTGAGCGAATGCTACATGGCAATGGAGATTGTGATTGATTTTAATGTGTCTTTCACATTTAATTTCCATTTCAAATGGAAGTGTCTCTCCATTCTTTCAAAGTTAGTCCTGATTGTTCTCCTGTTCTTGCAGGAGTGTTCTATGGATGAGACCCCATATATTGAGACCCTCGAGCCCGGGGGAGCTGGTGGCTCACCTGATGGGGCAGGTGGCTCCAAGTTGCCTCCTGTCCTGGCCAATCTCATGGGAAGCATGGGTGCTGGGAAGAGCCCCCAGGGTCCTGGAGGAGGGGGCATCAATGTCCAAGAGATCCTTACCTCCATCATGGTATGAGCCCACCTTCTTCATTTCCACTTTCTCTGGAATCTGCCTATCTTTTTACCCCAGTACTCATCTTCTCACTTACCTCCTCCTCTGTCTCTTCTCTGCCAGTTGTTTACCTTGCTCTTTATTCACCTTGCCTCCTCACAGGGTAGCCCAAATAGTCATCCCTCAGAGGAACTGCTAAAGCAACCAGACTATTCCGACAAGATCAAGCAGATGTTGGGTAATCAACAGGGCCACCCCTGGGGCCTGGGGGGAGAAAGCCTACTTTGGGGTGCGGGGAAAAGGGTTCACATTGGTGAGCAGGGGTATTGTTGCTAGATTGGGAGGGGAAGACTGGACAGAGCATTGCTCTAAGTTGGTCTGAGAGGGCCAGAGGATCTCACCTAAGTAGGAAGTCATGCCACTCTTCTAGAATCCTCTTGCTGACTGTTCTTTTTTTTTTTTTTTTTTTTTTTTTTTTTTTAAAACAGTGCCACATGGACTATTAGGCCCTGGTCCAGTAGCCAATGGTTTCCCACCAGGAGGTCCTGGTGGCCCCAAGGCCATGCAGCACTTCCCCCCTGGACCTGGGGGACCCATGCCAGGTAGGTGGTAAATGAGAGGTTGGAATGGGGGATTTACCTGCTTGGTTTTGGTCTGGTAATAGTGTAGGTTGACCAAAAGGTGGGAGGAGGTAGTTAATGCTGGGAGAGGCTGTCCTGAGTGTAACAAGTAACTGTTACTGTCTCTTTTTTCCTCCTAACAGGTCCTCATGGAGGCCCTGGTGGGCCAGTGGGTCCACGTCTCTTGGGTCCCCCACCCCCTCCACGAGGGGGTGATCCCTTCTGGGATGGCCCAGGTGACCCCATGCGGGGTGGCCCAATGCGGGGGGGTCCAGGACCAGGTCCTGGACCATACCATAGAGGCCGTGGTGGCCGAGGAGGAAATGAACCTCCTCCTCCTCCTCCCTTTCGAGGGGCCAGAGGAGGTCGCTCTGGAGGAGGACCCCCAAATGGAAGAGGAGGTCCTGGTGGGGGCATGGTTGGAGGTGGTGGGCATCGTCCTCATGAAGGCCCTGGTGGGGGCATGAGCAGCAGCAGTGGCCATCGCCCCCATGAAGGCCCTGGTGGTAGCATGGGTGGAGGTGGGGGACATCGTCCGCATGAAGGCCCTGGCAGTGGCATGGGCAGTGGCAGTGGCCATCGTCCCCATGAAGGCCCTGGCAGCGGCATGGGCGGAGGCAGTGGACATCGCCCCCATGAAGGCCCTGGTGGAGGTATGGGTGCTGGTGGCGGACATCGCCCCCATGAAGGCCCTGGTGGGAGCATGGGTGGAAGCGGTGGACATCGTCCGCATGAAGGCCCTGGACATGGAGGGCCCCATGGCCACCGGCCTCATGATGTACCTGGTCACCGAGGCCATGACCATCGAGGGCCACCACCTCATGAGCACCGTGGCCATGATGGCCCTGGCCATGGAGGAGGGGGCCACCGAGGGCATGATGGAGGCCACAGTCATGGAGGAGGTGAGAATAGTTCCTGTTCCCTATGTGGTTTTTGGTGTTCCATACAGGTTGTGGGGGAGCATCAGTACCCTGGGTGTGCTAAGCCAAACATGAGATCACCTCATTCTCAGCATGCATTCAATTCCTACCCTTTGCCCTTTCCCCAAATCCATTAAGATTCCAGGTCTCCCTGAAAGATAGTTTTCAGGATGCTGTGGATGGGGCAGGGTGGGAGGAGGTGGGGGCAAAGGTGGCAGTGACCTCTCAGCCATATTCTATCTAACCATTCCACCGTCATTCCCACAGACATGTCAAATCGCCCCGTTTGCCGACATTTCATGATGAAGGGCAACTGCCGCTATGAGAACAACTGTGCCTTCTACCACCCGGGTGTCAACGGGCCCCCCCTACCCTAGTGACCACCCCCTCTGCCCCACCCACACACACCCCTGTGGACTGCAGCCTTGCTCCTTCTACCCTGTTATGGCTTCTGTGAGGCCCACTTTTCCCCTTTTCCCAGCTGATGAGGAGCCGGCCCCCTCAGTTCCCACCTGCTTGGGTTTCTGGGGTTTTCTGATCACTGGTGCGTATTGATGTACATATTTTCCTCCAGTCTGAGGAGGAGAGACTGGATACATTCTGTACCCTGGACTGAAGAGAAGACCCAGTTGGCTTCATTTTTTTGAGGAGATTTGCCCTATAACCCCAAATCCCTTTCCAGTATTGCCCTTAAAGCCTGAGAACCTAAAGCTGGTTATCCTGGAGAACACCTCTACTCTCCTGTTGTGGGTCCTCCACATGCACACACAACTGACATGGGATCAGCTGCACTTAGGAAATCATCCCAGCCAAGTTCATTATTCCTCATGGGGTGGGGAGATGTAAAAGGGGTATTATATATCCCACTGCACTGAGAGGGCTCAATCAGGCTGGATTTGAGTTCTGGAATACATCATCCCCACTTCTGCCCTGACACAGGCTTTTACATTGAGTCCTTTCTCAAGACTTTGCAACCTTCTGTGAACACCCAAAGTCTGCATCATGGGTCTGTTAGGTTCAGTGATGGCCAATTCACATCTGCATCCAGTAGAAGTTTTAGCTAGCATAGGTGAGGCTGCTGGTGTTGGTCCACCCTTGCATACAGCTCATTCTGGAAACTTTGTGAAACACTTCAGAGAGACCAGCTTTTCATCAACTTGCCCAGCATGCTGGGCCTGACAGTCACACTACATGCACTGCCTTCAGGAGTTGGCGCACTCTTTGCCCCTACCTGGAACCTTGTCGGTGTGAGGCCTCTGGCTCCCTTGCCCTGTCAGCTGCCTCTGAATCCCACCAGGTGCCTTCCTGGGTGGGTGCAACAAGCTGACTTGCCCTTCCCCAGCTCTCTCCTTCACATGTCTCGGCATCAGTTGTTTTCTGTGAAAACAGTGGATTGGTTGGCTTTTGTGCAGGGTCTTGGGTTAGAGCCACAATGGATTTGAGGGATGAGTATTTTTTTTCTTTTGATTTTGTATATTTTGTACATTAATAATAAACAGTGGAAAGAGAAGCAGCTTATTTAACCCCTAGTGTGTTTGGCTCTTTGTTTAAAACCCAGCCATTATCTGCCGTTTCAGGTACATCAGTACAAACGTTTGTGGAGTCTGTTTTTCAGTCCTTTGAGGAGCTAACATTTGTTCTGTGAGGTCTTATGTTGGTATTAAGTGAAACAATGGTGAAGGAAGATTTTGAACATCAAACATCCACGGGTACAGAGTAAATCCTATGAGTCAGCATTGTTTGAGCAAGCATTGGGACCTAGGGGAACACAGCTTTTCACAGATGGCTGGAGATGATGTGGGTGGACATTCACTTCAACTCTAGTTGAACCTACCATCCCTGTGGAGTTGATTAAGGAAGGAATTTAAGTGAGGGTGGGTGAAAGGAGGAAAAACTGGTGGCTCCTTTTAAGAACCGTTCCATTGGGGAAAGTGAAGAAAAAGGGAAAATATACACTGCTCTTCCTCCAAGTGGTTCTGTAAAACAGGTGACTAGACTAGGCCTACTGCTAGATGATGCTGGAAACTTTTTAGAGTGCATGAGCAGGGGAGAGGCCGAGAGAGAGGGAAACAGGATCCAAAGTGGGCCCTGTGCTGAAAGCAGAGAGCCTGATGTACGGGTTGAACTCATAAGCTACAAGATCATGACACCCAGTTGAAGTCAGATGCTCACCCAATTGAGCCACCAAGGAATCCTGATGATGCTGGGTTCTTAAGGTATTGAGGGCCTAGTTGAAGGAATAATATCCTTGGAGAGACAGGTTTTGGAGATGATAACATAGAAGGATAGGATTACTGCAAATACGAAGTTCTGCTATTCTTAAAAATAGAAATTAGAGGGCACCTGGGTGGCTCAGTCAGGCGTCCTACTTCGACTCAGGTCATGATCTCACAGTTCGTGGGTTCGAGCCCCGCATCAGGCTCTGTGCTGAGCGCCTGGACCCTGCTTCAGATTCTGTATCTCCCTCTCTCTCTGACCCTTCCCTGCTCACGCTCTCTCTCAAATAAATAAAAAGGCCGCCTGGGTGGCTCAATCGGTTAAGCATCTGACTTTGGCTCAGGTCACGATCTCATGGTTCACAGGTTCGAGCCCCACATCGGGCTCTGTGCTGACAGCTCAGAGCCTGGAGCTTGCTTTGGATCCTGTGTCTCCCTCTCTCTGCCCCTCCCCCACTTGTACTCTCTCTCTCTCAAAAATGAATATTTAAAAATTTAAAAAAATAAAAGCATTAAAATTTTTTAAATAAAACTAGAAATTAGAATTACAGTGCATTTTGGGGAGGAAGGTGGGTATATTGGGGCATGGGTTAAGAACTGGTGTTCAGGGGCACCTGGCTGGCTCAGTCAGTAAAGCACGTGACTGTTGACCTCTAGGTCATGAGTTTGAGCCCCATGTTAGGCACAGAGATTTCTTTAAGAAAAAACAATAGCTCGTTTGGGGGCACCTGGCTGGCTCAGTAGAGCATGTAACTTGATCTCAGGGTTGTTAGACTGAGTCCCATGTTGGGCAGAGAGATAAAAGTTTTTTAAAAAGGAGCAGTAACTTTCAACCTTTTAGCATTATCAGAATCATCTCAGAGACCTTTAAAAGACATGAGGAGGGGTGCCTGGGTGGCTTAGTCGGTTAAGCGTCCGACTTTTGCTTAGGTCATGATCTCGTGGTTCGTGGGTTCGAGCCCCGCGTCGGGCTCTGTGCTGCCTGCCAGCTCAGAGCCTGGAGCCTGTTTCAGAGTCTGTGACTCCCTCTCTCTCTGACCCTCCCCTGTTCACGCTGTCTCTCTCTCTCTCCAAGGGAAAAAAAAAAGCATTTAAAAATAAATAGTAAAAGTTATTTATGAATAAGAATATTTAATTCTATTAATGAAAGTCCATTTTCCAGGCTTTGGGTTATCCATACATACTGTACCATAGAAATTGTGTTATTTTTTGTTTTGCCTTTTTTTTTGGCCTGTATTTAAGTGTGTTGTTAATAACTTCATTACTATGTATATTGAAGGAAAAAGTACAATTTGTGTCCATGTGCAGAAGTTGTTTTGAGGCATCTCAAGTAGTTGTCGTGAAGTTGATCAAAAACTTGAAATGCAAAATTTTGGTATTCATTTTATAAATAATATTCCTATGTATTTTATGCATCATCTCATCTAGACAAGTGAACTGAAAATATTAAGTGTAGAGTGAAACATGAAACACATCTAACAAAAGTGAAAATTTAAAACACTTCACAAAACAAGTGTCTAATCCCTTAATAATCCTACAAGGTATGTACTTTTTTTTTAACGTTTATGCATTTATTTTGAGAGAGCACATGTGCACACGCACAAGCAGGGGAGGGGCAGAGAGAGAAGAGAGAATCCCAAGCAGGTTCTTCACTGTCAGCACAGAGCATGACATGGGGCTCCATCTCACAAACTACGAGATGGTGACCTGAGCTGAAATCAAGAGTCAATCGGTTATGACTGGGCCACCCAGGCGTACCTAGGTACATACTTTTTATCACTTATTTTTTTTTACAGATGAGGAAATAGGTACCAAGAGGCTAAGTAAGTAGCCTGCCCAACATCATACTCTTAGTAAGTAGGACTTGCAGCCTGGCTCCCACTTCTGTAACAGATTTACTTCATAGAATTGTGCAACTACATGAAACATCTTGCTCAGGTGCTTGGTTCAAGACCCCGATTTTTTCCCCTCAAATTCCCTAAGAGGGGTAGTTCCTTTCTACTTAACACATTCCTTAACAATGCTATTTCCACACCAAACCTGCACTTCCAGTACAAAACCTGTACTTCAGGGGCGCCTGGGTGGCTCCGTCAGTTGAGCGTCCAGCTTCAGCTCAGGTCATAATCTCATGGTTCGTGAGTTCGAGCCCCGCATCGGGCCCTGTGCTGGCAGCTCAGAGCCTGGAGCCTGCTTCAGATTCTGTGTCTCCATCTCTCTCTGACCCTCCCCTGCTCAGCTGTCTCTCTCTCAAAAAAATAAAAATATTAAAAGAATATTGAAACAAAAAAAAACCCCAAATCTGTACTTCAGGCTATTACTTATTCACTTGGTCAAAAAACAGTTTCCCTAAAATAGATGTCCAAGTCATCAGACTTAACAGCTCCTCATATTCCCTCTGGAACTGGATACATCAGATCATTCTCTTCTTTCTCCCCAACTCCCACACATTTCTCTTCTCCTTTCCTTCCTATGCCTCCCCTACCCTAGTTCAGCATTTAGTTATCTCACCTCAAGTTATGGGCTCCATTCCATATACTTCTAGAGTCAACCTCACCCATCACCACCTAAAGTCACCAATCACCTGCCACTGGTTACTTTCCAAATATACCTCTCCAATATAACTCTAGTAAGAAAAATGGCCACACCTACTACACTTTCTCATTAACTCCCAAAGTTTTTTCTTCTTTCCATGCCTGAGATCTGCCCTTTTCCTACATTCCAAAAATGATTCCCTATTTTCTCATTATTCAAATTCTTCTTATTTTTCAAGAGGCTCATCCTGAAGTGATCCTATCAAACAAGTCCTGGATCATCTTTCCTTTCTATGAGCACATAGCAACTTAGAGAATCTAGAGTACACACATTAGGTAATTAACCAAATCAGCTTTACACTCATGTCTCATTTTCTAAGTCTTCTGTAACTAGACTGTTTTTTAAAAAATTTTTAATGTTTTATTTATTTCTGAGAGAGACAGAGAGAGAGGGACAGTGAGAAGGGAGGGTCAAAGAGAGAGGGAGACACAGAATCTGAAACAGGCTCCAGGCTCTGAGCTGACTGTCAGCAGACAGCCCAACACAGGGCTCAAACGCACAAAATGTGAGATCATGACCTGAGCCGAAGTTGGATGCTTAACCGACTGAGCCACCCAGGGACCCCTGTAACTAGACTATTGATGCAGCCAGGCCTTATCTTTTCCGTTTTGTGCACCCCATAGTGCTGTGCGTGATGTCAGTTATTTAAGAACTTTTGAGAGAGTACCAGTACTGTGGGGCCCTGACCACAGAGGAAAGCTTGGACAACGGGAGGCCCAAGAGTCCCAGATAGAAGGGACTCTTTCTGTTCCTATCTGAAGGGTTGGAGGGTCCTCAAACAGCAAGCACCATCTAAAATGCATAAGACTACAAGTCAGATCTATCTGTATTTGTGGGGAAGAGTGGATAGTGAATGGTGTTAGCAAAGTGAATAAAGTAAATCAAAACTGAGAATGGTCCCAACTCCCATGAATATCCAAACAGTGACAGGCAGCAACAATTCCTTTCCTTTATTTCTTCCTCTTATAAAGGGAGATCCAAGTTGAGTGGCAATTCTTTCTTGCCTCCAAGCCCCAAACACAAAACCAAAACTGCAGGCACCAAACCCTGGGCTGGGTAACAGGCCTCAGAACTTGCCTCCGGCACTGAGCTGCAGTAACTGTTTATATCAGGAAGTCAGCATTACATAAACCAGAAAAGAATAGCCCCACTCAAAGACCAAGGGACCAGGTTGGGCATGAAGCTTTCTGGTGGACCACAGGCAGGGTTCTTAGTAATGAAAGTCTCCAGATAATTGGCCACATAAGTTTGGCTAGATGGAGCCTATAACGATCATCATCTCTGTATATATGGAGGGATGTCAAGGATAAGGCCAGCTCAGTTATCTGAAGAAAACTGTAACAGGCTAGTTTTTCAGAGAAAAGGAACCAAAGTGGTACCCGGATCACATCAAGACCATGCTCCACCTTCCTGTGCCTGAGTAGTTGCTGGGTGAGCTGCAGACCAGAGGCAGGCTTCCACTCACAGAAAGGGAGACAAGAGCGGACTTTTGGCCACACAAGCTTGTCTTTCAGGAGACTTCCAGGAAGGAAAACTCACTCTCGGGGTCTAATGACCATGACTTCACCCAGAGCCTCCAACACTTCCCGCTTGTAGTCCTCGAAGTCACCATCGATCTGGCTTACACTCTGCTCCTCCACCACCCACAGCTGGCAGTTGGTTTCAGTGATGAGTCGGGCATCATGGCTGACAACAATCACAGCTTTGAAAAAAGATGTGAGAAGGAAAAACAGGGAGGAAGGAGGCAGAGAGGAATGAGAACCTGAAAGAAGGGAGCCCCAGCCAAGGCACACTATAGTGTGGTCCCCAATGGAGGAGGAGGGTGCACCCTGAGCCAACTTACCACCCTTGTATTCATTGATGGCTTCCCCAAGAGCATCAATAGACTCGATGTCCAAGTTATTGGTGGGTTCATCCTATGGAGGAGATATTCCATGAACAAGTGTTACAATTCTTTTCATTACTGTTGCCTTTACCCCGTCCCATAGTTCAGCTCACTCACCAAGATGAGGACATCGGGTTCCCGACAAGCTAGCTCAGCAAATACAACTCGGGCTTTTTGCCCACCTGTAGAAAAGGAAAAAGAGGGCCATCACACTTCACTGCCTTGTGTTTCTGAAAGTAAACTCTGAAAATGTGTGTGTGCAGAGACTCCCCAAGTCCTAGTTCTTCTTTTCTGACTCTAGGTACAGTCTGAGCATGTGAAAAACTGAGGACACCTTCCACATCCCCCTACAGTGGTACCAGAGAGTTTGCAGATCTGGATGGTGTGGGCATGACTCTCAAGACCAAAACGGCCTAGGCACTTCCGGGCATCCTGGTAGGGCAGGTTGAAACCCCGCTGCAGATATTCAGTGGGTGTCTCCTCCATGCGCAGCTGCTCTGCATACTGCTGGTTGAAGAAGCCAATTTTCTGCCCAAGAGAGGAAGGTGGTCTGTGAAAATCATACTTCCTTGATCAGACTCTTAACTCCCTAAATCCCAAAGCCAACTTACCAACCGGTGGTTTTTTCTCATTTCTCCACGAGTCTGCAAGGAAAAAACAAGTGAGAAGATAAGGGAATGGGGAGGAAGGTACAGCCCCTCCACATCCCCATTTTTCTGAAGGGGAGACAAATACCAGAATCGGGCTAGAAATAAGTCCATGCAAGAAGGGGAACCCAGATAGTCTCCCTAATGTGACAAAGGCACATCCAGGAAATAACAAGAGTACAGAGCAAAGGGGAGTGAGATGAGAATAAAGAAGAGGAGACAAAAAACACAGATTCAGAACCAGGAGGGGACTGACCACAAAGAACACCCCCTTCCCAGCCAGCATGATCCACCAATGGCATCTTTTTCAGGGTTCTGCCTCACATGGGGGTTAAGAGACTGTGAGAGGATCTAAGAAAGAACACCTTGAGGTGTGTGAAGAAATGGGCCCATCTCAACACTTTCCTGGAGGGAGTAAAGATGGTTAAACTAACCAAAAGCACTGTATGGCAGTATGTTGTAAATCCTAAAAACAATTCTAGGAAGTTTACCCTAAGAAAAAAGCTACACTCATAAACACATACAATAAGAATATCTACTTGGGTACCTGGGTGGCTCAGTCGGTTAAGCATCTGACTTCGGCTCAGGTCATGATGTCACAGTTCAGGAGTTTAAGTACCGCAACAGATGAGCTCAAGCCCCCCTTTGGATGAGCCCCACTTTTTCTCTCTCTCTCTCTCCCTCTCTCTGACCCTTGTGGGATTCTTTTTCTCTCTCTTACTCTGCCCCTTGGTCACTTGCACCCTCTCAAAAAAAAAAAAAAGTTTACTATAGAATTGACCTTCAGAAAGAAAAACCAGAAATAATCTAAATAACATCAAATAAATTATAAATCCGCAAGAAACAAATGTACACAGGCAGTAACTGGCATGGAAAAATGCTTAATGTATATTATCTGAGAACTGGCTATAAAACAATTTTCTGAGAACCTGTTTTTGTTAAAAATAATTATATGCACATTTGCAGAGAAAAAAGAGGAAGTAATCCAACTAAATTTTAAACTCTGGTTATCTCCAGACTTTTCTGACTCTTGCAATTTTGTTTTTAAGGTTTTTTTTGAGAGAGAGGGAGTGTGTGTGCATGTGCACACATGCATGTATGCACATGTGAATGGGAGGGGGCAGAAAGAGAGGGAGAGAGAATCCCAAGCAGGTTCCATGCTGTCAGTACAGAGCCCAACATGGGGCTTGATCCCAGGAACCATGAGATCATAACCTGAGCTGAGATCAAGTCAGAAGCTTAACTGACTGAGTCACCCAGGTGCCCCTCTAACTCATGCAATTTCTAGTTATTCTATAATGGACTTCCATTTCTTTAAAAAAATTTTTCTAATGTTTATTATTTTTGAGAGACAGAGAGCAGGCAGGAGAGGGGCAGAAAGAGGGAGACACAGAATCGGAGGCAGGCTCTAGACTCTGAGCTGTCAGCACAGAGCCCAACATGGGGCTTGAACCCATGAACTATGAGATCATGACCTGAGCCGAAGTTAGACACTTAACTGACTGAGCCACGCAGGCGCCCATGGACTTACATTTCTTATGTAACCAAAACACACATGGGGGAGTGGTGTCCCCAATCCAACTCCACTTCTCCTGGCTCTCTCCCCTGATCTACAGTGTTCTCTATAGCAACTCTTAAGGAAGGGAATCATCTATGATGAGTTCTGTATTTAAGTGATCTCCAGCACAGAGGGGGCTCCCTGATTCTAATGTCTGGTGAATTCTAATGTCTGGTGAACAGCCGCCTTTTCACACTTGTCATGCTCTCTTGTCCTGGCTCTAGGACTTACTGGCGTCAGCTTGCCTGTCAACAACAGGAGCAGGGTGCTCTTCCCCACGCCATTAGGGCCCACGATGCAGACTGCAAGGAAAGAGACAGATGTCAAAGAGATCCCCAGAAACTCTCCCTGCAGTCCTGCTCCACATCCCTAAGCCACTTGACACCAACTCACTCCTTGAATCCATGTCAATGCCAAAATCCAGGTTCTTAAAGAGTGGTTTCTGCCCCTCATAGCCAAATGTCACACCTAAGAATCAGGAAAAGAAGTGAGACTTTTCAGAGTCACTCTGAAGGTGTCCTAAATGTCCTTTCCTGGCATCAGAGAAAAGGAACAGATCCCATGCTGGGTGAATGACAGGGGGTGCACACACTTCCACCCTGTGTTGCTGGGGTCTGCAGCTGCTCACCATGCAGACCCAGCACAGGAGGGCTGAGTGGCGGGGGGTTAGGGAAAGTAAAGCGCACAGTGTACTCCTTGGGGCGCTTCAGGAGCTCGGGGGCCTCTTGTGATTCCTCATCCTGGTTTTTCCGCCGGCATTTCTGTTGCTTTCGAGTCAGGGCTTCCTTTGTTTGCTTTTCCTGGAGAGGAAGGGGAAAAGGAGAAATCCACACCCTTCATAGCAGTCCCTGAACTGGAGGGCAGTGTCCCAGAGTTCCCTTTTTCCATTCCTATTCAAGAATAGGCCCCTAGGTGCTTACCGCCTGCTTGGTGGACTTGCCACCTGCCTTTAGCTCCTTCAGCTTCTTCTCCTGCTTCTCATACTGCTTCAGCAGTTCTTTCTGCTTCTGCTGATACATCTTCTTGAAGGTCACTGAGGCAGAAGAGAAGGATGGGCAACAAAGTTTGTCTTTCTCCCCAGCAGAGGGACAACCAGGACTGATAAGGACAGAAGTGGGCATCATTGTCTAGACTCTTAGGATCTAGCTAATCATCATTCCCCTGTGGGTCCTCCCTCCAAGGCCTCTTCCACGTCTCTCTTTCCCCCCTAAAATGATCCTACTTACTGTAATTGCCCCGATAGTAATGGAGCCGCTGGGCATCGAGATGGATAATATCGGTGCAGACATCGTCCAGGAAGCCCTGGTCATGGGAGACTATGAGCAATGTCTTCCGCCAACCCTGGAGGTAGCTGGGTTTTAGAGAAGAGTGTGGACAGGTCACAACAGTCAGGTTAAGGTTAAGTCAGGGAAAGGAAACAGACAATGAAAAAAGGAAGGAAAAAAAGGAACTGGATGGAATGCTGTCAAGGACAGAGTGTAAAGAGCTAGAGGAGACAAGGACAGAATGGCAATCAATGATGAAAAGACTATACTTAAAGGTGACGCACTTATTGAGCCAGATGACAGCATTGAGGTCCAGGTGGTTAGTGGGTTCATCCAACATCAGCAGTGTGGGCTCCATGAATAATGCCCTAGAAGGCAGGGCAGCAGAATGTAGGGTCAGGGGTAGAAAGATCCTTGCTCAGAGAACTCCACAGAAGCCTCTGGCAGGTGAGACCATGAACACTCCTTCCACATCTCTCCTCAGAGAAGCTCCTGTGTAGGATGTATTGAAGAGAATATACCCCCAGGTAGGGAGGAAATATCTTGAGTCTGGCAATGTAAACAATACAGGAGGGAGGAGGAAGCCTTGAAACTTCCTACTGACTTTTGAAGAACAGGAAGAAGAGAAACACCCCCTACCCCCATGGACTGATGCTGACAAAGGGAGAGCGGGGAGGTGGGTGGCCCACCTGGCCAAGGAGACACGCATGCGCCAGCCCCCAGAGAACTTCTGTGTGGGCCGATTCTGCATTTCAGGGTCAAAGCCCAGACCAGCCAGGATCCGCCGGGCTTTGGCCTCTGCAGCTGCTGCCCCTGTCGCCCGCAATTCCTCATATACCTGGAGGAGGGAGAAGAGGACACATTTCCAAAGGTTCCAGGAACCCCCAACTCTTAACCCATGTCCCCTGCGCCATCTCCTCTACCTTCTCTAGCCTCTCAGCAGCTGTGTCATCTCCCTGCTCCAGCTGCCCCTGGAGCCGTCGCTCCTCTTCTAGTAGTTTCAATCGCTTGGTGTCTGCCCGAAGAACAGCCTGCACTGCTGGCGTCTCGTCCGCTACCACCTCTGGGGAGTCAGGGGAGAACAGGCTGGTTGCCCTAAGGGCCAAGACTCCCATTCCACTTCTTCAGCTCAATTTCGGGTTTGTCTGACCTTGCCCAATTCTTTGTACTTGTTCCAAAAACATTTTCTCCAGTGTCTCCTTTCCTTAGCATTTATCTCCCAGTCCCCAATCTCCCTCTAGAACCTTTCCCACTTCATAACCACAATTTCTTCTGTTCTTGGTTGACTCTTCTACTCAAACTGCCCACCCCTCAGGCCCCTGTCCCATCACTGGTCTCACCCTGCTCACACAGCAGCACGTCAATGTTGGGAGGGATGCTCAAGGCCCGGTTGGCGATGTGCTTGAGGAGAGTGGTCTTGCCCTTGCTAGGGAACAAGAACTATTAGGACTAGGCCATCCCTGAAAAACTTCTTTTCTTTCCAGCCCCTTTCCTTTTATATCTCCAGCTCTTCTCCTCACCCATTGGGTCCCACTAGCCCATAGCGGCGGCCAGCTACAATGTACAGGTCTGCATTGACAAATAACTCCTTGCCGTGGGCTGAGATGCTGAACTTCTCCAGCTGCAGTCATCAGGGAAGCAGTGACAGAGGAAAGAAAAAGCACATGAGAACCCCCCTCTTTCAGACAGCTTCCTCCCTTCTGGGAAGCCTCTGACAAAACAGACAGCTCCAGCATGACCCTCTTCACCATGCTGGTCCACTGCTTTAAAGAGGAGTCTCCCAAATTCTAAGCCAGTCCAGCCCATCCCACTCTACTTGCCCCCCAAGGGTGGATCCATTTACTTCTGTTGGTTTCCCTATCTTCTAACTGAAGCTGGCAGAGCTCAAGGTATGGAAAACACCTCCAAGCTTTCTTCCAATGGACTAAGCCACTCATACCTTGCTTCCTCGGCTACCATGGCCACTCAGGGAAAGGTGGCACTTCCCTGAGTAAACTGGTTGGGAGCGGGCCCCTCAGACCTTACCTTAATGTCAGATGCATTTTCTAACATGGCTTGGCGGGAGGACACCTCTGCTTGGGACACAGAGAAATCATTTTCAGCAGCATTGGCTGCTTTTAACAAAGCCACCTGGCGCTCATACTCCATCTGAGAAAGAAGGAAAAACCACGTATGAGGCCACTGTCTGCCAGTTACCCATCACAACACAGCCATATGTCATCAGACACAAAAAAAGCTCACAGAATACAATTGCTTCTTTATTCCAACTGTTGTTCTTGCAGTAGCCTCAAAAGCTCCCTTTTGCCCCTCTAATTCAGATGTAGCCTAGTTAAAAAATTTTTTTTTTTTTTTTTTTTTTTAAGATTTTAAGTAATCTCTACACTCACTGTGGGGCTGGTACTTGATGAAGAGTTTCATGTTCCACCTACTGAGTCAGCCAGGAGCCCGCCAATTGAAATATTTTAAAAAATCAAGGTCTCCTAACTTTGACCAAGATCTTACTTGTTTCTTTAGCTTTTTCTTCTCCTTTTTGCTAAGGTGCACATAAGGATCATCAGCCTTAGACTCCCCTTCTTCTTCCTCCTCTTCTCCTTCTTCCTCTGAGCACTGTGAGAACAAGGGGATGATGAAAAACCAAAGACCTCTTCTAGAACTCAGGTTTCATGTCATTCACCCAGTCCCACAGTTAGCTCATTCCTTCTTCAGAGTCCTGAAATATCTTGGTGGGTCCTCTCACTCTCTCATACACACCCCTGGGGCTCCCTGGAGTCCTTCATCCACTTCTGCCAGCAGGAATGATAGAAAACAAATGGTATGAACATGTATGTACAAAGTATAACAATTCCACACGCCTATAAATAAAACTGCCCATACCATTGGGGAAGAAATAAAACAGATTTTTTCTTGTGTATCAAATGAGTTTCTGTAACTTACATGTTAACATACAAAGAAAAGGTCCAGAAACCCTAACATACAGCGCTAAGAAATCTAAGAGAATCCAAAATTAGAAAAGTGCTAGAGGTGGAAGGACTGCAGAGATCACTAGATCATACAGACAACCGAGCCCTGAGAAGGTGAAAAGGTCACACAGGTGGTGAGTGGCAGAGACAGAATCCAGATCATCTGAGCCTAACACCAGGGTCCTTTCCTCTCTGAATCAGGACCTGAATGGACTGTGGGCCAAATCTCACCTGATGCCTATTTTTATAAGGCCCAAAAGCTAAGAATGATTTTACATTTTCAAATAATTGTTTTATAAAACAAGAATATACATCGGAGATTGTATGTGGTCCACAAAGCCAAAAATATTTACTACGTGGCCCTTTACAGAAGCCTGCCAACTCCTGCTCTGGGTAGTAAGGCCACCCCCCCATCCAGCTCCTCTCCCCCAACCAAGAGCCACAAAAGGCTAGTCCCTTAGCCCATCTTCCTTCCCCCAACACCAAAATACACACCTGCTCTGCCTTCTTGGCCTTATCCTTCCCTTGTCTGGGTGGCTCCTTTTCTTTTATTATTTCTTCTTCTTCATCCTCCTCCTCTTCATTGTCCAGAGCAGCAAATTTATTTTGAGGCTAATAGGGAAAAGACAACAGATGTGATGAAATGTTTTAATTCCTGAGACCCAGCACCTCCTCCTGCAAATACTCCCTCACCTTGGTCTTCCTCTTTGACTTCTCTTCCTTTCCCTTTTTGCCCTTCAGTCCAGGCTGTTGTTCCTCAGACACAGCCTGGAGAACACACACACACACACACACACACACACACACACACACACACACACAGAAAATTAACTTGCTAACTTGTTTACCAAGCATTTCTAGGGAGTCAAGAACTAGGAGCTAACTACAGAGTGCTGCTCAGGAAAATATGAGGCCTAGGAAAACCCCAGTTTCTAGCTTGAGATGAAACAGTGAAAAAATAATTAGAAGATGTCAGCAAAGCTAAGGGAACACGAATCAGGAAAATGAACAACATGGGTAGGGTGGAGGGCTAGCACTAACACTGGAGAGCTTCCTTGAGAGGGCACATCTTTTTTTTTTTTTTTATTTCTAGGAGAGAGAGAGAGACAGCGTGAGCAGGGGAGGGTCAGAGAGACAGGGAGATACAGACTCTGAAATAGGCTCCAGGCTCTGAGCTGGCAGTCAGCACAGAGCCCGATACAGGGCTCGAACCCACGAACCGCGAGATCATGACCTAAGCGAAAGTCGGACCCTTAACCGACTAAGCCACCCAGGCGCCCCGAGAGGGCACATCTTGAGAGGAAATAACGGACTTAGGCTTGGAGAGAGCATTCTAAGTAAGAGGGAAGACACAACATAATGAAGGCAGGCAGGCTTCAGGGTGCATGTCTTGCTCAGTTGGTGGAGTATGTGACTCTTGATGTTGGGGTGATAAATTCAAGCTCTATGTCGGGTGTAGTGCTTAAGGGGAGGGGAACCTGGCTGGCTCAGTCAGTAGGGCATGCAACTCTTGATCTTGGGGTGAAGTTTGGGCCCCAAGTTGGATGTGAAGATTACTTAAAAGACAAATAAGCAGGGGTGCCTGGGTGGCTCAATCAGTTAAGCATCCAACTTCAGCTCAGGTCATGATCTTGCGGTTCGTGAGTTCAAGCCCCGTGTCAGAGTCTGTGCTGACAGCTCAGCCTCCTTCTCTCTCTGTCCCTCCCCTGCTCATGCTCTGTCTCTATCTCTCTCTCCCAAAAATAAACATTAAAACAAGCAGACAAAACCACAAATACTTCCAACACAGGCATAAAACTGAACGCCACGGTGTGAACAGGCTGATTTGAAATATATACATGGAAGACCAAGTACCCCTCCAGAGGGGCCAAGTGGAAAAGCAAAGACTTGAGATCTTTTGCTTCCGATTTTGAGCGTCTGACTTCGGCTTGGGTCATGAGCTCGAGGTTCATGAGTTGAAGCCCCACATCAGGCTGTCTGCTGTCAGTGCAGGGCCTGCTTCGGATCCTCTGTCCCCCCTTTTCTGCCTCTCTCCTGCGCACAGACATTCTCTCTCAAATAAAGGTTTAAAAAAAACCTTTTTTTTAAAATGATGATTTTGATAGTGTCAGACCTAAAAGAACTATTTTATTTTTTAAAAATTTTTAATGTTTATTTTCGAGAAAAAGTGTGTGAGCAAGGGAAGGGCAGAGAGGGAGAGACACAGAATGTGAAACAGGCTTCAGGTTCTGAGCTGTCAGCACAGAACCCAACGTGGGTCTCAAACCCACAAAGTGTGAGATCATGACCTGAGCCAAAGTCAGATGCTCAACCAACTGAGGCACCCAGGCACTCCTAAAAGAAGTTTAAAAGCAGGAAAAGGGGAGCCTGGCTGACTCAATGACACATGTGACTCTTGATCTCAGGGTTGAGAGTTAGAGCCCACACTGGGTGTAGAGAGTCCTTAAAAATAAAATCTTAAAAAACTTTAAAATGAAAAAAATAAAAGCAGAAAAAAAAGCAAGGGAATTACCACACCATGGCCAGAAAGTGCTATATGGGGTGGGAGTGACTGGCAGAGTAGCCACTTTCACCTTATTGATCTGATTCTTTTCCAGTTTGGCAGGCTTGGGAGGATGTTTTTCTTCCTCCTCCTCATCCTCACTCTGATCTTGAATCAGGGCTGCAAAAACATTACCACCCTAGAAAATGAAAGAGCCAGAAAAAATCAGTGGGATGGTCAACGTTGCACCCCTGGGGTCTCTTTTTTATCATACAGATGGCTTACCTTGGTTTTCTTCCCTCCTCGCGGCATTGGGGCAGGTACTGAAATGAGAAGGGGGGTGTGGAGATGAGGTAGAAAATAATTATGTCTGGTTCCTCAATCTAATCCAACTCAAAAATCAAAAAATGAGGCACTTTACTATTCATGACTCAGGGACTCTGGGAACCCAGAGGTCATTTACCCTCATCCTCCTCATCACTGGCTGGCACTGAGAGCTTCCTAAGACGCTCCATGAGCTCTTTCTCTTCTCCGTCATCATCCACGTCCTTCTTCCGTCGGCCTTTTCGGGTGTCTCGTTTCTTTTTTTGCTGCCAAAAAGAAAAGAGAGTAAGACAATGAAGCCCAAGCTCCTCCCACACCTCTGCAACACAGAGAGTTCCCCATTAGCTGACTGATCAAGGGCTGGACCCCTTGACACTTGAGAACCTGCTGCTGCTGTTGCGGCTGCTCCTTCTCCTTGAGCACTTTCTCTTCTTCCCCAGCCTGTTTATCTTCTATTGCCAGTTCCTCAAAAAACTGTAACGGGAGTTAAGATACAGGTAAATGTGGCTCAGAAACCAACCAAGTCCTTCTCTGCCACACAGAGGCCCACTGACCTTCCAGTCCACCCTTATCTTGCTTCCTTTCTTGAAAAGTATCTTTTCTCCTCCCTTGGACCCCCCAGCTCCTTCACAGGGGCCTATTTTGATTGAAAACACCCACTGTCATTTCTTATCCACAATCCTCATTTACTCACCGTCTTTTTGGTCTTTTTGTCCTTCTTTCCTTTCTTCACCACTTTGTCTAGAAGGTTAAGCAGACATTGTGAATGCTTATCTACAAATTCTAAAGCAGCTTGACCTCCTCTGCAAAGCTCTCAGTGACCCCACCCTATTTTACTATTTTCTATCATTCCTTAGGCATTTGCACTGTCCCAACTATGCCTTGGTCTAGAGTGGCAATGGAAGGGAAGCAGAGAATTTATAAAGTGAAGACAGAGGTGGGACACACTACTCAGAAATGACTCCTACATTTTTATTAAGATTTTATTTTTAAGTAACTTAGTAGATTAAAGTAATCTCAATACTCAACATGGGGCTCAAGCCCCCAACCCCAAAAGAGCCCTATGCTCTTCTGACTGAGCCAGCCAGGTACCCCAGAAACTCCTATGTTTTTAGCTTGGCAAAACTTGTTGGGATAGTGGTATCATTTATTAACTTAGAATATACTGGAAGAGAAGGTTCTCTCTCCCCACCTCTATCACCCATGAGGGGAAAAGCAGGACAAAGATATCATAAATTTGATTTGCCATATGTCATTTGTGAAAAGCTGCAGACTGTGTAAACGGAGCTGTCTGGTAAGTAAACAAACATCTGGGTCTATGCCCCACCTGCCCTGCTCAAATAACATTCTAGCACAAATCATACTGTTATATGTAACTGTCTTTCATCCAGAGAGCAACCTCACAGAATGTTAAGCTCGTGTTCCCATGGAACAAAGTGGGAAGTCTTATATAAAACCTGACTGACAACAAATTCCAGCTCCTCCCTTCTACCTAACCCTGTTTCCCTGAAGGCAGGGGACTATGTCTAACTCCCTCTCTCCCTACCCCCATGAGAATGGGAGGCAACCAGCAGGTTTACAATTTCTCTTCCTGTTCAGACCTACCCACCATCACTTTCCCCTTGAAATCATCTTAACCATCCACTGCTAGCCAATTCTATCCAGAACCACTTCTATACTATAGTCATTTAGTTAAAAAAAAAAAAAAAAAAATCAGGGGTGGCTCAGTCCATTAAGCGTCCAACTTTTGATTTTGGCTCAGGTCATGATCTCACGATTTGAGGGTTTGAGCCCGCATCATGTTTTGCCCTGAGCATGCTTGGGATTTTCTTTCTTTCTCTCTCTCAAAACTAAACATTAAAAAAATAGACTGGCAGTTTTCCGCTACCTACATTACTTTTCATTAAAAAAAATTTTTTTAATTAATTTATTTTGAGAGAGACAGAGATAGAGAGAGAATCCCAAACAGGCTCTCTGCTAGAGCCTGATACGGGGCTTGAACTCACAGAGCCACAAGATCATGTCCTGAGCTGAAACCAAGAGTTGGACATTTAACTGACTGAGCTACCCAGCTACCCCTATTTTTCATTTTTTTAAAAAGTAGGCTCCTAGGTTCCACATCCAATATGGGGCTTGAACTTGTGACCCTGAGATCAAGAGTCACATGCTTGATGCTCAGGACACCAAGTATGGAGCCTGCTTAGTCTCTGCTTCTGTCCCTCTACGATGTGCACCCATGCACATGCACCTCTCTCTCTCACACACAAGATAAACATTAAAAAAAAAAAAGTCACATGCTCTACTAAGTATTTTTATTTTTATTTATTTTTTTATTTTTTTAAAAAAATTTCTAGGAGAGAGAGAGAGACAGCGTGAGCAGGGGAGGGTCAGAGAGAGAGGGAGACACAGACTCTGAAATAGGCTCCAGGCTCTGAGCTGGCAGTCAGCACAGAGCCCGACGCGGGGCTCGAACCCATGAACCACGAGATCATGACCTAAGCGAAAGTCGGACGCTTAACCGACTAAGCCACCCAGGCGCCCCTCTACTAAGTATTTTTAAACTAGAATTCCATATAGTCTGTAGTAACCAATTATTTAGGAAAGTTTTACTGAACACCTGCTATGCCCAAAACTGTAGTTATCAAAGGACAATCCCTATAATCTAAGACTACAAATTAAAAGGTTCCTATTCTAGGCATGGAGGACACTTGTGGGGATGAGCACTGGGTGTTATGTGGAAACTAATTTGACANACCTATATTCTGGACACTGACCTCTCACTGCTCCTTGAGTCCCAGGCATATGTAGATCTGTCTTTGCTTAATATGTATCTTCCAGCCAGAACACATTTCATCAAAATCTGATCCCCATATTCGGTTAATAGTGTGAATGAACTGAAAAGATGTGCAGAAGAAATAATGAAAGGCTTCACATGCTATTCCAGAGAGTTTAATCCTAAAGACATTAGGAGGGAGGACCCACCACAGTACAGAGGAAGGAATGGCATCATCAGCTCACCTTGACAACATTGAGGAGTGACTCCTCCCAGGATTTATTTTTCCCCAAGGACTAACACAACCACACCATCTCTCCTTCCTTCAATTCTCTTTTCAACTTTAAACTTCACTTTGATCTTCCTGACCAGAGAGAGGAAAATCCTATGCATAGGTTCAAGTGTGACAAGGCATGATCGCCAAGGAACAGAAAAAGCTAAGTACCGCTAAAGCAATGCAGTATCTTCCACCTCTCCTCCTCTAACAGCTCCTCCCCTTCAGCACACCACTTAAGCTGCTGCTAACTTCAAAGCCTAATAGAACACCTCCCCCAATTACTGTTTTATACTAGTCTTCACTGAGTCTCCACAGGTTCATACTAACTCTCCTTCCTCATTTCCCGTTCCTTTTTGAACATACTCCAATCTGATTTGGGTATCATCTCCTAATGACTACTACCTTTGCCAAAGTTGTCACTGTCCCCTTAGTTGCTCAACCCAAAAATAATTTTTTTAGTCCTGATTTTGCATGACTTCTCTGCAACATTCCACGGTACCACCTCCTCATCCTTCTATTTCCTTCCTGTCATTACTTAATTTCAGGGATCCTGTTGGCTCCTAGTTTGCCTTCAGTTTCTCTGGCTGCACACCTTTCTCAGTCTCATCTCCTCTACCTCCTTCCTTCCCTTAATTGGCTTCAATCTGCATACTCCCACCAGGGGACTCCTCTGAATTCAATGTTTCAACACTTGCTTATGTGTTTATTTCTAACCTAGATCTCTCTTCCTACCATCTCCTCTTAGAAATTCCCCAGAAATTCCAAACTCAGGTTTCAAAAGCTGACCTTATCTCTTCCCACTCCTAACCCTACAGTCCATTCCCGATCTCAAGCAATAGAATACTACCCACTGAGTAACTTAAATGAGTGTCATCCTTAATTCTCCCTTCATTAGTTCTCAGACCTGCTCAATGCCATTTTCTCAGTAACTTTTTTTTTTCTTACAAATAGTTTATTGTTTTTTGTTTTCTTGGTTTTTTTTTTTTTACAAATAGTTCATTGTTGTAACTCTTTAATACTCACTGCCTTGGCTTACCCTCTTACTCCTTCTCACCTAGATCACTGCCAGCACCTCTTACATGGTAGCCCTGCCTCCAATCTTGACTAATACAGCCATTCTCCACTGCTCAGTGTTGTCAGGATGAGCTGATCATACTATGCCTTAAGCACTTCAATGAATCCTAATGTCTTCAGAATTAAAGTCTTTGGAATAGTGTATAAAGCCTTCTATTATTTGTCTCCTGCACACCTTTCCCAACCCCATTACATTAGTCACACAAAGCTGGAACAGCCAGGCTCAACTACATCTTTACCTTTGCTTGGAAATTTCTTCCTCTGCTTGGAATGCCCTTCCCCTTGCTAACACATACTGAGCCTTCAGAATTAACTCAGCTGTCACTTATTTCTGGGAGGCTTTGATGGCATTCCTACCCTGTCTGAGGAGATGCTTCTCCTCTCTTCTATCGTTTCACAGCATTCTCAAGCACATTCATCACTGTCAACCACTTTTGACAATGCTGTCCCCTCTACTAAACTGGGTGCCCCTTTGGGGCAAATCTTATCTTTTATCTCTACATTCTCAGTTTCTCTGCACAGTACCAGGTATACAGCAGGCATCCAAAAACTCCTTGTAAAATGAGTCACTATATATCACCTGTAATTATTTGTAAGTATTTTATGTCCCCTTGAAGTGCCTTCCAATTTGGGAGAATGTCTTCATATTTTTTCTCCCTCCTAAAAGCACAGTATAGATGCTGCTTAATTAAAAGCAGCTGTCTAGTAAACATTCGCGCTTTTTAAAAATGTTTTTATTTATTTCTGAGAGAGAGAGAGAGAGAGAGGCAATGTGAGCCGGAAAGGATCAGAGAGAGAGACACAGAATCGGAAGCAGGCTCCAGGCTGAGCTAGCTGTCAGCACAGAGCCCGACGCGGGGCTCGAACCCAAGAACCGTGAGATCCTGACCTGAACCAAAATCGGAAGCTTAGCGGACTGAGCCACCCAGGCGCCCCAACATTCACTGCTTTTAAGTAAACCTTAACCATTCCAACACCCAGCAGCTACACTGCACTCTTGCTCCAGATGAGTCTGACGTGTATTATGAAAGAACCCAGGGAGTCAACCTCTTGCTCCTGAGACGGGGTGGGTGACGCTGTGTGTGTGCGTGTGTGCAAGAGCTCGCGATGGTTAGGGTGTCGCACGGCTTTACGGACTCACGTGGAATGCGGAATATAGTGCGCTGGGGAAGATGTTCAAAATCGAAGAAAAGAAGACTTTCTCATTACTCTCCCATCTCTTCTACGGTACCATATGCTTTCCCTCGTCTCTTGCCAAATCCCACTGAAACTCGTCCGAGACAGCCAGGCACTTTCACTCCCACCCCAAACTCCTGGGCTGGGTAAACTCTTTCCGACCGGCCCCATTAAACGCATGCGCAGTAGCCTCCCTCACGGCCCGATCAGCTTCACAACCCGTGACCCCTTCCTAAAATATGTGCACTCTTTTCTTCCCTTTTCTATCTAGTTCGTTCCCTGCCTATCAGCCTCACCTGTGGGGCTCGTGCTCTCTCCATCCCCGATCCACTCGGGCTCTGGCAGCTGCTGCTTGGGTCCCTTCGGCATCGCTGTGGCAGTTTCAGCTACTCTGGCAATGCCGGGCGGTATTTCCGCTTCCGGCAGCCTGGAGAGCTGAATGGGGCGGGCTCTCCACTTTGGCGCTACGGCCCGGCCCCTGGGCGGTGCATGTGCGCGCCGCGGTGTCCTCTCGGGGGCGTGCCAGCGGCCTTGGGGCGGGGCCCGCGTCTGCTTGGCCCCGCAACGTCAGTTTATGGGTTTATGGCTGCGTGTGAGTGCTGATGCGGCGAGTCCGCGAAGATGCGTGAAAAAGTACTGAGCATAGTAATTTCGGACTAGTACGAAGGAGCAGAAGCATCCTTCATTATGTTTTTGTTTTTTTAAATGGTTAGGAGCAGAAAGACGTAGTCCATCTACTTAGGAAGAGGACTGGTGTTGAGTGTAGGGTTGTAAACGAGGAACTGTAGCCTAACAGAAATCACGGTGTGGTAAGGCTTGGGTTCATTTTAGGGGGCGGGGTGTGTGTGTGTGTGTGTGTGTGTCACATTTTATTGCTATATAATTGGTATACAATAAGCGCACATACAATAAGTTGACAGGCAGTAAAGTGCACTTTGATCAGTTTTTACATATATACACCCATTAAACCGCCACCACAATCAAGATTTGGGTTCGCTTGTTAACTCTACCACTTGATAGATGTGGAAACATGATGCTCCCATAGCCCTCCTTAACCCATTATAATCATGTTCTTGTCCCTACCATTGCTTGAGTCCATTCTTGCCGAGGTCAACAGATAGGGGACCGATTCTCTGTTCTTATCCTACTCTGCTAGCAGCATTTGACACAGATGATCATTCCCACTCTACTTTGGTTTTTTTTTTTTTCAGGGACACTGCTTTCTGCAGGTTTCCTTTCCATTTCAGAAGTGGCTCCCCTTCTCTCCTTTCCTAGCTTTTTTTCTGTGTCTTTTTTAAAATGTTTATTTCTTTAATTTGAGAGAGAAGGTGCCCCAGAGTGTGCTCCAGAGGGGCAAAGACAGAGAGAGAGAGAGAGAGAGAGAATCTCAAGCAGGCTCCACACTGTCAACGCAGAGCCTGACTCAGGCTGTCTTATGAACCGTGAGACCATGACCTGAGCTGAAATCAAAAGTTGGTCACTTAACCAGCTGAGCCACCCAGGTGCCCCTCTCCTGGTTTCTCTTGAAGTCTAAATGTTTTGGGGCACATTCTTTGACATTTTTCTCTATCTAGACTTATATCACCTATGTCTCATCGCTTTACTATCCATAACTGATGAATATCCACCAATGTCTCTTCTTGACCTCAACTTCTGCCCTAAGCTTACAAATCTGCTTATTGGACATCTTCTCTGGGATCCCTAATAAATATCTGAAATTGGTATATACAAAACCGAGTTCTTGTTTTTACTCCTCAACTCTGTTTCTCTTCCAGGTTTCCCATCAAGAAATCACACCACCTTTCATTTAGTTACTTGGGCCCAAACTTGAAAGGTCATTCTCTTTCTCAATTCCTCCTCATCAGCAAGCCAGGTCTACTTCATTTATTCAAAAAATATATTTATTGTTGGGGCGCCAGGGTGGCTCAGTCGGTTAAGCGTCCGACTTCGGCCCAGGTCATGATCTCACAGTTCGTGGGTTAAAGCCCCGCGTAGGGCTCTGTGCTGACGGCTAGCTCAGAGCCTGGAGCCTGTTTCGGATTCTGTGTCTCCCTTTCTCTCTGACCCTCCCCTGTTCATGCTGTCTCTCTCTCTCAGAAATGAATAAAACGTAAAAAAAATTAAAATATTTGTTTGTTTGTTTGTTTGTTTATTGTGGTGCCTAAGTGGCTCAGTCCGTTAAGCATCCGACTTCAGCTCAGGTCATGATCTCACTGTTCGTGAGTTCAAGTCCCACATCAGGCTCTGTGCTGACAGCTCAGTCTGGAGCGTGCTTCAGATTATGCTTCCTTTCTCTGCTCCTTCCCCACTCACCCTGTCTCTCTCAGAAATAAACATTAAAAATGTTTTAAATACATGTATTTATTAAGCACATGGTGCTTATATGCCAGGCACTCTTCTAGGCTCCTGGGATCAGTGCATGAAATAAACATCTCTCCTTACATTTCTAGTAGGGGAGATAATGCTATGGAAAAAAGAAAATACAGGTCAAGGTAAAAAGTATCAGGAGGGCAGGGGTTGTAGTACTAGACTGTTCATGAAACCTCAGTGAGGTGAAATTCAAGCAAATCCTTGAAGAAGGTGAGATTTTTGGCTGTATGGATTTCCAGGAAAGGAGCCTTGCTGGGAGAAGGAATAGCTAGAGCAATGCTCTATAGCAGAAGTATACTTGGCATATATGAGGCACAAATAGCAAGGAGGCCAGTGTGGCTGGAGTAGTGTGATTGAGAAGAAGTTGTTGGAAAGGCAAACAGAGAAGTAAAGCAGGGTCTGGATTGGGAAGGATCTTACAGGTCATCTTAAGAATGTGGCTCCTATTCTTGGCTGAAATAGAAAGTCATTCCAAGGTTTTGAGTAGAGCAGTGACATGACATGACCTACATTTTAAGAGAATGACTTTGGAGGCCGACCTGAAAATAAATTTTCAACAGTTCATAAACTGAAGAGGACAGGATGGGGAGGATTGGGGAGACTCAGGGTGGGGAGAATGAGGGTGACATGTTAGGAGATGTTGGTGACTCAGACCAGGGTGATGGTATTGAGGTGGAAAAAAGGACTGATTTCTGGATATGTTTGAAAAAGAGCTAGCAGGTTTTGTTAATTAATTGGATATTGGATGTCAGGTGTGACCAAAAAAAAATTTAAGGATGACTCTAAGTTTTCTGGACTAAGCAAGTAGGAAGATGGAGTTGCCATCACCTGAGACTTTAAGACATAACCCAAATCTGCCCACCTCTCTCCATCTTTACCCCAGACCAAGCCACCATCATTTTTCCCTAGATCACCAAAGTGGCCCCTAACTGGTGGCCCTGCTGTCATTCTCATTCTCTAGTCTATCTTCATACCTACATTAGTGGCAGTTTTAAAATGTAAATCAGTTGGGATGCCTGAATGACTGCAGCTTAGGTCATGATCATGATCTCATGGTTCATGAGTCTGAACATACCTCAGACTCTTTGCTGACAGCTCAGAGCCTGGAGACTGCTTCGGATTCTGTCTCCTTGTCTCTCTGTCCCTCCTCCAGTCTCTCTCTCTCTCAAAAATAAAATACAACATTAAAATTTTTTTTAATGTAAATCAGTGTGGGGCACCTAGGTGACTCAGTCAATTGAGTATCTGACTCTTGATTTCATCTCAGGTCATGATTTCTCCAGTTCAAGCCCGGAGCTGCTTGGGATTCTCTCTGCCTCTCCCCTGGTCTCACGGGACTGACTCTCGTGAGTGCCCGCTCTCCCCGCCTCTCTCTCAAGAATAAATATACTTAAATTGTAAATCAGCTGTTCAAAGCACTCAGAATAAAATTCAAGTGCTTTGCCAAAGCTTACCAGGTTCTGTATGACCTGGTCCCTGTTGAACTTCCTGATCTCATCTCCCATAGTCTAGCCATACTGGCCTTCTGTTTTACTTCAAACTCATTCCTGTCTCAGGGCTTTTGTGATGGTCCCTATGCTTGGAATGCACTTCCCCCAAATATTCTTATGTTTGCTTTTTTTATTCAATTTCAGCCTCTATTCACATCTTACATCCTCAAAAAAGGCCCTATCGTAGTATTGACTTGTTCTCTCCACCTGTCACTCTCCAGCCTATTCCTTCACATTTTCTTGAGAGCGCTTATTAAACTTAAGTACATGACAATAACACATGTACTTATTGTCTATCATCCTCAATAGATTGTAAGCACGATATGCGCAGGGATTTTGTATTTCCCATTGTTACATCCCCAGCCCCTAAACAGTGCCTAGCCCAGAGTAGACATTAAAGTATTGAATGAATGAGAAATTTACATAAGACAATAAATGTAAAAACTTGACAATGGTACCTTGCACAGAGCAAGCAATGAGAAGACACTACACTCTGAGATCTCTCCCTAAACCCCTCTGGCCATCCCTCTTCAATTTACTTGTCAGGTTTATCCTTGTCCTTACTTGGCCATCAATTGTCAGCCCTCCTCAAGGTTATCCTGAGCCCTCTCTTCTTCCCATTTGACATTCTGCTCTCAGGTGATTTCAGCAACAGATTCTTCAGAGTTCTATCCCAATCACTACATCTTGAGTAGCCCCCAACCATTATTCTCTATATAGTACCCCCAATCACAACCTGTAATTATTCATCTGTTCACTTTTGAGAAAAACAGTGAATTGGCCTGATCCTAACAGCTAGGCCATAGTGCTCAGGTTGAATAGAACCTCACAGAATACCAATGTCAGACAAGGATACTGTGACTGTCATAAAGTAAGACAAAGTTTCGAATCTTGTCTAAGCACAAAGATAAGATCACTGTGCAAACCATAAATATTAAAAAAAATTTTACTGTTTTTTTTATTTCTAGGAGAGAGAGAGAGAGAGAGAGAGAGACAGCGTGAGCAGGGGAGGGTCAGAGAGAGAGGGAGTCACAGACTGAAACAGGCTCCAGGCTCTGAGCTGGCAGTCAGCACAGAGCCCGAGGCGGGGCTCGAACCCAGGAACCGTGAGATCATGACCTAAGCGAAAGTCGGACGCTTAAACGACTAAGCCACCCAGGCGCCCCCGAACCATAAATATTAAATAGCCCTCTTCTCAGCTAAAATGGCTTTTTTTGACCAGCCACAGCCATGTTTCATTCTTCCCTCCTTCTAGATGAGATTAAGATGTGCAATCATAGAATTGCCCTCATTTCCTGACAGCACTCAATCCAGAACAATTTCATTTCCTTGAACCCTCCCCCCAAATCACCTAGCACAAACCTTTAATTCTGTCACTTTTTTCTTTTTCTTTTTAATTTTTTAAAATGTTATTTATTTATTTCTTTCTAGGAGAGAGAAGGGAGACAGCGCGAGCAGGGAAGGGTCAGAGAGAGAGGGAGACAGACTCTGAAGCAGGCTCCAGGCTCTGAGCTGGCAGTCAGCACAGAGCCCGACGCGGGGCTCGAACCCACAAACCGCGAGATCATGACCTAAGCGAAAGTCGGACGCTTAACCGACTAAGCCACCCAGGCGCCCCCTGTCACTTTTTTTAATTTTTTAAAATGCTTTATTTCTGAGAGAGAGAGAGAGAGAGAGAGAGGGGCAGCATGAGCGGGGGAGGGTCAGAGAGAGAGGGAGACACAGAATCGGAAGCAGGCTCCAGGCTCTGAGCTAGCTGTCAGCAGAGCCCAATGTGGGGCTCAAACCCATGAACCGTGAGATCATGACCTGAGCTGTAGTCGAACGCTTAACTGACTGAGCCACCCAGGTGCCCCTAATTCTGTCATTCTTAACCCTCTTGTGGATATAATCTCTGCAGAGTAAATAAATCCAACTGTTTAAACCACGGGTGTGTTCCTGGTGGTCTTTGGCTAGAGGGCATTGACACTTCATCTTATTCTGTGGCATCCACACATTTTAGCAGAGTGGCTAAGAGAGGATATTCATCCTGAAAGTCCAATTATTTTGTTTAATATGTAGCTGCCTGAATACTTTTCCAAGCCTCAGTGGTAGCTAGGTATTGGCCACAAGACTAAGTTATGGCCAGTGGCACAAAGTTGAAGTTGCATTAGCTTTAAGGAAATTTCCTCCAACACAGCTGGTATCCTCTGCCCTTCCTGGTCCATACTGAGGCTTGGAGCATGGAGAAGCAAGCTAAAGCTTCACTTCCCAAATCATGAATAAAGGATCTGACCCCGAGAATTATGGAGCTGAAACCTGTAGGGATGGGTTCTAAATACCTGAGGACCTCGTGGTGGCATGATGCCTTGGCCTGTCTACCTCTTAAGTTGTGAGAAAGTAAACTTCTATTTCAAGGCTAGTTTTGGTTTCTGTTACAACTGAACTTAAAAGCTGATAAACTGGGTCATAGAAGTTACTTAATATTTAGTGAATGAATGTTTCTATGCTTATGGTTTAACTACCACCTATATCCAAAAAACTCAGATATGCAGTATACATTTATGTCACTAGTTTTCATCTGAATACCAAATATGTGCAAATACCTAATTTCTCTCTTCTTGGAAGTCTTAAAAGGCGGCTCACTCAGTAATTTCAAAAACAAATTTGCAGCATTCTGCCCGTTTTCTTCCAATATCTCTTTTTAAATGGTAGTTATGCAAGCCAGAACTACCTGAGAGGGGCACCTGGGTGGCTCAGTAGGTTGGGCGTCCAACTTTGGCTCAGGTCATGAATTTGCACTTTGTGGGTTCAAGCCCCCCGTCAGGCTCTGTGCTGACAACTTGGAGCTTGCTTCATCTCTGTGTCTCCCCTGCTCATACTCGCTTGCTCTCTCAAAAATAAAGATTAAAAAATAAAATTTAAAAAAACCCTGAGAAACCTAAAATATTTTCATTTTGATCTCTTATTTTCAAATTACTTTTCCTCCACTCCACTCCCCAAAGTCTCTGTCATCATCACAACTCACCTGGACTAACATTCCCTTCGAAGGCACTTCCAAGCCTGGCCAGCTCTTTATACTGAGTCAATCTTCTTGAAAAACTATTCTAATCCACGATACTCACCTGCCTAAAATAAAACCATTCAAAGGACTCAAATCTGTGTTCTGCAAGGTTCTGAGTGGTCTAGTTCCTCTTTCTTCTGCCTCATTTGCTTTTCCCATCTCTAGGCAAACACCTTTGCTTGGACTTCACTCCCCCACCTCACCTCCTGCTTGTCCTTCAGGGCTTGTCTGAGAGGTCACCTTCCCAGTCTCCCTTTATTACATACTCCTTTTTCATCATGTCTTATTTTTGACAAGTGCTACCTTACACATATTCATGATTTTTGATGAACGGGTCTCCCCTATAGATTTAAATTAATTGGTTTTGTCTCTGTTATTTCTAGTGCCTAGTATATTGTCAGGCTCACAGTCGCTCCACAAATATTTGCTGGAAGACTGTTTTGTCATTACCACTCCCATAAACTTCAAACCTACAAACGTAGGTAAAGTATTTAAAAATGACTCCATGGATACTTGGCCTTTACTTTTTCCTATAAAACTTTACCCTTGAACGTAACAGTCTGGTGTTTGATGCTTATAGGTTAATGGGACGTCACTGGTTCCTTCTGACTGAACGACACTCAAGCTTTGCCTTCTCCATTACCACTCTGTATGAACAAATGGAAGAATAAAGTGACTCCAACAAGAATAGCCTCATCTGTACCTCCAGAGATGACTGGAACACAGGGATTGAAGAAAATGCTTGTTTCCACTGCATTTATTACTAATATAAAAAAATGTTAAAAAGAAAAAAAAATTCATTCTCAGTTCTCCAACAGCTCTCATCTTTCCCTCTTGCCCACACAACTCCTGACCTATTTCCTCAGGGCCAGTTCAAAACCGAGCCTGTTCACTGCCGTTTTCACAGAAAACAACCAGTGCCAGGGATGCAGGGAAGAAGGTTAGACAAGGGCGACAGTACTGTCCAGGTTCCACCCAAAGGTAGGCTGGGTGGAGATTCACAGAATTCAGACAAAAGGGCTGGTGGCCTCACAATGACACAGTCTAACTAAAGTGGGCTGGATAGGAGAGAGGGTTCCCCATCAGAAGNGTGAACAAGTGAAAATTGGGGAGTTTAAAATATAAGAAAGAAAACAGATGTAACAAAAACCAGAAATAGAGAGGGCAGTCAAATTTCCTACTCCCTACCACTTCCAGGTATTTGTAGTGCTAGTAGTGATAATGGTAGTCATTCTCCTGGGAGAAAAACACATTCAGGGCTACTTCTACTTTAAAAGGACAAAGAATAGCCTAAGAAAGAAGAGTCACAGCATTTTGGAAGTGACAGGTATTACATGTGTATAGGCATTAAAAAAAAAAAATGGACTTTACCTTCCATAACTTGGGGGCCATCCTTGGGTGGGCAGGTATTTTTGATAAGAGACCAACTTTTGAGCCTTCGAGGATTTCTTTGCTCTTTGTGAAAGCCTCCCCTGGGAGGACCCCCATGGCCTGGTCCAGGAAAAGGAGGTTCAGTATTGGCCCCCCACCAACCACGACCATATGGGCCACATCTGGGGCCTAGGCCCCCCCGAATCGGGCCTCTGCCCCGAGGAGGTGGTGGGAGACTCAGCAGTGGTGGAATCATTGGTCCCCTTGATCCTGGAGGACCTCTGTGAAGAGCTGGAGAGAAAGAGAGAAAAAGACAAACACAGAAAGGTGATCAGTGGCCACGTTAATCCTCATAAAGAAGCCCTGTGTTTCTGTTTACTTTTTATCGAAGTCCAATATACATAGAGAAAAACACGCCAATTTTAAAAGCACACCTCAATTACCAACAAAGTCAACACACCTGTGTTTTTACCACCCAGGTGAAGGGATAGAGCCTTCTTAATACTCAAAAGTCCTCCCCCCCTTTGTGCCCCTCCTCCCCCACTACTCCACCCTCCTCCCCAAAGGGAACCACTATGCTGACTTCTAGCACCATAGGTTAGTTTTTGCCTGTTTTTGAACTTCGCATAAATGGAATCATACAGTCTGCATTCTTTTCTGTCTGGCTCCTTTCGCTCAACATCGTGTTTGTGAGATTCATCCAGGTTGCCTGTAGCAGGAGTTCGTTCATTTTCATTGCAGTGTAGTATCCCATTGCATGCACACACAACAACTTATTTATCCATTCTACTGATGGTGGACATGTGGGTGGATTCCAGTTTGGGGCTATAACGAAAAATGCTGCTATGAACATTTTTGTACATGTCTTTGTTACACATATGTATGCATTTCTGTTGAGGATAAAAGTCGTAGAGGTATTGTTGGGCCCTAGGGATATGTATGGTAAAATTTAATGAAGTCAAATTTTCTTTTTTCAAAGTGGCTATACCAATGGACATTCCTACTGGCCATCGTTCCATAGTTTGACAACACTTAGTATTGTCAATTTCTTTTATTTTTGCCATTCTGGGGAGTGGTTTTTTTTGTTTGTTTTTAAATTGTGGTGGAACATGTAACATAAAATTTGCTGGGTTTTGTTTTTGTTTTTGTTTTACAGCAAACTCTATGCCCAACAGGGGGCTTGGTCTCACAACTCTGAGATCAAGAATTGCATGCTCTACCAAATGAGCCAGCCAGGCACCTAAAATTTGCCATCTAACTATTTTAAAGTGCATGTTTCAATAGTGTTCAGTAAATCCTCACTGTTGTGAAACAGATCTTTAGAATTTTTCCGTCTTGCAAAATTATACTGTATAGCTACTTAACAACTCTCCTTTCTCGCTCCACCCAGCTCCTGGAAACCACCATTTTACTTTGTTTATGAATCTGACTACTTTCGATACCTCAAATAAGTGGAATCATACAACATTTGTCTTTTTGTGACTAGCTTGTTTCATTTAGCAAGATGGCCTCAAGGTTCATCCATGCTATATAGCACACAAGAGGATTCTCTTCCTTTCTGGGGCTGAATAATATTCCATTGTATGAATATACCATATTTTGTACATTTATTCATCTCTCAATGGACATTTTGGTTGCTTCTGGCTCTTGGCTATTGTAAATTGTGCTGCAAGAATAGGAGTATGCAAATATTTCTTCAAGATCTTGCTTTCCATTCTTTTGGATATGTACCCAGAAGAGGGAATGTTGTATCGCATGGTAGTTCTATTTCTAACTTTTTTGAGGAAACGCCATAGTGCTTTCCATAGAATTGAATCATTTTACTATCTCACCAACAGTGCACAAGGGTCTCAATTCAAACTGGTGTGTTTTTATCTTGCAGTTATATGACAACTAATGATACTGAGTTCTTGTTCACATGTTCTTGGTCATTTAGATCTCAGTTTTGAGAGCGAGCTGCTCTGGTCCTTTGCTAACAGGTTGTTTAGAAAACTCCTGTATATATTCTAGATATGAGCTCTTTATTGGTTATACTTATTGCAAATATCTTCTAATCTCTGGCTTCCTGCTAATTTTATTTGTTTAATAAAAGTTTAATGTAGTTCAGTTTATCAATCTTTCCTTTATGGTAAGTGTGTATGTGCTTCTTGTCTGTTTAAGAACTCTTATCTCATCTAAGACTATGAAATATATTTATTTTCTTTACCTTTAACACTCATATCTACAGTTCACATGGAATTGATATTTACATATGGTATGAACAGTTCAGATTTCATCCCCCCACCCATGAATATCCAATTGATCCAGCATCATTTACTGAAATGACCACTATTTCAGGTCCATCTTCATCACAAATGAAATCTCTACATATGTGCAGGCCTGTTACTGGACTCTTTGTACCGGGATACTGACTTATGCCCATACCACATCATAATACCTATAGCTTTAGCTTTACAGTTATAAGTCCTCCTACTTCAAGACTGTCCTTGCAATTTCTCATCCTGGTCCGTTGCATTTCCTTGTAATAATGCAGAATGCTTATTTCCATTATACGGATTGTCACTGGGAATACACTCAATCTGTAGATCAATTTGGGAAGAAGTGACATTTTTACATCATTGAGCTTTCCAGTCTGTAATTATACAACATTTCTCCATTCATTTATGTAAAGAATTCCTGACCTTTTGGTCCTTTCTGGGTTTTAGTCCCTCCCTTGCTCCCTTCTCCAGGGCCTAATCAAAGGATCGGAGCCCCCTTGTCCTCACCTGACTTGGGGTCACCAGGCTTTCCATTGGTCATGGGGGGAGGGCCCAGAAGGCTGGGTGGTCCTAAGAGTAGACATGAAAATATAGTCACCAGAATGGACTAAAGTACTGATGATCCTGTTATGGTTTTCTGCTACTCATCTCTTAATCCAATCAGTAAAGCCAGATATATTCTCAGCAGTGTTAAAAAGTCCTTAGCCCATCTACGTGCCCTTTCCTCTTCAAAGCGTTCTCAGGATGTGCNAGCTTAGGAGAGCACACAATTTGGAAAGGATACCTACAGCTTTCTGTTTCCCTTACATAGTGGCTATCCAAAACATCCCAAGTGATTCAGAGGTAGTGCTATCACTCTCCTTAACTATTGGCCAATCAGAGCGATCCCCTCACCCCCGCCCCAGAGCGGCTTAGAGAAGGCAGCAAGTCCACCTTCTCTGTGCAAGTCTGGTCACAAGTTGTTATCCCAGACACAGCAATTTGCAACCTCTCTAGGCCCCCCTCCCTTGCCGTTCTGCGGCTGCGCACACGAGCTCTTTATCCTTTCCTCCCCTGTCTTCTTTAGAAAGGCTAGGGGCCGGATGGAAGTTGAGGAGTCACGGAAGAACTCGCTCAAGGTTCCACATCGCACAGCCTCCTATCCCCGCCGCAGCGCATGCGACCTTCCTCCTCCTTCCTTTAGAGCCCCCTCCCCCGCACCTTTTCAGACCCCAACCCCTTGCCTAGACCAGCTGACAGGCATGTGCACACCTTCCCGAGCTCCTCACCTATGGGACTCCCATCCTCCTCGTCTCCAGTCTCTTCCCGCTCTGGCAGCGGGGGCTGCTGCGGTGGCGGCGACTGCTGCTGATTCTGCTTCTTTCGTTTCGGCATCGTGGTTGCGGCAATGGCTGCAGCGGGATTTGGAGGGCAGTGAGGAAGGGGCACGCCGGAATTCTGTTTCCGCTTCCGGTGGGTGCACTGAGAGGCTGAGGCTCCTGTCCCTTCAGTTCCGGAAGGCTCCGGGGAGCTTTTGTGGGGCTTGGTCTCTGGCAGACATAATGGCAGTCTCAAGTCTTCTTTTTGTTGCGTTCCTACAAATGCTTAAAAGAAAATTCCTCTCTTCTTCTCTCTGAAAAGACCCCACAACCAGCTCCTCACAATGTGCTATAGAGTCTGAAGGCTCTCCGGCCAGAAGGCATGAGAGAGCTGTCGCACCTTAAGGTCGACACATCCGGTCCCGGGTTACTATGGTAACAGCTGCAGGCACAACTTCGTGCCCTCTGACCTCTCTTCAAAAGTCCTTGCCCCGCCTGGGTTTCTCTCTTCGCCCGCGCTTGCTCTTATGATCTGTAAACCTGTTCCCTATCATCGCTACCCCAAGGAATTTGGGTCCCAGGAAGGTGGCGCCCAGGACTCTTCAGACTGCCACCCGCCCCTCAAGACGTTTGACCCTGTCCCCAGTGTAGCTCAGCAACTTGACTTCATTGCCAAGACACGCAGTCCGGTCTTTCCACAAAGGTCAAGCCCGCGGTTTGGTAAAGTAACTTCAGCGCATCCACGCCTCTCTCTCTCCCTTAGGTGGTGGGACCCGCCCTCCGCTCCACCGCCCCCTCCAGGTGAGTGGTAGCTTCCCCCAGCGCGCAAGGTAGTGATGACACGCGTCCCCCCTCTTCCGAACGCGAGTTGGTAGCGTCCGTGACGAAGTTAGCTTGATCGTCCCACGCGCGCCTCCTTCCTCGCCGCAGCTGCGCCCTCTCCGTGCCACAGAGTCTCACGTGCGGGTAGCCCACCCCGCATCTTCCGCTCGCCTCGCTCCCAGAGGGAAGTGGCTGTATTTCCCTTCGTCCGCCTTCCACCCAGGCCACTGGGGCGAATCGGCCAGGCCCGCTCGCTGACGTCACCTCATAGCTCCGCCCCCTCTAGGCTCCCAGGCCCTTGCGGCGGGGGTTACCCGGGGGGAGTCCGTTGAGGCGGCCGGAGCTCGGCGGAGGTTGGGCCAGGTGACTGGTCCAGGCCATGCCGAGAAAGAAGCCCTTCAGCGTGAAGCAAAAGAAGAAGCAGTTGCAAGACAAGCGGGAGCGGAAGCGAGGTCAGTGCAGGAGCGAGGGGAGGGGGCGGGGCTCGGGCTCCAGCACATCTGGAGGGAGGGGTGTGCCGGCCGCACCTCTGCGGGGCGTGGGAGTGGGTGGTGGCCTCGCGCCGAAGCTCGCGGGCCACCGCAGAGGGGATTCTCTCACCTCAGGCTCCTTGGAAGGAGTGGGAAATGATGGAGAGTTGGGGGAGGGGAATCCCTCCCCCTCAAACGGGGCGCCATCCCTGCAGGTCCCTGGTGGAGGAATGACTGCCCCCACGTACATCCGGTAGGGTCTTGAGCGGGATGGCTGGGAGTCCCCGGCCTCAAAAGAAGTGGGGTCTTGTGAGAAGCCAGGCTGACCGAGGAAGGGGTCTTACGGCCCCTTAGAACCTGCCAGCTCTGGCTTCACCGCCTCCTCCCCGCAGGACTCCAAGATGGGCTGCGATCCAGTTCCAACAGCCGCAGCGGGAGCCGGGAGCGGCGGGAGGAGCAGACCGACACCTCGGATGGGGAGTCTGTGACCCATCATATCCGCAGGCTCAACCAGCAGCCTTCCCAAGGGTTGGGTCCTCGAGGCTATGACCCAAATCGGTGAGAGNCCTACCCGGATGTGAGAGTGCTGGGGGAAAGCCGGATATTGCTGGTGGAGGAGGTGGGGCTGGGATGCCACGGTTCTCCGCAGGCAGCCGGGTTCACGGGAGCAGGCCACAATTCTCCCTTTCGGAGGGGCTGGAGAGTTCTTGGCTTTTAGAAGGGCGAGGCTTAGGGGAAGGTCGAATACTGCAGGGAAGAGAGACTTGAGGGAGGGCTTACTGAAAGAAGACTTGAACAACTCTGAAGAGAAAGCTCTACGAAGTTGTCTGCCCAAAAGGGGAGTTTGTGGTCACAGGATTGCAAGAGATGGCGTGGTCCCTGTCCCATTAGATACCGACTACACTTTGAGCGAGACAGTCGGGAGGAGGTGGAAAGGAGAAAGAAAGCAGCTCGGGAGCAAGTGCTACAGCCGGTCAGTGCTGAGCTGCTGGAGCTGGACATCCAAGAGGTCTATCAGCCTGGCTCAGGTGAGGGCTCAACACTGGATGTTTGGGAGAGGCAGTGGGCTGGGGGAAGGAACTTGGAAGAGGAAGACCTGACTTTCAGGAATGAGAGGTCTGGGATGCACTCTTGACCCCCGAAACTATTCTCAGACTTACTTGGACTTTTTCTTGGTTTCTCAGTCCTGGACTTTCCCCGACGCCCTCCTTGGAGCTATGAGATGTCCAAGGAGCAGTTAATGAGCCAGGAGGAGCGTAGCTTCCAGGAGTATCTTGCGAAGATTCATGGGGCTTATACCTCTGAGAAACTCAGTTACTTTGAGCATAATCTGGAGGTGAGAATGCAGTGGGGACAGAAGTGACCCTTGGTCAGATTGGTCTGGAGTCAGGCAAGAGAAGGACTCTGCTGGGGCGCCTGGGTGGCTTAGTCGGTTAAGCGTCCGACTTTCGCTTAGGTCATGATTTCGCGGTTCGTGGGTTCGAGCCCCGTGTCAGGCTCTGTGCTGATTGCCAGCTCAGAGCCTGGAGCCTGTTTCAGTCTGTGACTCCCTCTCTCTCTGACCCTCCCCTGCTCACGCTGTCTCTCTCTCTCTCCTAGAAATAATAATTTAAAAAAAAAATCTTAAAAAAACCCAAAAACTTGTAAAAAAAAAAAAAAGAGAGAGAAGGACTCTGCTTAGGTACTCTTCCACTGATGTTGTCTTTTTAGACATGGAGGCAGCTGTGGCGCGTGTTGGAGATGTCTGACATTGTCCTGCTTATCACTGATATCCGACATCCAGTGAGTACCGGGGATGAGGGGGGCAAGGGGGAGGGGGAAGGAAGATTCTTGTGGGGTAAAGGGCCAGGGCAGAAGGGAGATGGAGAGGTATCCTTTATTTCTAGTCTTCTCTACCTCATGCTGATGTCTACAGTCAGAACTCAGTCTTGTATTCATCAGTGTCACAGCTTGTCACTTCTGGTCTGGTTAATTGACTCTCTTCTTTACTTCATATGATGAAAAGCCAGATATCTTTTTTCCAGTGCCACCAGAGCTAGACCAGTAGAAAGTTCTAGGGTGGTGCTCCAAGGAATTCTGTGAAGGCAGCTGGGGGCTTGCCCCCGCCCCATCACATCAGTCACTACAGAATTCAGCCTCACCTGGAATACTAAGTTAGTGGTTCAGGCTGTAGTCTCTGCTGTTTGATGACCCTTGTGTTAACCTGGCTCTACCACTTCATTCTTGTCCTCTAGTGGGAGAAAGGGAGGTCTGTGGGAATATTTAGGTTAGAAGTCCTTAATGACATACATACATGCATTGGTACACATACTCACAGACATATGTGTGTGCTCACATGCACTCACACAGCTACACATGCTGGTCACAAACATGCACACACATACATGTATGCACATACACACATACATGTATGCACATAAATGTAGATGGGTGTGTGCACATAAAAACAAGTGTTAAGTTTTATCCCAACTCCCACCCATATGCCTGACCCTAGCCTTTATCCCAGTGTGCTAGGTATCACTATTTCCTTGTCTTGTGTTTGGCTCATTTCCATCCCTAATTAGGATCTGTATTAAGTCCCCCAGACACAAGTGCACAGGTATTGCTTATCGTTACTTTATTTTCCTAGTTCAGTTTGGCTAATTTACCCTTTTGCCCCAGAATCTGCTACCACCAGAGTCTCTGAGCTGTGCCTGGTGAGTGGAGAGCTGGAGGCAGAGAACTCTGGGTTGATCTCTCATTGCTCCCTCCTCTCACCAACCCTGTCCCAGGTTGTGAATTTCCCACCAGCACTTTACGAGTACGTGACTGGAGAACTTGGGTTGGCCTTGGTCTTGGTCCTGAACAAGGTGGATCTAGCCCCACCGGCTCTCGTGGTTGCCTGGAAGCATTATTTTCACCAACACTATCCCCAGCTCCACATAGTTCTTTTTACCTCTTTCCCTCGGGACCCCCGCACCCCACAGGACCCTAGTAGCGGTGAGTGGGCAATGAGGAAGGCAGCATGGGAGAGGTGGGGTGGCAGGGGACAACAGGGAGAACAGAGAGGCTTGTTGACAAAGGAGTACCTGATATTGGGCTTAAGGGCGGTGGGTGAGATGGGGTGCATAAGCCCATGTGCTAACACTTTTGTGCCCTCTGATCTCAGTTTTGAAGAAGAGTCGGAGACGGGGGAGAGGATGGACTCGGGCCCTGGGGCCAGAGCAGTTACTGAGAGCCTGTGAAGCCATCACTGTGGGGAAAGGTATATAACTCTTAGAGGGGAGCTGTGGGATGATATGTGGAAGGCTCAAGGCTTGGAGTCATTTTGCTTACCTTCCCTGAAGTCACCTCTTCTTTATGGATGTAGGCAAGAAGCCAGGGGGAGGGATAGAAGAGGGAGGTGACTGACTTGGTGGCAACATAGGCAGCAGGTAGACAGGAGCCCCAGGGGTCTTTTGCTTTCAGTCTTCCCAGTATTTTTCTGAAACTCAAAAATTCACATGATTTCTATGTGGGGTCAAGTGAACACTGGGGAGAATGTGTTGTGCAGGTTGGCACTCTTCAACTCTTCAGGGCGCCAGTTACATCAGCTGTGCAGTGCATATAGTCTGTGCAATCATCTGCAGTGGCCCTGGGGAGAACCTTCATCATCTTCTCCTTCCCTGAACAGTGGACTTAAGCAGCTGGCGGGAGAAGATTGCCCGAGATGTGGCTGGGGCCACCTGGGGAAATGGCTCTGGGGAGGAAGAGGAAGAAGAGGATGGACCTGCAGTCCTTGTGGAGCAGCAGACTGACTCAGTGATGGAGCCAACCAGCCCGACCCGGGAGCACTACAAAGATGGGGTGGTGACCATTGGCTGTGTGGGTAAGGAAGTGATGTCCCGTGCCTGGCGGCCTCCTATGAGGTACAGAGTTTTACTCTTTGGAAAAGGTGGGTTTTGGCAATAGTGGAAGGATCCTAGCATGCCTGAGTTAAATTCTATCTTTCCTTAGCTCTTACTAATTTTGAGCAAGTTGTTTACCCATTCTGAGTCTTAGTTACTTTGATTTTTAGAATGGGGATGTTGATACCCAATTTGAACGGATATGAGGAATGAAGTGAATGGCATAAAGATACCTAATGATTCCTGACAGATAGTGATAATAGTAATAATCATGACTGTTGATATTTAACATTTATGTGGTACTTACTGTGTCCCATCATTATTCTGAAAGACATAGATTTTAACTGTTTCCATGGTAGTAATCAATCCATAGTAGAGCAATTATTAAATCAGAGCAGGAGCTTAGTTAGCATTAGTATTTTTCTGAGTCTTATCTAGTTAAGTCTGTTGTCAAGGAGAATCTTCCCTGAATTAATAGCCTGTTTCTGCTCTTTTTGGAGATGAAAGGAATGTATGATTAGGGCCCAGAGACACTTTCCTTTGCTGTGGGACAGGCAGTCCTGAGTTTGGATTACCTCTAGTTCTTAGCAAATATTTACTTGAGTGCCGGTTCCTGATCCAGGGACCGATTATGCTCCTGTGAAAATGGCAGAAAAGTCCTTACTCTCACAGAGCTTATTTCCTTGAAACTAAGTGGATTCATGTTTTGAAATCATATTATTTAGGGGCAGTGAAAGGTAGAGAGTGATCCAGTGAGGAGGGTTCTCATGCAAAGCCCGCTCTGAGAAGAGCCTAGGATGTTGAGAGGAAGTAGCCATTTGGAGATAATGGGAAAAGGGCCTTCCTGACCAAGGGGTCAGTAAATAAGAAGGTCTTCGTGTGGGAATGAGCTCAGTGATTTTTGTACAAGTCAGAGTGTGAAGGGCATTGGGGGATGGGAGCCATGGAGTTGAGTGAGTTGGAGGAGAGAGGCAGGACCAGGGAGTTCAAGGTGAACTCAAGTGTGAAAGCTACTGGCCATAGAGCTGGGGCCTGGGATCTCAGTTGGGTAAGAAGGGAAGTAAGGACGTGAGTCCGGTATCAAATAGTGGTCCTGTACTAGAGTCAGAGTTGAAGATGTATTAGAACCGAGGAAACAGAGTAAGTAAGTTGAATTGATAGGATGTCGGGACAGAGTGGTGCTTGTGGTTGAGATTTTTGAGGAATGAAGTGACAAGGGCCAGAGTATGACCTTGGCAGTGGGTAGTTGAGGAAATGATCTTTGGCAGGTAGATGCGGGCACTGAGAGGCCAGACTGCTAAACAGGACACATGTGCAGATACCAGAGTCACCCAGAATGACAGAGGTGGTCCTGAAGAGAGTGGCAATGAGCCTCAAGGGTTTTCAGTCTTCTCCTTGGAGAAGTTGTGATGATTATGAGATACATGTTTCACTTGTGTTAGGCATTTGTTCTACTGCAGGCATTGAACCACACAGTTATATTTGTTTCTGTTGTATTTAATCCTGACTGCTCACTTGTAAAATGAGGAAACAGAGGCTCAGAAAGTGAGGCAAATTGCCTTGAGGTTACAAAGCTGATTAGTGGAGAGGCCAGGTCTGGTAGCCCAGACCTTGATTTGAAACTTGTAAGGTTATACTGCTTCCTTGATTTCTGAGCCTTACTTCCCTTTTTCTCTATAGCTATAGTCCTGCCTGTCACGAAGTAGAGATCTGCCCAGTGTTAATTTTCCTTCCCTTTCTTAGGTTTCCCCAATGTGGGAAAGTCCTCGCTGATCAACGGGCTGGTGGGGCGGAAGGTCGTGAGTGTCTCCAGAACCCCCGGCCACACCCGATACTTTCAGACCTACTTTCTCACCCCCTCTGTGAAGCTCTGTGACTGCCCTGGCCTCATATTCCCCTCCCTTCTGCCCAGGCAGTTGCAGGTATGAGGATAGAGGGGGCAGGGAGGGAGAGAAAGTAGAAAGCCAAAAACAGGCTGAGCATTCTTGTTTCCCCTCAGGTTCTGGCGGGGATCTACCCCATTGCCCAAATCCAGGAGCCATACACTGCAGTGGGCTATCTGGCATCTCGAATCCCTGTGCAGGTCCTGCTTCACCTGCGCCATCCAGAGGCCAAGGATCCTTCAGCAGAACATCCCTGGTGTGCCTGGGACATCTGTGAAGGTGGGCTCCATGTTTCTGGCTTCTCCCCTTTTATGCTGCACTATCTCCTCTCCTCTTTTCAGAGGTTCTGCCCTTGGTGAAATACCTGGCTAACCATGCTTGGATTTTTCTTGTGGAGCCAGCAAGATTTGTAGCCTGGGATGTTCTGGAGAAAACTGGAAGGACTGTGTTATGGGAATAGAGTGATGGTGACTGAGCCTGGTTAACAGCTTCCCTCCCCATTATTCTTTTCTTTCTTCAGCCTGGGCAGAAAAACGTGGTTATAAGACAGCCAAGGCAGCCCGGAATGATGTGTACAGAGCAGCCAATAGCCTCCTGCGGCTGGCACTGGATGGCCGCCTCAGCCTGTGTTTTCATCCACCAGGTTACAGTGAACAGAAAGGTCAGCCAGCCAGTGTTCCCATGTTATGATGTAGGCAAAAGGGTGTGGGCTTTGTGGCCGGGAGTCAGATCTGGATTCTACACCTGTCAGCCAGTTCTGTGTTACTAAGTATCTTTGAGACAGTTTCCTGATCTGCAAAACCAGGATGATAGTTGCCTCCTGGCAAGGTGATGGTAGAGAGTAGAATTGATGTATGCAGAGCTTCTGTTCGGTGCCCAGCACATGGGAGTTTGAATGAATGAATGAATGAATGAATGAATGAATACCAGCAGGTACAAAACTGATTGTTACTTAGTTTTTGCTTCTTTCCTATCTGTCTCTGGCTTTAGTTCCTTAAAACTCTCCTCCATTCTTTTCTTGTTTTGGTTCCCCAGGCACCTGGGAGTCCCATCCGGAGACCACAGAGCTGATGGTTTTGCAGGGCAGGGTGGGGCCAGCAGGTGACGAGGAAGAGGAGGAAGAAGAAGAGCTGAGCAGCTCCTGTGAGGAGGAGGGAGAGGAGGACCGGGATGCGGATGAGGAGGGGGAAGGGGATGAGGACACCCCAACTTCAGCTCCAGGGTCCAGCCTGGCTGCCCGAAACCCTTATGCCGTATTGGGCGAGGATGAGTGCTGAGTCCTTGCCCTGCGCCATCTGCTCCACCCAGTATCTCTGCTTTTGGACTGACCTGGGGGTCCCTTCCCTCTGCCATCCCAATTGTGAATAAAGATTGTCTGCTTTGTAGCCCCTTCCCCAGATGGAATGAGGTGAGAGCGGCTGTTTTAGGCCGAAAGCTATGGGAGGCCTCTCTCTTCTTCTCCCTTTTCATGTGCATTCTTTTTGGGAAGGAAGAGCTCTCTTAGGGGTTACTTCACTGGGTTCTAAGGCCCTGAAATCCATGGTCTCTGCTTACTTTCCCATTATGCACTTTATGAATCCTGTTATCAACATAGGGATCGGAGGTCACTTCAGGCTTTGAGGCCTGGTCTAAATCCAACCCACTTTTGGATGCCATCCCTTCCTTCCCAGATTTTAGCAGCAGCCTTGTGTGTTCCCTGATGCTAGACTTGGGTTATACCTGAATCTTTTTGGAGAAGTGGTAAGAGGTGTGCCAAGCTGATGTCTCCATGTGAGATTTTCACAGGATTTGTTCAAATTTAACAAATACTTTTTGAGGGCCAACTGTTTGTCTGGATCTGTGCTAAGTACTGAGCATATAAAGATGCACATATAGGACCTGACCTAAGTGTGCAGTCTGGCTGTGATTAAGATCCCATTTTCAGGTACCCAAGTTTTTGGATTAAGAGGGTATATGATGTTCTCCAAATATTTGAGGCTTATACACTGTAATTCTAGGACTTCCTGTTGATAGAGTTTTTAGTTAAGACAGTGTTTGTGAAAATGGTGATTAAATGTGTAGAAGTAGCATCTTAATTACTGACAAACAACTAGTGTGCACACTTATGATTTGAGCAGACCAGCTTTTTTTAAAATGTATGTATGTATGTATGTATTTATTATTTATTTATTTATTTATTTATTTCAGAGAGAGAGAGAGAGGCAGTGTGAGCAGGAAGGGTCAGAGAGAGAGGGAAACACAGAATCTGAAGCAGGCTCCAGGGTCTGAGCTGTCAGCACAGAGCCCGACACAGGGCTCGAACCCACGAACCATGAGATCATGACCTGAGCCGAAGTCAGATGCTTAACTGACTGAGCCACCCCGGCACCCCACAGACCAGCTTCTTAAGTACAGTGTTAAGCTTTATTATTTAAAAGTTCACACTCACGGAAGGCCTATGAGATTCTTCATAAGGGAGGACACAGAATCAGTCTTCTGAATCCCATTTATCCTGGTTTGGGGATGGAGCAAAAATGAGCATTGCAGGGCTTGATTTAGAAGTCAGCAGGTAGACAGAGCTATCTTACGGAGTCATGTGCATTTCAGCAGCAGCCAGGTCTTTTGTGAGTCAGGGTGTTTTAACATTTGCTGTACTTTGTTAAGCAAGCAACTGGACTCCTAGACCTAATTCTTGGAGAAAAAGGAGAATGAGATTTGTTTTGTTGGCTGCCACAGTGTTGTCTGGGTTGAGAGGTAGCAAAAAGTATTGTTTAACAGATTGACAAACTATTAGGTGTAGGGGTAAGGAGAAGATGTGAGTACCAGATTTTTTTCCCTTTACTCTAAAGCATTCCATGCAGGATCTGGGTCACAGGGCAGTTTTCTGTAATGTCAGTGGAAACCCTGCCAATCCAGGAGTGAAGGAAACTAAGTATATTTAGGAGAATCTGATATGTTTGGCTTTTGAGACCTAGTCACATACCCCCAAGTTCATCCTCTATTGGTCCAATGAGGACATAAGTCATGGAATTTGCATTCCAGTACAAAGATTAAATATTGTGAGCATGTGAATGTGCTTAAAGGTTACTCAAAATACGCTATAAAAGAGAAAAAGTCCCAGTTAGAGAAAAACCCACCTGTCTCCCATCTTGGGCACTTTAGCCTCAAGGCTGACTCTTCCGATAGAAGAAGGGGGCTCCAGGCTCAGCTTCCTCTGAGGGTTCATGATGTTTAGGGAAGCGAGAGACTTATCTGCTGCTTCGACGTAGGGACATTAGTGTTTTCAAAAAATGGAGGAAGGGGAGAAAATTAGAATTCTACTTGTTCCCCCCCACCTCCACCACAATGCTGCTTCTCTTTTCTCTTCTCTCTTTATCTTTTCTGTCTCAGGAGTTTCACTAGGGCCACTGGGAGAGTCTGGGGTGGGGATGAAAAGTTGAGGCCTAGAGCTGGAGGGGAAGCTGAAGAGGGGGGAGGTTTATGCTAAAGACTTAGAAGGAGACAATTCTAACATACTCAGTGGGCTATACAGCAAATTATTCTTCCCAGCCCCTCTCAGTGACTCGCTCACTGTAGGAAAGTAACACTGGGGAAAGAACTATCTTAGCAATAAATAGATTCCAGAGAAGAACAAATAATACCCTAATACCAGTGCCTGGGGTTGAGGGTTGAAACCAACTACAAGAGACAAGTCTGGGTCCAGTCTCCCTTCCATGCTGAAATACCCAAGTCCCCTGTCCTCACACTCCTTGGCCTGGGTCTTGTCCACTATGGGGATACTTAACTATGGAGGTCTGGGGCCCTGACAGTTCCCATTGCTTCTGGCCAGTCTCTCTCTCTAAGTTTATGTAATTTAAGTAATCTCTACATCCAATTTGGGGCTCAAACTCATGACTCATATGACTTCAGAGTGATATGCTCTACTGACTGAGCCAGCCAGATACCTCTCTGGCCAGTCTCTTGATGGAGAGAACTCATTGCTTCTCCCATTCATACTGGTATTCTGTTTAGACATTGAATGGCTTCCTTCCAAGTATTCCCCCCTGCCCTTTTTTTTTTTTTTTTTCCCAGACTGAGTTCTAATCCTGCTTCTGGGACAAGGTAGCTCTGTGCAATGTAGGGTAGTTCAGTTATCTGTGCCTCTGTATCTTAATTTCTTATGGTCACTGATACAGTAAAGTTGGTTGAAAACGATATGTGCCAGGCATGCTGAGTTTTCTGGAACAAAGAAATTGAATAAGGCATAGACTGTACCCTCAAGAAGTAAAACAGCCAGATACTAATAATACAATAATTCTATAGCACTATGTAAATTAATTATATGTATCTATTGAACTTCATTACCAAGGAGGATAGACCTATAATCACCCCCAAGGATTCATTCACCCACTGAACTTTTGTTGAGCAATCAGTATCTGCCATTTGCTTCTAAGTGGTAAGTGATATAGAAGTGGTCCTTTGTGGGGCTCACAATTTACTGGAGAATGGAAACAAATAGTTACCAAAAAAGTGTAATAAGTGTTGTGAGAAGAGTCATACAAGATCCCATGAGTTAGTGGTGGCTCCATGGTGGGGAGGGGCCTGGGATCTGATCAGGAAGGAGTGGTATACAGGGCTGGAAGCTGTGTTTGTATAGCAAGTTATATAAGGCTGCAAAAAAATCAGTAGTGTATGGTAAATAATTGCTATGGATACTAAACAGGCAGCTAAGCTAATCTTGGTGAGTCAGAGGAAGCCTTGAGAAACAGAGGTCCAAGTTGAGACCTGAAGACTGAGCAGGAGTTAGCCAGGCATTGAGAAGGCAAGAGTATTCCAGAGGGAACAGCAAAGCTCAAAGAACAAGCACTTGACAAGTTGGGAAGACCAATGTATTGAGCATGGCTTAGGGGCTTAGGGTGCAAGGGGAGAGGGTGAAGCTGGAGAGAGAGGCTTGGGCCATCTCTCCTAGGCCTTGTCAGCCATGCTAAAGATGTAGAGTTTATCCAGAGGAATAGTGAAGAACTTTAGGCCTAACAACGAGGAGAGATTTGTGCCTTAGATCACTTTGGTTTCAGTGTGGAGACTGGTTTGAAAAGGTAGAGAGATCCAAGGCTTTTGCAGTGATCCAACAGAAGAGAATGGAAACAAGAATTAAGGTAGTGGCTGATGGGAAGAAGAGAAATAGGTTTATGGGGTACTTAGGAATGTCTGGGGAATTGTTTTGCTGTATGGGGACAGGAGAGGGACAGGTCAAGATTATGTACCATTTCTGACTTGGAACCAGGGTAGGTGATGGTGCCATTTCCTGAGACAGGGTTTATTCAACTGGAGCTTGGAGGAAGGGGGGAGTCATGACTGCAGACAGATTTGGGCAGCATCAACACACAGGGAGGAAAGTAATGGAGATAATGCACAGAAAGTTCAGCATGAGAAAAGAAGAGAGCTAAAGAAGAAAGTGGAGAACATACATAAAAGGGTGGGCAGGGGAAGAGAAGCCAGCAGACAGGATGAAACCTAGAAAGTGTGGTGCACTGAAAGCCCAGGTAAGAAAGAAGGAAGGGTGAAGTGTGGGATGCTCCTGAGGAGTGTTGACACCAAGAATTAGGAGTGACCGCTTATTTGGCAACAAAGAGCCTTGGTGATATTGGTGGGAGTGGTTCCATTGGACAGAGGAGATCAGAAGCCCCAGGATGTCAGACGATGGAGGAGTAATTTGGAGGAAGAAAATGGAGACAGTGGAGGAAGGGATATAATCTTCAATAAATTTGGCTGTATTTGCAAGGAAAGAAAAATGGAAGGAGCAGAATTGAGAAACTTTTTTTTTTAATCCTTTGAGTTAACATGCTGTTGAGAAGAAGAATCAAGTGAGGAGGAAAAGTTGGAAATGCAGGATGGAACAAGCCCTGGAAAGCAGGTGATGCACTGAAAGTCCCAGTGCAGGGAGTACCCTCCCTCAGGAGCTGAATGGTTTCTGTCTTAATAGAAGGAAACTGTGCTGACATTCAGCTGGTCTGCACTGGTACAGCTCAACCAGTTGTTAAAATCACTTCTATACCCGTTAGTAAGTAGTATAAGAATAACTGCAGTGAGCTGTAAACATAATTTAAAAAACAAAGTCTGATACGAACTCATCAATTCAAGTTAATTAAGAGATTGTAACAGCCGTTGGTAGGATTTTCTGCGGCACCTGAAATGCTCTGTAGCGTCATCTGCTGGTGTAGCATCATCAATGCAGGCTGAGAGTTGCTTTGCACATTTATGAAGCACTCTTTAAAATTGCCTGTTTAAATTATTTTTGAATAATGGAGTTGCTACTGCTTCTAAATAGTTTGGTTTCACTTTGATTTTATTGCTAGTATATTGTCATTCTTGTGCCAGTAAGTTGCAGTGTTTTAATATTTACAAATTGAAGAATTTTTAAACTAATGCCAAACTTGCATAAAGAGACAACAAAGTTTGGATGTTTCTTAATATGTCTTTTGAAATAGCAAAGTGAGAATCTCTTGATTGGTGATGAGAACAAAGAAGAAATAATATTAATGAGGGGCGCCTGGGTGGCTTAGTCGGCTAAGCGTCCGACTTTCACTTAGGTCATGATCTTGCGGTTTGTGGGTTCGAGCCCTGCGTCGGGCTCTGTGCTGACTGCCAGCTCAGAGCCTGGAGCCTGTTTCAGTCTGTGACTCCCTCTCTCTCTGACCCTCCCATGCTCACGCTGTCTCTCTCTCTCCTAGAAATAAATTTAAAAAAATATTTAAAAAAAAAGAATATTAATGAGATGCATCCTGGAATGTCTTCCATTACTGTGTAAAAATCAGAATATTCATGTGGAAATTCTTTCCAACTTTTTATTTTAAGAATTGTCTAACACACGGAAAAACTGAGAAAAAAAGATGATAAACACCCACTCAATACAAGGATTAAACAAATCTTAATATTTTGCTGTATTTGCTTTAATAATCTCTGTTATCTGTGTACTTATCTTTCTTTTCCTGAACTATTTGTTTTTTGTTTTTTGTTTTTTTATTTCTAGGAGAGAGAGAGAGACAGCATGAGCAGGGGAGGGTCAGAGAGAGAGGGAGTCACAGACTGAAACAGGCTCCAGGCTCTGAGCTGGCAGTCAGCACAGAGCCCGACGCGGGGCTCGAACCCACGAACCGCGAGATCATGACCTAAGCTAAAGTCAGACGCTTAACCGACTAAGCCACCCAGGCGCCCCTCTTTTCCTGAACTGTTTGAAAACAAGTTACAGACACCATGACTGTTCACCCCTAAATCTTCAGTACATATCTTATACCACTTCAATGGAATTATCATCTCTAATGAGTTAATAATTCATAATATCATCTAAAATTAATCCATGTTCAAACTTTCCCAATTTAAATGTCTTTTATAGCATTAATTTTAAAAAGACCCAAGATGCAATCAAGTACCATCTGTTGCTTTGTTGTTGTTATGTCCTCTACCTTTTTTCTTTTTAATCCAGAACAATCAGTATTTTTTCTTCATAGAATTAACTTTTTGAAGACACTAGGTTAGTTTTTTTTTTAAGTAGGCTCCATATCCAGTGTGGGGCTCGAGCTCACAACCCCCAAATCAAGAGTCAGATGCTCTACCAAGTGATCCACCCAGGTACCCTATGGCCAGTTTTATAGAATGTCCTACATTCTGGATTCTATTATTGTTTCTGTCTGGGCATTTAACTTATTCCCCTCTCCCTCTGTATTTTTTTTTTTTCAATTAAAAAAATTAGATGCTGATTATCCAATTTGGGGACTAATTCTTTAAAAGTGCCATGTACTTCACATTACCTCACATCAGAAGGGATGAGGTCATCTCACAACCAATTATGTTTAGTGTAATCACTTGGTTAAGGTGGACACTGTCCGATTTGTCCTGTGAAGTTGTCCCCTTTGCAAATAACAAGTCATTTGCAAGGTTTTTTTTTTTAATTTTTTTAATGTTTTATTTATTGCTGAGAGAGAGAGAGAGACAGTGTGAGCAGGGGAGGGTCAGAGAGAGGGAGATACACAATCTGAAATAGGCTCCAGGATCTGAGCTGTCAGCACAGAGCCCGATGCAGGGCTCGAACCCACGAACCATGAATTCATGACCTGAGCCAAAGTCGGACACTTAACTGACTGAGCCACCCAGGTGCCCCATTTGCAAGGTTCTTTGACGCCATGACTGTTCTAAAACACTTTCACCTAATAATTGGCACCCATAGTGATCCTTCCCTGAATGAATTTATTTCATGAGTGGTTGCAAAGCAGTGTGTTTATAGTTCTCCCCTTCCTACGTTTAAAAGGGAGTAGTTATCTAGAGATGAGCTTTCCCTCATCAACTAGGACTCTAGAGTTCCTTCTAAAAAGGCAGGGCAAATGCTTTATTATCTCTCTTTAATTACCAATTTTCAGAGTAAGGTGGTGGCATGATATTAATCTACAAAGGTGGAAAATTAGTCTTTTTTTCTTGAACTGTAAATTCAGAGTTTTTATCCATTTAGTATTTTACAACCAAACCAGTCATTCTTTTTGTGCTTAAACTGTACCAAAATATGTCCAGTGGGCATCCTTTTAAACTGACTCTTGTGTCCTTTTGAGATGCCCCCAAAGTTGTCTGTGAGCACTTTCTTGCTTTTGGCACAAGATGTCCCAGGGCCAATTTTACTTTCTCAAACTCTGGACATGGAGTCAGCCATTTCTCCAAGGACCACTGGTTCTTTTAATGAGGAATGGTTTTTAGTATATGTGCTGCCAAAGCAAGCACAAGGAACGGTTTTTAGAAAGCACTGTTTAGGTGCTGGGAGAGTTCATTGCTTCAGAGATATCACTGATATCTCTGAGAGAGATAGCGCTTAAAAGCTTTCAGACTTTTAAGGCAGTGTTTAGAAAAATCATGAATTTATATTGATATTTCCAATTTAAATTTTACATTATAGTTTTCTCCCTTCTTTGATTTTATACTTTAAATATTTTATCAGGGTAATTGTAATCTTGTGTTATTTTTCTTTTAGCCTCCATGCCCAATATGCAGTTTGTATTCATGACCTTGATATTAAGAGTCCTGTGTTCTACCAACTGAGCCAGCCAGGCGCCCCTAAGAAAATCTTGGCTCTTAATAACCTGGACATATTTACCTATTTGCTTTATCTTAAAATATACACAGAGTAGCTTCAAAATTGCAACAATTCATACTACTACTAACAATAAAATCGCTAAATCAAATTTAATATTTACTTGCTGTTTTTTTACTCCTTAGAGTATTTACTATAAAGGATGTACAGAGTACTGTATTCAGAAGTCACCTGAGATAATTATTTTCTCTAATAGTTACCTTAAAATTTGCTAAATAAGTAGGCTTATTAGTTTCAGTTTTTCAGGTTTAGACTTATTTTTTCTTTCAAAATTAATTTTATTTTTAATATGTAAAATGCTTAAAATGTTGAAAAGTAAAAACACAATTTAAAAAAGATGTACTCAGACATGTATATTTATCCTATCCTCTCTATCATTTCTTTCTTCCTCCTTTAAGTAACCATTTTTACTGGTTTCTGTTTTGTTTCACAATTTCTTCATTTCACAAAATGAACACATATGTATAATATTCTTATTTAGTCTCCCTTCTTATACAAAGAGTAGCATTATATAGACATATCTTTGCACTTTGCTTTTGTTACTTAACAATATATCCTGAGGATTGATCCATATTAGTATGTATAGGTCATTTTCATTCTTTTTTACAGCTGCATAGCATTGTTGTCTGGATGTACCATGGTTTATTCAATCTCCTACAGATGGACATTGTGTCTTTTCTAGTGTTTTGCTATGACAAATAACACCAAAATGAATACTTTTGTCCATGTTCACATTTATGGAAATATATATTGTAAGTAGATTTTTAGAAATGGGATTTCTGAGTCTAAGGGTAATTATAGATGTAATTTTGTTAGATGGTGCTAAGTTCTACTCCACAAGGATTCTATTAAACATTTTTCCTTCCCATCAGCAATGTTATAGTGGCCTGTTTCTCCAAAGTCATTAATAGGTTGTTTTGTTAAACTTTGGCAGTTTTGTCACTCAGATCATTGGGAAATTGTATCTTGGTGTAGTTTTAATTTTTTTAAATTATAAACACAATTGAGCATCTTTTCATATGCATTAAAGCCATTTACCTTTCCTTTCCTTTTTTTCAAATGTTTATTTAGAGAGGGAGGGAGAGAGAGAGAGAGAGAGAGAGAGTCCCAAGCAGGCTCCACACTCAATGTAGAGCCCAATGTGGGGCTCAGTCTCACGACTGATCATGACCTGAGCCAAAATCAAGAGTCAATGCTCAGCCAACTGAGCCACTTAGGCACCCCTGCCTTTCTTGTCTATGAGTGCTCCACTGATGTCTTTTGCTCAGTTTTCTTGTTTTGGTGTGTGTGTTTGTGTTGTGTATTTTTAAGAACTGTAGCAGGGAGATAAGCTATAAGTTATTTGGTATGTTATATATCTTTATAATTTATCCTTCAATTTTGTTTATTATATTGCAAAACACATTTATTTTTAATTTTATATAGTCAGATTTGTTAATTTTTTTATTACTTCTGTATTTTGAATCATAATTAGAAAGGCCTTCCCAACCCACAGGTTATGAAGGAATTAACCAATGTATTCTTTCAGGACTTGTATGGTGTCATTATTTATATTTAATATTTAAATTTAAATTTCTGACCTTTTGGGGTTTATCTTAGTATGTGATATGAAGTGTGGCTCTAATTTTATCTTTTCCCAGAGGCCATCCGGTTGCTCAATACTATTAATTAAAAAGCCTATCTTGGGGCGCCTGGGTGGCTTAGTCGGTTAAGAGTCCGACTTTCACTTAGGTCATGATCTCGCGGTTCGTGGGTTCGAGCCCCGCGTCGGGCTCTGTGCTGACAGCTAGCTCAGAGCCTGGAGCCTATTTCAGAGTCTGTGTCTCCCTCTCTCTCTGACCCTCCNAATGTGGGCCTCGAATCCACGAATCATGACCTGTGATCATGACCTGAGCCAAAGTCGGACACTTAACCAACTGAGCCACCCAGGGCACCGTTTGTTAATTTTTCTATATGAGCTTTAAAATAAAATTAAATATCCACAAGAAAACAACGGGAATATATCAAATTTATAAGCTAACTTGGGCAAATTGATGTATTTATGATGTTGTCTTTGTATTCCAAAGGAATATCTTTTGATATTGTGCAAGAAATAGTACTAAATATGACAAATAATTTGTGTTTTTAAATGAAAAGCAATTTGGGTATCTCAAAAGAATAGTGGGGTGGGGCACCTGGGTGGCTCAGTCTGTCAAGTGTCTGGCTCTTGACTTTGGCTTAGGTTATGATCCCAGGGGCGTGGGGTTGAGCCCCATATTAGGTTCTGTGTGGAGTGTGGAGTCTGCTTAAGATTCTCCTCTCTCCTTTTCTGCCCTTCTCCTCTGTATGCATGTATTCTCTCTGAAAGAAAGAAGTAAAGAAGGATAGTTGGTATCACTAATGATATAAAAGTTGGGTACAGGGTGTACTCAAGAGTTGTTTGATAAAAGTAAAAATGCTAAACAATGTCAAACTGAAGCTACCTTGCTCACCCAGAGAACCCAGCCAGTCTTCTCAATTTGGACCCACCTTCACTGTCAACCTGGTTTGACTGAGTTTCAAGGCTTCTCCAGTGGTCCAAATATGAAGCCAGAATTGAATATCCTGAGGCCCAAGGAAGGTTGCTCAGCAGCAGCCTCACTCTGCCAGGGAGAGAAGGAGCAGGGATCCTGTTCAGAGAGCCCAGGGCCAGACACTCTGCAGAAACCCTCTGGGATAAACCTCCATGGTCTTCCCCTTCTGTTAACCCCTGAAAACAAGTAGGCAGCCTTAAAATATTTCAGGTTTTGGCTCCTTTTGCAGAGGGCTGAGGTTTGGCCTGTCATCTTGCTAAACCACAGGTCTCTCTTATTTATCAGCTGGGTAAGCTTGTGTGGAGTTAGACCATGTTTATCAGCTAGGTAAGCTTGTATGGAGTTAGAAGACCATACCTGTTCCTAACACAGGCCCTTTCAACTGTACAGCTTGATCTTGCCTTTGTCCAAACTACTCAGCAAAGGGCATGGTGGGCACTCTCCAGAGGAGGCCAGACTGAATTGTTAGAAGAGAATGAACTGAAAATTCTGCCATATCAGAGGGAGCAGTGCCCATGATGAACCTGAACCTGTTACTGTGGATCTGGGAGACTGGAGTACGGAGGGGAAAAACTGGGATCCCAAGATTTAGGAGGAGGCTCATAGTCAAAATGTGACAGAGTTCAGCCCTCAGCACTTGGGGATCTCAAGGAGGGAAAATCTGAGCTGAGGTGGAAACTTTCTTTTTTCTTTTTCTTTTTTGCATATTTAGACCCCTCAACCAACTGAGCCACCCAGGAGGCCCTGGAGAGATATAGTTTTAAAGGAGAGGTACTGGATAAGAACCTAGGTGACCAGTTTCAGTTCAGACACCATCCTCTCTGCAACCAGTTAATTGACAAACTGGACTGTTTGGGAATGGCAAAAAATCCAACTTGACTTATAATTCTCTCCAAAGGCATCCTTTGCCTTAGGCTTTTCTGAGCACTACATGGTCTGGTCCTGTCTTGCCTGGTATTAATCTGGGGAAGCTGAACATCTTGAATTCGACAGGTCTTTTTTTTTTTTAAGTTTATTTATTTATTTTGAGAGAGAGAGGAGAGGGAGGGACTGAGGGAGAGAGAGAGACTCCCAAGCAAGCACTGCACTGTCAGCACAGAGCCCAATGCAGGACTCGAACTCACAAACCAAGAGATCATGACCCAAGTCAAAAACCAAGAGTCATCTTCTTAAGCAACTGAGCTACCCAGGCACCCTGAATTTGGCAGGTCTTGATGGCTTACCTGGTGATGTTATCCAAACCCTTATTCCCAAGGGATCTGAGGTCCTGGTAATCATAGTTTTCTCAGCTGGGGTTGGTGCACATGTGCTTTCATAGTCATAACTGGGTATGGAGTACCAAAAGACACCCACATGGATCATCTGAGTTTTTTCTATCCAGACTCCTACCTACCTTCATAATGGAACAGCAGCCCCACTTCCTCCTCCCATTAGAATCAGTTACTCCTACCAGTACTGAGTCTCCTCTTTTCTCCTATTGGTGTTTGGATCCAAGGAGACCAGAGTGTCTAGACAGCAGCCACAATTTTAGTTCAGTATGGCCCTTGCTGTATCACTTGGCAAGAGGGTGCCATGACTTCTAATCCAGCATAGTCAGGAATAAAAGAAGCAAGAAGCACAAATTCCCCCAATGGGTTATTGACTGTGATAGAAAATGAATCCACCCCTCCCATCTATTCATTCCTGGATCAATGTCCTGTGTACTGTTCTGACTGGGGATACAGCACCAGATAAAGTTCTCTGACTCAATAAATACACTACATTATGAACATTGACACCTCATTTTGAAAAGTATTACTTCTGAGCTGATGCTGCAGCAGCACTATTAGCAGATTATCCGAGTGCTCTGCTAGCAGCTTCAGATTGGTATGATATTGTCAGTGGGTACCACAGTAATGGGCCTACTCTTTACTTCTTGTTTGTTGTGAAGTGACAACAAATTCTCTCCTGGACATAGCTATGTCACATGGGACCAGACACTCTGTAAGTCCCTTGATAGTGGTATTTGGCCAAGGTTCTAAGAGCAGAAAATGCAAATTATTACCTAGAATCAGTGTCTATTTGTAAGTAAGAAATGAACAACTGGTTCTTGAAGATGGCAGAAATCCAATGTAATCATCTTGTTATCAAGTAGCTGGTTGGTATTTTTGAAGAATATTGCCATATTGTAGGCTAGGCATTAGTCAGTCTCCAATGCTGGCGGTTAGACCATTAAGGTAGCACAACTGAAAATGGAGTTAAGAAAACAATTCAAGCCATAAAAGTATCAAATACTTAGGAATAGATTTAAGTAAATAAGTGCAAGACTTGTCTGCTGAAAACTGAAATATTGCTGGGAGAAATGAATGGTCTAAACACATGAAGAGACATCGAATGTTCTTGACTGGAAGACTCAGTATTGTCAAGATGACAATTCTCTCTAAATTGATCTATAAATAAAATCCCAGCAACTGTTTTTATAAAAATTGACTCACAGATGCTAAAATTTATACAGGAATACAAATGACCTAGCATAGCAAAACAATGTTGAAAAAGGAGAATGAAGTAGGAGGACTCATACCACCCAGGTTCAAAATTTACTGTTGTGATTTTATGATTCATAGATCTCACATATATTTGGTCTTTCTCCATGGTTCCTGGTTTGAAGCCTCCCAAAACCCTTGGAATTTCCTAAGTGTTAAGAAGTTTTTTGTTATGTGAATGACATGACTTTTGGAAAGCACCTAAGAAAGGGGGCTGTTTGCCAATAAAGCCAACCAGGTGATTAGAGGATTGGAACTTTTAGTTCTACCCTTGACCTCCAGGGAGGGAAAAGGGGCTAGAGGTTGAGTCATTTGGCAACAGCCAATGATTTAATCAATCATGCCTATGTAATAAAGCCTCCATAAAACCCCAAAAGGACATGTTTGGAGAGGTTTGAGTTGGTAAACATAGGGAAGTATTGAGAGAATGGCACACATGGAGAGGGCTTGGAACCTGTGCCCTTTCCTATGCATCTCTTCCATCTGGCTATTCCTAAGATATATCTTTTTATAAGAAACTAGTAATCTAAAATGTATTTTTTAATGTTTATTTTTGAGAGAGAGTGACAGAGTGCGAGTAGGGGAGGGGTAGAGAGAGAGGAAGTCACAGAATCCGAAGCAGGCTTCAGGCTCTGAGCTGTCAGCACTGAGCCCTACGCAGGGCTTGAACTCACCGACCGCGAGATCAAGACCTGAGCTGAAGTTGGATGCTTAACCGACTGAGCCACTCGGGCGCCCTGAAACTAGTAATCTAGTAAACAAAATGTTTCTCTGAGTTCTGTGAGCTGCTGTATGCAAATTAATTGAACCAGAGGAATAGGTCCTTGGAACCTCAACCAGTTGATCAGAAACACAGGTAACAACCTGGGCTTTCGACTGGCATTTGAATTTAGTGAGTTGGAGGGGGGCAGTCTTGTAGGATAGAATCCTTAACCTGTGGAATCTGATGCTAATTCTGGATAGATAGTCATAATTGAGTCACATTGTAGGACACCTAGCTAGTGTCTGAAGCATTGTTTGTGTCTGTGTAGGGAGCCCCACAATTGGAAATTGGTACCAGAATTCTATTAACTATACAGCCACAGTAATCAAGATAGTGTTATATTCAGACTTCAAGCTGTATTACAAAGCTGTAATCATCAAGACAGGATGGTGCTGGCACAAGAACAGACACTCAGATCAATAAAACAGAATAGAGAACCCAAAAATGGACCCACTAACATATGGCTAACTAATCCTTGGCAAAGCAGGAAAGAATGTTCAATGGAATAAAGACAGTCCCTTCAGCAAGTGGTGCTGGGAAAACTGGACAATAACATGCAGAAAAATGAACCTGGACCACTTTTTTACACTAGACACAAAAATAAACTAAAAACGGATGAAAGACCTAAATGTAAGACAAGATGCCATCAAAATCCTCAAGGAGAAAGCAGGCAAAAACCTCTTTGACCTTGGCCACAGCAACTTCTTACTCAACATGTCTCTGGAGGCAAGGGAAACAAAAGCAAAAATGAACTATTGAGACCTCATCAACATAAAAACTTCTGCACGGCGAAGGAAAAAATCCGCAAAACTAAAAGGCAGCCAATGGAATTGGAGAAGATATTTGCAAATGACATATTAGATAAAAGGTTAGTATCCAAAATCTATAAAGAAATTACCAAACTCAACACTCAAAACCCAAATAATCCATTTAAGAAATGGGCTAAAGACACGAATAGACACTTCTCCAAAGAAGACTTCCAGATGGCCAACAGACATAAAACGATGCTCAACATCACTCATCATCAGGGAAATACAAATCAAAACTACAATGAGATACCACCTCACACCTGTCAGAATGGTTAACATTAACAACTCAGACAACAACAGATGTTGACAAGGATGAGGAGAAAGAATATCTCTTCTGTACTGCTGGTGGGAATGCAAACTGGTGCAGCCACTCTGGAGAACAGTATGGAGGTTCCTCAAAAAATTAAAAATAAAACTACCCTATGACCCAGGAGTTGCACTACTAGGTATTTATCCAAGGGAGACAGGTATGCTGTTTCAAAGGGACACATACACCCCAATGTTTATAGCAGCACTATCAACAATAGCCAAAGTATGGAAAGAGCCCAAATGTCCATCAATGGATGAATGGATAAAGAAGATATGGTATACACACACACACATGCACGCACACAAACACGCACGCAGACACACACACACACACACACAATGGAGTATTACTCTGTAATCAAAAAGAATGAAATCTTGCCATTTGTGACTACATGGATGGAACTAGAGGGTATTATGCTAAGTGAAGTTAGTCAGAGAAAGACAAATATCACATGACTTCAGTCATATGAGGACTTTAAGATACAAAATAGATGAACATAAGGGAAGGGGAGCAGAAATAATTTTAAAAAAACAGGAAGGGGGACAAAAACAAGAGAATCTTAAATATGGAGAACAAACAGGGTTACTGGAGGGTTTGTGGGAGGGGGGATGGGATAAATGGGTAAGGGGCATTAAGGAATCTACTCCTGAAATCATTGTTGCACTATATGCTAACTTTGACATAAATTTAAAAAAATAAATTAAAAAATTTTTTAAAAAGATAGTGTTATATTGGCACAAAGACAGGCACATAAAGCAATGGAATAGAGCTGAGGATCTAGAAATACTTTCTTATATTTATGGTTAGTTCATTTTCAAGGTGATGAAGGAGAGTCTTCAACAAATAGTGCTTGGACATTTAGATATCTGCATGCATTGTATAAATTTTGACCCTTACCTCACCTCAAATCATATTATCAAATGGATAACAGACCTAAATGTAAGGTCCAAAGCTATAAGCTATTAGAAGAGAAAGTAGGAGAAATCTTTATGGCTTTAGGTTGAGCAAAGAGTTCTTAGATAGACACCAAAGGCCAGTCCATTAAAAAAAAAAAAGATAATTGGAATACACCATGTAAAATATTTCAGTTCCAAGGATACAATTAAGCAAATAAAAAAAAAAAAACAAGCCACAAACTGGAATAAATTATTTATAGGTGGTACATCTGATAAAAACTAGTATCCAGAATATATTAAAAAAACTCCTATGACTCAGTAATAAGAAGACAAGCCAATGAAAAACTGGATACCCAAAGAATACAAAAACATTAACTCAAAGGGATATGCATCCCTATGCATAAACATTATACAGCAGTATTATTTACAATAGCCAAGATACAGAGGCAGCCCAAATGTCCATACATTGATGAATGAGTAATGAAGATGTGAGATATATATATATTAGTGGAGATATATGAAAAGATTAGCATTTCAATATTTTTTTCATCAGGTGGAAAACTACAACCAAATGAGATTCCACACTGAGATACAATTATAGCATGGCTATTATGAGAAAAAACATTATATAAAAAAGAAGAGCATTGCCAAGGAGAAACTAGAACCCTCATGTATCGCTAGTGGGAATGTAAAATGGTAGAGTCACTTTGGAAGACAATTTGACACTCTCTTAAAAATCATTAAACATAATTTAAAGTAGAGCTTAGCCCTCCCACTCCTGTGAGTCTACCCGAGATGAAGAAAAACACAAGTTCACACAAAGACATATAAATTACTGTTCATGGCTTCAATATTTATAATAGACTCCAAACTGGAGAGAATATAAATGTCTACGAACTGATGGTGGGAGAAACAAATTTTGGTAATCTATACTATGGAATACTAGTCAGCAATTACAAGGAACAAATCACTGATACATGTTATCAGATGGATGAACACCAAAGGCATTATGCTAAATTAATGAAATCAGAAACAAAAGACCATGTAATGTACAATTTCATTTATATGATACATCTAAAAAGGACAAAAACCAGCTGATCAGTGGATGGCTAGAGCTAGGCCTGGGAGTGGGGATTAGCTATAAATAGGAAAAAAGGAAAAACTTGAGGTAATGGGAATGTCCTATAACTTAAGTTTGTTATAACTCCATAAGCTTACTAAAATCATTGAACTGTTGAATTGTATTTGTAATAGAGTGGGTGAGGAGTGGTGAAGGTAAAGATTTAGGTTGTCAAAATGTTTCTTCTGAAAAAGCAGTTGCATTACCACAATTCTCTTATACTTCCCGTCACTAAAAACAATAGGTTTTTTTTAAGGATGGTGGTGGTGGTTAAAGTAATTCTGGGCACAGAAATAAGTAGATAGAATCCTTGAGGATATATAATTTCCTCAGGGTACTAATGGCACCTCACAACCTCTTTGTCTCCAACACGACCTCTCCTGCTCCCTGCTGCATTTTCCAGGATCCTATAACTAGTTTGACATGGGACTTTTCAGGACTATGGCCAATTTTTTCAGATCCTGTCTTCTCTATTTAGAAGGGGATGGGCAGCATATTATGGACCTAATCATTCTTGGCCATCACATAGGGGATTTAGAGATTGTACACCCTTATACTTGTCAAGACCACTGAGAAGACCCAGTCTGAGTCCCTCACTTCTTGGAGATGTAAACTAGGGTCTGAAACTGATGACTGCTTTAACCAAAGCCTGGCAGAGAATTAGAGGCAGTGTAAGAACCAGAACCCAGAACTGCTGAATATGAGGCCAGGGTGCCGTCTGCTTCAGAGCAATTGAGTTTGTAGCAGTCAATAGAGAAATGAGGCTCAGAGTCTTTGCCACAATGAGCAAGTGATTCTGAGGCCAATGGTTCTGGTAAAATCTGTAGATCTTCAGATCCAGAGCTTAGTTCCATTACTGCATTACTGGGGAATGAGAATGAAAGTAGAGTAGGAATGTGGTTAAGGAGTGTGTGTGTGTGTGTGTGTGTGTGTGTGTGTGTGTGATCACAAGAATCTAGCCCTGTGTTGTGGTAGTAAGATCCATCCACTCTCGTCTGTTCAAACTTTGCAGATGCAGGGTTTCAATGAGGAAACTGAGGATAGGAAGGTTTAGCTATTCAGTTGAGTCACAGAGCTAGTACTAGGTCTGACTGTGTTTTGTATGACACCTCCTCTTTTTCTTTTTTCTTGAAAGGGTCTGATCTTTTTCTTTTCTTTTTTAATATGATCAGATTTTAAATATATGCAGAAAAGTACTTAAACCACATGTAAGAGTTAACTAGTGACTATGATCATGTAAGCAACACGCAGGCCAAGAAGCAGATGAGGACAGAACCCCACAACTGTGGGCCTCTCACATTATTATACTCTTTTCAGCGCCACTAGTAATTACTCTTCTGACTTGTGATGATAATCTCTTCCTCATCTGTGTTTGCAATTGCTATGATAAAAGAATTGCTTCTCAATTCTGGTCTCATCTTCCCTCCTGAGGCCACGTCTCTGAGACCCTCAGTGGAGGGCCAGTGGAGGCCACAGACCTTGGTGGCTTCTGGTCCCTGTGGGAGTTCTTGGAGCTGTTTCTGTCTAGCTGTGTCAATGAGCTCTTCTTGTTTGCTCACACCTTTGCTCTCCTATAAACATTCATGCACAGTTTTGTGTGTGTGTGTGAACTTAAGATTACATTTCTCTGACTCTTGAATGCTGAGAACAAATTGAGGACTCATGGGTGTGGGGGGGAGGGAGGAGATGGCCATGGAGGGGGGCACTTGTGGGGATGAGCACTGGGTGTTATATGGANCATACTTGGTTTTGAAGGTAGATATACCATTTTACATTCCTACCAGCAATGAATAAGTTCAGTTTCTCTGCATCCTCACCAGCATTTGGTGTTATCACTATTCCTATTTTATCTATTCTGATTTTTTTAAATGTTTTATTTATTTCTAGGAGAGAGAGAGAGACAGCGTGAGCAGGGGATGGTCAGAGAGAGAGGGAGTCACAGACTGAAACAGGCTCCAGGCTCTGAGCTGGCAGTCAGCACAGAGCCCGACACGGGGCTTGAACCCACGAACCGCGAGATCATGACCTAGGCGAAAGTTGGACGTTTAACCGACTAAGCCACCCAGGCGCCCCTTATCTATTCTGATTTTTAAAAAAAAATTTTAATGTTTTATTTATTTCTGAGAGAGAGACAGCATGAGCAGGGGAGGGTCAGAGAGAGAGAGAGAGAGATACAGAATCTGAAACAGGCTCCAGGCTCTGAGCTAGCTGTCAGCACATGTCCACTGCAGGGCTCGAACCCACGAGCCATGAGATCATGACCTGAGCCCAAGTTGGACACTTAACTGACTAAGCCACCCAGGCGCCCCTGATTTTGGTTTTAATATGCATTTTCCTAGTGGCCAAAGCTGTTAATCATCCTTTCATGTTTATTTGCCATCTGCATGTTCTCTTTAAGGAAATGTCTGTTCATGTCTTTTATCCATCTTCTATTGTCTTGGTTGTTTTTTGTTTTTGTTTTTGTTTTTAACTATTGAAATTTTAGATTTCTTTAATGTATTCAAGATATAAGTCCTTGGTTGGATATGTGGTTTGCAGTGGTAAACTTTTGAGGTCATGCATATGGGATTTTCTTCCTTTTTTTCAGGGGCAGATTCTGGAGTCAAGGTTAGTTGTGGCTTGGAAAATTGAGTCTTTGGAGTGGTGGGGTGCTCAGGCTCAGGGGACCTATTCCTCCCTTTCCCACACTTCCCCCCACCCTGAAGGGTGCAGGAGAAAGTTAGTGCCGTTCCTGTCCCTATTTCTGAAAACAGACTGCAGAATATAATGTCCTGGACTAGGGCCTCTGACTCTTGGGGGCTCATGGGAGATGGCCTCCATCACTGAGAAGCCTGAATTCTAGTCTAGCTGAGGGATTCTGTGTTCTGGCCAGCCTCTCCGTCTGTACCTCACTTTCCTTACCGGCGCAGGGTGATGGACAGCCTCCCTGTCATAGCTGAGGAGAGGAAATCTCTTGGGAAAGTGTCCTGTAACCAGAAAGCTGCTGTCAGTATTAATGCCTGAGAGGGCAGCCTCTGGGATCTCTCCAAAACTCCAACTGGAAGGCCTCATGCCACCCTTGTTTCACTCCCTGAATTCTCTGAGGGGAAGGGTAGTTGAGAGGTTACAGCCTGAGGGGCAGGACGAAGGAGGGAGAGTTGGCAGAGTTGGAAGAAAGAAGAGAAATGAACAAGGGGGGAAGGAGCCGTGACTTGCAAGCACTGGGCCAAGACCCCCTGGAAGAGCCCACACGTGGTGGGTCTCATCCCCACTCTCTAGGTCCCCACACAGCTCATCCCCATGTCCTAGGTATCCCACACAGCTGGTTCCCAGCCTGGAGCCCCTAACCCCACCTCTCTTTGTTCCGCTTGTGATTCGCTATACCCCACCCCCATCCCTCCTTCTCATCTTACTTGGACTGGGCAGCCACTTCTTCAGCTGCGTTCTTGGCTCCTAAAGCCATGAGTCACTAAATCACTTGTAGCCTTCTCACAAGGAGGTCTGAGGTTTCCAAGTCACCATTCCTTGACTTCTGCCTGAAGGGCTGCTCACTGGCAGAATCCGCGGCCTCAATAAGCTCCCCCAAAGGGCTCTGCTGTTCGGGTGTAACACCTGGAAGGGCTTTACTGCTCTGGGACAGGCTTCGGGGGACTTGCAGGACAGTCCACATGCCTGTCCCCCTGCCGAACTTCACTAGTCTCAGATGTGTCACCTCCTGTGGGCACTTCAGCCCCCCATGGAGACGGTTGTCTTGGAGTCTGGTGGTTGGCTTTGGGAAGAGGATGGTCTGTAGGGACTCAGTTATCTGGAGAGTAGAGGGGACACCAGGTCTGAGGGACAAATCGTCCTCCAGTGACTCGTTTCCTGGCACTGGTTTATTGGCACGCTGACCTTGGTAGGGGCTGGCAGGGGAATGTGTCTTTTTCTTGATATGCTTCTCTCCAAGAACAGCATCAGCCTTCAGCTTCCTGCGGCTCAGGGGCTGCCTTTCCTTTGGGGAAGCTAAAAAGCCTCTTGGGCTCTATTCTCCGCTGAAGCGGTTTAGACCCATGTCTAGCAGAGCTGCGGTCACTCTGAGGTCAGAAATGGGCAGCGTTGGGGGCAGAGGCGGAGAAAGAAAGAAAAACAAATACTCCCCAGACAAACAAAACCCTCAATTCCCCAAATCCCTGTTCCTCCAATTCCATTTATATAACCCATCTCTTAGCAATTGATAAAACAACTAAACAAAATATCAATAAAGCCAGAGAACCTGAAAAACACCCAATAACAAATTATCAACCACCTTGATCTAATTGTCATTCATGGACCATTACCTCCCAGCAACTGAAGAATAAAACTTTTCAAGTGCATGTGGTAGATAAGCAATGTATTGTGCTAGAAAAGAAGTCTCAATAAATTAAAAAGGATAAACATCATACAGAATGTCTTCTCTGAATACAATGTAATTAAATTAGAAATTAATACCAACTGAATATATAGTAAACCCCCAATATCTGGAAATTAACACACCTCTATATAGTTCATTGGTTAAAGACAAAATTACAAGGGAAATATAAAAATGTTTAGAATTACAAATTTCAACAATATAATATACTAACATTTGTAAAATGCAGTTAAAAGAGTCATTTGAGGGAAACTTAAAGGTTTGGATGTTTAGATTAGAAAAGAACAAAGACCTTGGAGCTCCTTGGTGGTTCAGTAGGTTTAGTATCTGACTTCGGTTCAGGTCATGGTCTCACGGTTCATAGGATGAAGCCCCAAGTAGGGCTTTGTACTAAAAATGCAGAGCCTGCTTCAGATTCTTTGTGTCCCCCTCTCCCGACCCTCCCCTGCATGTTCTCTCTCTCTCTCTCAAAAATAAATAAACATTAAAAAATATAAGAAAACCCTAAAACCAGTGCCATGAATTTCACCCTAAGAAACTAAAAAAAGAAGAGTAAAATTAATCCAAAGGATAAAAGGAAGGAAATAACAAAGAAGAAATCAACTAAATAAAAAACAGACAGCAATAGCGACAATGAACAAAGGCACAACTTTGTTCTTTGTTGACTTGACAAACCTTTACGTAGACTAATCAAGAAGAAAAGTGGAGACTGATGTGAGGGGAGGGGTCAAGATGGCGGAGAAGTAGGGAGCTCTGTACATTTTGCTCACCCCTATTTCTCAAACGGAGAAGGCCTGAAGCCATCTTAACCCTTATAGAATCGCAGGAGTTTGGAAGGAAAAGGAAAAGGAGACAGAGTCCGCTGAGAAAACAACCTTATAGGTGTGTGAGTGCTAACTGGGGAAGATAAAAAACGGGCTGGGACCTGGAGGGAGGGGGAGCCCCCTTTGCAGGGAGCTGTGGTGAGTGAAGGGGAAAAGAAAGAGCAGCTGTAACTGCCCAAAGAACTATCCCTGCCCTGGAGAATGAAAAACCTAGGCTCAGGATGGAGAGTGACCCAGTTCCCAGCTGTGGAGCCAACTTTGAACTGGACGCCCTGGCCCCAGACAGTACGAGGAGAAACTGTCCCTCTGCTTTCCAACTCCATCCAGAGGGGAAGCAGCGCAGCCCGAAACTGCTCCGCTGCTCCTCCAGCTGAAGCTGCTTTGAAGGACTTGGCCTGTGGGTTTATATTTCAGGCGGTATCAATAAAGCGCAGGGACTAAGATCTGGAAATGAGGTATGGCTTGGGACATAGAACACGGCACACCTTGACTGCACCTGGGGAACAAGGAGATCGGATCCAAAAGAGTGATTTGCAACGCTTGGTTCCAGAAGGGACTGGGGCGCTGCCATTTTTCTCCCCACAACCACCAACGCAGGACCTCAGGGAGCAGCCCTAGGGACGCAGTGGAGGTTAAGACCCACCTACACCAACCCACCTACACAAAACCACGCCCATCCCTGCTAGAGAGCTGCTTTTTTTTTTTTTTACCAGAGTAGGGGACAAAACCAACATGGATACACTACCATGATTAATTCTAGATTAGTCTTTTCTATTCAGATATATTTTCCATTGTCTCCCTCCCCTCTGCTGGACTGGAATTCTGGTTGCTGGTTTGCTTAAACAGTCACATTTAATCCATTCTCTAGATGTATATTCTACACCTTCACTGCTACCTTTCTCTCTCTCTCTCTCTCTCTCTCTGGAATCATAAGACCATATAGTTTCTCTGAGTAATATTATCTTCGTTTCTTTCTCCTCGCCTCTTACCATATTCTCCTCTTTCTCTCTCTCAGTTAAGTCACTTAATGTCTCTGCCTGGTCATTGTCTAATTTTGCTTCCTCCCTGCCCTGTCATTTATCTCTTTGTATATGTTCTTCCATCAGCACTACATATACCCTGCTCTTTATTTGTAGCTGGGAATTCTGGTTTTATGCTTTTAGACTGTCCTTTGTCTTTCGGGTTTTTTTCTTTTTTTTTTTCTTCTTTTTTCTTTTTCTTTTTATTATTTGCTTTTCCTCCTTCCTCACTTTCTTTTTTTATTTTTCCTTTTTGGTTCGTGTGTTTGTTGGATTTGTCTGTGCATTTGAGTGCCTTTGTTCCCTGTGTGTGTTGTCCATCTTTTCCAGGGCTACCTCAAGAAGCAAGCCAAAGTACACATGGTGGAGGGTCCCAAATACCACTACGAATAGGGAAATAAAATAACCAAAGTCTTTTTTCTTTAATAGTTTATTGTCAAGTTGGTTTCCATATAAGACCCAGTGCTCGTCCNTATGAGGAGGGATGCTGAGCATCTAAAATAACCAAAGTCTTAACAAGAAAGACCAAGACACCATTCTAAGAACACTTCCTGAATGGACAGGCCCTGGACAGCCTTCTTTAATACAGCAGTACTCGCAGGTGCAGAGAGCATAACAAGATTTTAAAACTAACAAGACACAGAAAGCTAGCCAAAACAACGAAATTTTGGAAGAACTCTCCTCTAAAGAAATTTCAGGACGAAATGACAGCTAAAGAACTGCTCAAAACAGATGTAAGCAAAATAACTGAACAAGAATGTAGAACAATAGTCATAAAATTAATCGCTGGGCTTGAAAACGGCATGGAAGACATCAGAGAAAATATTGCTACAAAGATGATGGACCTTAAAATAGTTGTGATGAAATAAAAAATGCCATAAATGAGGTGCATAAGAAAATGGAGGCGTCCAATAAATGGATTGAAGAGGCAGAGAGGAGAATAGGTGAATTAGAAGACACAATTATAGAAAAAGAGGAAGCTGAGGAAAAGAGAGATAAACTGATCCAGGAACACGAAAGGAGAGTTAGAGAGCTGAGTGAAACAATCAAACGGAACAATATCCGTATCATAGGAGTTCCAGTAGAGGAAGAAAGAGGGAAAGGCGCTGAAGGAGTCCTGGAACAAATTATAGCAGAGAACTTCCCCAATCTGAGGAAAGAAACGGACATTGAAATCCAAGAGGCACAGAGAACTCCCTTCAGATGTAACTTGAATCGATCTTCTGCACGATATACNGTTCCATGTCCATCACCACCATTCTCCTTCCCCCCACCTCATCTGCCCTCAGTTTGTACACGGCATTCAAGAGTCTCTCATGGTTTGCCTCCCTCCCTCTCCCCCACTATTTTCCCCCTTCTTCTCCCCCATGGTCCTCNAAAAGAATTCCTCAGCACTAATCCAGCACTACAAGAAATCCTGAGGCGCACTCTATGAGGGAAATGTTGCAAGGAACACAAGGCACCAGAGACACCACCACAAGCATTAATCCTACAAAGAACACAATGACTCTAAACTCATATTTTTCAATACTAACACTGAATGTAAGTGGACTAAATGCCCCAATTAAAAGACACAGGGTAGCAGTATGGATAAAAAAACAAAATCTATCTATTTGCTGTCTACCAGAAACTCATTTTAGACCTGAGGACACCTTCGGATTGAAAGTAAGGGGAAGGGGAAGCCTGGGTGGCTCAGTTGGCTAAGTGTCCGACTACGGCTCGGGTCATGATCTCACAATTCGTGGGTTCGAATCCCGCATCGGGCTCTGTGCTGACAGCCAACTCAGAGCCTGGAGCCTGTTTCAGATTCTGTGTCTCTCTCTCAGACCCTCTCTTCCTCTCTCTCTCTCTCTCTCTCTCTCTCAAAAATAAATACATAAATAAAACATTTAAAAGAAGAAAGAGGATGGAGAAATATCTATCATGTCACTGGAAGTCAAAAGAAAGCTGGAGTAGCTATACTTATATCAGACAAACTGGACTTTAAAGTAAAGACAGTAACAAGGAATGAAGAAGGCATTAAATAATAATTACAGGGTCTATCCATTAGAAACAGCTAACAATTATAAATGTCTACGCGCCAATATATGGGAGCACCCAAATACATAAAACAATAAATCACAAACAGAAACAATCTTATTGATAAGAACTTGCTAATAGCAGGGGACTTTAATACTCTACTTACAGCGATGGATAGATCAACTAGACAGAAAATCAATAAAGATACGATGGACCTGAATGACACATTGGACCAGATGGATTTGACAGATATACTTAAAATTCTACATCCTGAGGCCATGGAATTCACTTTCTTCTCAAGTGGGCATGACACATTATCGAAGAGAGATCCCATACTGGGACATAAAGCAGCCCTCAGTAAATATAAAAGAATTGAGATCATACCATGCACACTTTCAGATCATAATGCTATGAAACTTAAAATCAACCACAGGAAAAAGTCTGGGAAATTTCTAAAAACATTGAGGTTAAAGAACACCCTACTAAAGAATGAATGAGCCAATCAGGCAATTAGAGAAGAAATTAAAAAATATATGGAAACAAATGAAAATGAAAATACAACAATCCAAACTCCGTGGGATGTGGTAAAGGCAGTCCTAAGAGGAAAGTACATTGCACGCCAGGCCTATTTCAAAAAATTAGAAAAAGCGCTAGTGCAAAATCTAACAGCGCACCTAAAGGAACTAGAAGAGAGCAACAAGAGCACCCAAACCCAATAGGAGAAGAGAAATCATAAAAATCAGGGCAGAAATAAACAATATAGAAACCAAAGAAACAGTTGAACAGATCAATGAAAGCAAGAGTTGGTTTTTTGAAAAAATAAACAAATTTGACAAACCTCTAGCCAGGCTTCTCAAAAAGAAAAGAGAGAGCACTCTGCTTTGTTGAAGATTAGCTGATCATATAGTTGTGGGTCTATTTCTAGGGTTTCTGTTCTTTTCTATTGGTCTATGTGTCTGGTTGTTTTTTTTTTTTTTTTGTACAAGTACCATACTCTTGATGACTGCAGCTTTGTAGTATAGCTTGAAGTCTTGAATCATGATGCCTTCAGTGTTGCTTTTATTTTTCAGGATTGCTTTTGCTATTTGAGGTCTTTTGTGGTTCCATATAAATTTTAGTATTGTTTGTTCTAGTTCTGTGAAAAATGCTAGTGGTATTTTGTAGCAGGATTCTCACAGAGAGTCATGACACCGAAGCTCTTTTCCAGGAAGCAACTTTATTCCTTCTGGCACCGCTCAGTTGGGTTGATACCCAAAGAACTGAGCCCCAAACTCCACGTGGTGTAGTTTTTTAAGTATATTTTTTACTTCTTTGTCTCCCATATACGGTAACGCACAAACATGTAGTCTGATTAAGTGGTCTTATGTTACAAAGTCATGAGGGATGTTGTCACGTATGCATATAGTCAGATTGCCTTGAGGTTTTTTTTTCTTTCCTTAGAGACAGGACCCTACTATATTCCCCACTTTGATGCTCGGACGCTTTTATTTTGGGCCAACGAGCATCATCTTGGTTTAGAGGTTTACATTTTTATAACATTGTTACATGAGTGGTTGTCTCTTTTTTTTTTTTTTTTTTTATTTTTCAATGAGACTGGAGGCAGACTGTACAACCAGGGGAACTAAGCAAGGTAGGATTAAGCAACCTCCCAGAATGGGGAGGATAATTTTATGAGAGTTTTGAATCTCCTGAAAGTTGAAAAACATCCTCCAAATAACTTCCCAGGGTTTTAACCATTCCAGGTCTGGATGGGGACATGAACAATACTTTTGATTTGATTTGTAATCTCTTCTATGACTTTTTCTCATTATCTATCTCAAGGCAGCAGTTGCTTAGGTTAAAAAATTTACAAACTTTTCTCTCAGAAGCATGTAGGTAATCTAAGGCCAAGTGGTTTTGATAGATAGCATTGTATATTTTGGTTTGTTGCTTGGCTAGTAAAGAGCTCTGGAAGTTTTATTGGCTATAATTTTTATAACAGTGTGTAGTCTGATTATACAGTTTAACATGTGAATGGGAGTGCGGTAGTCTCAGGACCAATCCTCTGCCCAAGTGGCAGAGCCATAATATTGGATTACACTCTTGGAAGGCCATTTATCATCTTTTTAATTGCCAGTTTGTAAGGTTTGCTGCTTCTTTTGAGTCTCCCTGTCCCCACACACTTGGACTCCCATATGTTTCCCTCTGGCAAATAAGAGCAGGAAGAAATATGAATAGTTTTTAGCACATATGACCCTGACAAGACTGAGGGGAGTACTATATCAGCGTCCTTCCACATATCTAGTATAATCCACCTGGGGCCCGCCATTTGATGGCTGCATAGACATTATTTCAGGCCTCTCAGAGATAAGAGAAGTTAGACAGAGGGTGGGGATCTGGCTCAAGGCCATCTGGGGTCCTCCGCCATTGGGCTTTCTGGGCAGTTGAGTTATACAATCTTTGGCCTAGGCATGTTAAGTTTTTAACAGAAATGACAATGAACTTTCCCCCCACTAGGCAAGACAGTTTTCCCCAATGATTGAGCTTTCAAGAAGCCAAACCCTGGTAGTAGGACTGGTTTTGTTGTTGTTGTTGTTGTTGTTGTTTTACTAAAAGGTTTGTGGGGATAGTTTTTTAGTCTCTTATGGCCATTTTTTCACCATGTTAGTACCAACGAAGTATCCTATCCACAAAAGGAAGGTGAATGTTAACAGAAACCTCTTACCATATTTCCAGCCGTCTGGGGCAGCCACTGCCAATCCTATGGCAAAGAGTAGACCAAGAATCACAATAATAGTGAGAAACAAGACATGACAGTGCATCACAGTAAGGAAACATATAGAAAATAAGGACAGTCTTTTGTTTCATCAGACTGTAGATTCCTCAAGCTTCTGTTGTGCATAGATTAGTCACCTTCTAGAGTGACTAAAGCAGGGCTGCAGTCTCCTGGAGCCTATGGAGATGCAGATTGCTTCCTTCATATAGCCAGCTTGCACAGCATTGATGGTTCAGGAATGTTATACAGTTATACAGGCTGCCCCATAGGTGGTGCAGAAAAGGTGGGGGGGGGGGTGGAGGAAGGGAGAAGAGGAGAAGTGCCAGCAGAAGGCAGAGAAAGAGAGTTCCTAGTTTTAAATCTTGTCAGCTCAGACAGAGGAGCAGACTTCAGATTTCTTTTATTTTGTTTTCCACTAGTGGAATTAGGCAGGCCACATCAGTTCAGAGAAGACAGGGACTTTCCCTGAAACAAAAGGAGTCTGGGTAGTTGCTTGGGAATATTCCTTAAGTCCCCATTCTGAGGTAGAATAACTAGAGACAGTTGGCTCTAATTATCATAGTCATTGACCCAGGAAATGAATGAGAGACAAGTCCCCACACACAGTCACACGGTGACTCCAACCCACCACCCAGTGCCCAGTACCTTAGAGTTGAAGTTTTGTTCCTAGTCCCTTGTGGAACTACTAGGGCAACTCTGGGAGGTGATCAGGCTCCCCTTCTGCCTCTTAGGGGCAGATCTGCCAAAACAAACCTGGGTTCTTACCAATATGACAGGCAGCACTCCCTGAGCTGGTTCTTGGGCCTGATGGGTTCCATTGACATACACGGGTTCCTTGCCCTGGTGCAATGGAAGGGCTAGTCTCCTGTGGTTCAAGCAGTCCGCTGGCGCCAGGTGAGGCTGGCACCCTGAGGTTCACATCCCTGGTAGCAAAGGAGGTGGAAATGCACCATCTCTGAATCCCAGACACAAGCACCCAAGTAATGTAGCAGGATTCTCGCACAGAGGATCATGACACCAAGGCTTTTCTTTCCAGGAAGCAACTTTATTCCTGCCAGCACTGCTCAGTTGGATTTGTACCCAAAGAACTGAGCCCTGAATGCCACGTGGCATCTATTTTTAAATATGTTTTTTAAATTTATTTGTCTCCCATATGTGGTAACACACAAAACACGTAGTCTGATTAAGCAGTCTCATGTTACAAGGTCATGAGGGATGTTGTCACCTATGTGTATAGTCAGGTTGCCTTGAGGTTTTTTTTTTTCCTTCCTTAGGGAGGGGACTCTACCACAATTTTGATATGGATTGTATTAAATGTCTAGATTGCTTTGGGTAGTATAGACATTTTCACAATGTTTATTCTCCCATTCCATGAGCATGGAATGTTTTCCATTTCTTTGTGTCCTCCTCAATTTCCATCATATGTTTTCTACAGTTTTCAAAATACAGATCTGTTACTTCTTTTATTAGGTTTATTCCTAGGTATCTTATGGTTATTGGTAGTTGTAAAGGGATCGATTCCTTGATTTCTCTTTCTGCTGCTTCATTATCGGTGTATAGAAATGTAACAGATGTTTTACATTGATTTTGTATCCTGCAGTGTTGCTAAATTCATAAATTAGTTCTAGCAAATTTTTTGTGAAGTCTTTCAGGTTTTCTACACAGGGTATCATGTCACCTGCAAAAAATGAAAGTATGACTTCTTGCTTGATGATTTGGATGTTTTGTTGTCTGATTGCTGAGGCTAAAACTTCCCATGCTATGTTAAATAGTAATGATGAGAGTGGACATCCCTGACTTGTTTCTGACTGTAGAGGAAAACCTTTCAGTTTTTCCCCTTTGAGAATGATATTAGCTGTGGGTCTTTTGAACATGGCCTTTATGATATTGAGGTAAGTTCTACCTATCCCTACTTTGTTGAGGGGTTTTAGTAAGAATGGATGGTGAATTTTGTCAAATGCTTTTTCTGCATAAACTGACAGGACCATATGGTTCTTACCCTTTCTTTTATTAATGTGGTGTATCACATTGATTGATTTGTGAAAACTCAATCACCCCAGCAGCCTAGGAACAAATCCCACTTGATCACTGTGAATAATTCTTTTAGTATACTGTTGGATTCAACTTGTTAGTAGTATCTTGAGAATTTTTGCATCCAGGTTCATCAGGGATATTGATCTATAATTCTCATTTTTCAAATGTGATCTTTGTCTGGTTTTGGAAGCAAGGTAATGCTGCCCTTGTAGAATGAGTTTGGAAGTTTTCCTTCAATTTCGATTTTTTGGAACAGTTTGAGAAGAATAGCCATTAACTTTTCTTTAATGTTCTATTTATTTATTGTTTTTGAGAGAGAGGGAGAGAGAGAGGGAGAGTGAGAGAGAGAGAATCCCACACTGACAGTGTAGAACATGGTGTCAGGCTCAATCTCACGAACTATGAGATCATGACCTGAGATCAAATCAAGAGTCAGACCCCTTACTGACTAGGCCATGCAGTTCCCTTAACTCTTTTTCAATTTTTAAAAATGTTTATTCACGGGGCGCCTGGGTGGCTCAGTCGGTTAAACATCCGACTTCGGCTCAGGTCATGATCTCATGGTTCGTGGGTTCAAGCCCAGTGTTGGGCTCTGTGCTGCTAGCTCAGAGCCTGGAGCCTGCTTCAGATTCTGTGTCTCCCTCTCTCTCTGATCCTCCCCTGCTTATGCGCTCGCTCGCTCTCACACGCACAAATAAATAAAAAACATTGAAAAAATAAAAAAATAAAATGTTTATTCATTATTTTTGAGAGAGAGAGAGAGAGAGAGAAACAGAGAAACAAAGTGCCAGCAGGAGAGGGGCAGAGAGAAAGGAAGACACAGAATTTGAAGCAGACTCTAGGCTCTGAGCTGTCAGCACAGAGCCCGACACGGGGCTTGAACTCATGGACCATGAGATCATGATCTGAGCCAAAGTCAGGCATTTACCAACTGAGCCAACCAGGCGCCCCTCCCCCAAGGTTTTTTTTTTTTTTTTTTTTTTTTTAATATCTGGTAGAATTCTCCTGGGCAGCCATAGAGTTTTGTTTTGGGGACATTTTTGATGACTGATTCAATTTCTTTGCTAGTTATGGGTCTGTTCAAATTATATATTTCTTCCTGTTTCAGTTTTGGTAGTTTGTATGTTTCTAGGAGTTTGTCCATTTCTTTCATATTTCCCAGTGTTCTAATATATAATTTTTCAGAATATTCTCTTATAGTTGTTTGTATTCCTGTGGTGTTTATTCAATCTCTCCTCTTTCATTTGTGATTTTATTTATTTCGGTCTTTTTTATTTTAGAGAAGTGTGGCTAAGGAGTTTATCAATATTATTAATTCTTTAATAATAAGAACGAGCTCTTAGTTTCATTAATCTGTTATACGTTTTTTTGATTCTAAATCATTTCTTTCTGCTCTTTACTTTTTCCCTTATTCTGATGGCTTTAGACATTTGTTTTTCCTTTCTTAGCTCCTTTAAACATAAGATTAGTTGTGTATTTGAAACTTTTATTGCTTCTTGGAAGGAGGCCTGTATTGCAATATACTTCCCTTCTAGGACTGTCTTTTCTGCATCTCAAAGGTTTTGGACTGTCGTGTTTTCCTTTTTCATTTATTTTCATGTACTTTTAATTTCTTCTTTAATTTTATGGTTAAGTCATTCATTCTTTTGTAGGATGTTTTTGAACCTCCATCTATTTGTGATCTTTGTAAATTGTTTTCTTGGGGTTGGCAGCAAGTTTCATAATGTGATCTGAAAATATGCATAGAATGTTCTAATCTTTTGGTGCTTCTTGAGGAATGAGGGAAGATTGTGACCCAGTATGTGATCTATTCTGGAGAATGTTCCATTTGCACTCGAAAACAATGTGTATTCTGCTGCTTTAGGATGAAATGTTGTGAATGTATGTTAAATCCGTCTGGTCCAATGCGTCACTCAAAGCCATTGTTTCCCTGTTGATTTTCTGCTTACATGATCTGTCCATTGTTGAAAGTAGGGTGTTAATGTCCCCTACTGTTATTGGATTATTATCAGTGGGTTTTTTAAAATGTTTGTTATTAATTGATTTGTATATTTGGGTATTTCAAGTTGGGGGCAAAATATTTACAATTGTTAAATCTTCTTAATTGATAGATCTCTTAATTATGATGTAATGCCTTTCTTCATCTCTTGTTACGGTCTCTGGCTTAAAATCTAGTTTGTCTGATACAAGTATGGCTACTCTGACTTTCTTTTGACCACCATTAGTATGATAGATAGCTCTCCATCCTTTGACTTTCAATATGCTGGGTTCTTTAAGTCCAAAATGAGTCTCTTGTAAGCATCATATAGATGGATCTCATTTTTTAAACCAGTTCTGATAGCGATCCTATGTCTTTTGATTGGAGCATTTAGTCCCATTTACATGTAGAGTGATTACTGATAGATAAGAATTTAGTGCCTTTGCGTTACCTGTAAAGTTGGTGTTTCTGCTGATGATCTCTGTTCCTTTATAGTTTTTGTTTCTTTTAGTCCTTTTCTCCCCACTCAAAGAATCCCCTTCAATACTTCTTTCAAGGGCTAGTTTAGTGGTCATGAACCCCTTTAGTTTTTGTTTGTCTGGGAAGCTCTTTATTTCTCCTTCTATTTTGAATGACAGCCTTTCTGGATAAAGTATTATTGGCTGCATATTTTTCTCATTCATCCCATTGTATATATCATGGACTCCCTTCTGGCCTGCCAAGTTTCTGTGGACAGATCTTCTGCAAACTTGATCTGTCTTCACTTGTAGTTTAAGGACATTTCCCCCTTGTTACTTTCAATATTCTTTCCTTGTATGTGTATTTTGTGAATTTGAGTATGATATGTCATGGCAATGGCTGGCTTTTGTTAAATTTAATAGGAGTTCTCTGTGCTTTTAGATTTGGATGTCTGTTTCCTTCCCAGTTTAGTGTCATTTTCAGCTATAATTTGGTCAAATACATTTTCTGCTCACCTTTCTCTCTCTTAATCTTCTGAGATTCTTATGATACAAAATGTTACTATGCTTTAAGGACTTGCTGAATTTCCTACATCTACATTAGTGATCCAATACCTTTATTTCCCTCTTCTTTTCAGCTTCTTTATTTTCCATAATTTTATCTTCTACAATACTGATTTGTTCCTCTACTTTGTCCATTCTCATTGTCATGACATCCAATCATATTTTTATATTGGCTATAGCATTTTTAATTTTGGCTTGACCAGGTTTTAGTTATTTTATCTCTGCAGTAAAGCGTTCTCTAGTGACTTCTATTCTTTTTTTCAAGCCCAGCTAATATCCTTATAATTGGTTTAAATTCTAGTTCAGACATCTCACTTATTTCTGCATTGACTTAATCCCTGGCCATTACTTCTTCTTGTTCATTGTTTTGGGGTGATTTCCTCCATTTTTATCATATTGTCAAGGTAAAAATAAAAAATAAAAAAGGAGCTAGCTGTTAGGTGTGTTTTATATTTTTGTATGTTTGTCAAAAGAAGCTAGACCCCAAAAAAATTAAATTAAAAAATTTTAAATGTTTATTCATTTTTTGAGAGAGAGAGTGAGCAAGCAAGAGTTGGGCAGGGGCAAAGAGAGAGGGGGATACAGAATCCAAAGCAGACTCCAGGCTCCGAGCTGTCAGCACAGAGCCCAATGTGGGGCGCAAACTCATGGACATCCAGATCATGACTTGAGCCAAAGTTGGATGCTTAACTGATTGAGCCACCAGGCACCCCCCCCATAAAATTTTAAAACATAAAAAAAATAAAAATAAATAAATTGGTTTTTATGTATCTGGAGGTGGGAAGGAGAAAGGAAGCTAGGTTCTATTTCCCCTAGAATTGAAGCTTTGTAGCACTCTATGATCAGTACACTTGTTGCAGTGATGGGTTTGTTCTGGTCTTGGGGGTAAAGCCTGCTTTACTGATTCTCAGGTGGACTCACCCTAGTGGAGATGCACTTCTAGGTTGCAGGAGGGGAAGGGAAGAGATAAGGTGGCCGGGTAGTATGGGGACCCTGAACTTGTCTCATCCCTGAAACACAGCTAGATTAGCATCAAACCATTTTGAACATCTAGGAAATTGATCTGATGATCTGTTGTGTTAACAACAACCTGTATAATTTATGCAAGAGAACTTGGCAGATATGTGATGCAGAGAGATGAATTGGGGGAGAGAAGAGTCACAGAGCTGCAGAGGGTAGGAAGATATTTTCGTAGAAATGACAGAGAGAAAAAAAGAAAGGGGGAAATAATGCAGTGCATTGGGACCATGCAAGAAAAGCACTCCCCCTGAGAGTGGCTGGAGAGAAAGAGAAAAAGTGGAAACACTAGCAGTGGACTGAACAAGAAATCTGTTCCTCAAAATCATTGACAAGGATAAGGGAGAGGGTTTCAATACCACTAGTTTTCGATCAGCAGTGGAATGCAGAATCTGAAGTTTCAGAGCTCAGTGCCTGGAAGTGCTCCTGCTAGAAAGCAAGAGAATCCCTGGGAGCAGGTAATGCAGTCTGAGGGGCCCATGTATCATCATAGAAGAGCCATTCCACTGGTTGGAGTGCATTTGGTAGAAGCAATGCAGCCTCCAAGTGGGCAAAAGTCCCAGAAGATCCCAGAGAGCTGCACATTTACTGATATTGGGAGAAGACACTGGCTGAGTGCAGCAAAAGCTGGTGCCTATGGTATGTTGAGATTTACCATAAACTCTGAGCCTCTGCTGCTGTATGATCCTGTGAACATTTCCTGGGACAAGTTGGTTCCTGGCCTTTGCTTGGTGAGACCCTCCCTCAGAGAGTCAGTGCAGGTCCAAGCCAAGGCGGTCTCTGAAGTGTGAGGTTTTGAAACACAGCTCCTCTGAGATAAAACTTAGGAGGAAGGCACTGCCTGGCAGTCAGACAGCATGGACACAGACAGGGTAAAAGTGGGGAGTGGATGGAAGCTTGAGACAAAAGAAGGGTGCTGGACTGCTAGGAATTTACCCAAGGGATGCAGGAGTGCTGAGGCATGGGAGCACATGTACCCCAATGTTCATAGCAGCACTCTCAACAATAGCCAAAACATGGAAAGAGCCTAAGGGTCCATCAACGGACGAATGGATCAAGAAGATGTGGTTTATCTATACGATGGAATACTACATGGCAATGAGAAAAAATGAAATCTGACCATGTGTAGCAACATGGATGGACCTTGAGGGTGTTATGGTGAGTGAAATAAGTCAGGCAGATAAGGACAGATACCATTGGATACTCTTTCCTGCTTTGTCAAAGATTAGTTGGCTGTACACTTTTGGGTCCAATTCTGAGTTCTCAATTATATTCCATTGGTCTGTGTGTCTATTTTTGTGCCAATACTACACTGTCTTGATTATTACAGCTTTGTAGTAGAGGCTAAAAGTCTGGGATGGTGATGCCTCTCGTTTTGGTTTTCTTCTTCAATATTATTTGGCTATTCGGGGTCTTTTGTGATTTCATACAAATTTTAGGATAGTTTGTTATAGTTTTGAGAAGAATGCTGCTGCAATTTTGATTGGGATTGCATTGANGATGCCTGTAGTACTCCTTTTTTTCTGGAACCCTGTCTGGCTTGGGAATCAAAGTGATGCTGGCTTCATAAAATGAGACCAGATGTTTTCCTTCGACTTCTATTTTTTGGAATGTCTAGAGAAGAATGGGTATTAATTCTGTTTTAAATGTCTGGTAGAATTCCCCAAGGAAGCCATCTGGCCCAGGGCTCTTATTTTTGGGAGATTTTTGATAACTAATTTGATTTCTTCACTTGTTATGGGTCTGTTCAGGTTTTCTATTTCTTCTAGAGTAAATTTTGGTAGTGAGTGTGTGTTGAGGAATTTGTCCATTTCTTCTAGGTTGTCCAGTTTGTTGGCATATAATTTTTGATAGTATTTCTGATAATTGCTTGTATTTCTGTGGGTTTGGTTTTAATAAGTACATTTTCATTCGTGATTTTGTCTATTTGAGTGCTCTCTTTCTTTTTGAGAAGCCTGGCTAGAGGTTTGTCAATTTTGTTTATTTTTTTCAAAAAACCAACTTTTAGTTTCATTGATCTGTACAAGTGCTTTTTTGGATTCTGTATTGTTTATTTCTGCTCTGATTTTTTGAATTGGTTAAAAAAATTTTTTTTATGAGAGAGAGACAGCGTGAGCAAGGGATGGTCAGAGAGAGAGGGACACAGAATCTGAAACAGCCTCCAGGCTCTGAGCTGGCTGTCAGCACCGATCTTGATGCGAGGCTTGAACCAACAAACCGTGAGATCATGACCTGAGCTGAAGTCGGACGCTCAACCAACTGAGCCACCGGGGTGCCCCTATTTCTGCCTGGATTTTTATTCTTTCTCTTCTCGTACTGGGTTTGGGATGCTCTTGTTGCCCTCCTTCTTGTTCCTTTAGGTGCGTTGTTAGATTTTGCACTTGCACTTTTTCTAATTTTTTGAAATAGGCCTGGAGTGCAATGTACTTTCCTCTTAGGACTGCCTTTGCTGCATCCAATAAAGTTAGGGTTGTTGTATTTTCATTTTCATTTGTTTCCATATATTTTTTAATTTCTTCTCTAATGCCTGATGGGCCCATTCGTTCTTTAGTAGGGTGTTCTTTACCCTCCATGTTTTTGGAGGTTTTCCAGACTTTTTCCTGTGGTTGACTTCAAATTTCACAGCATTGTGATTTGAAAGTGTGCATGGTATGATCTTAATTCTTTTATATTTATTGAGGACTGCTTTATGACCCAATATTTGATCTATCTTGGAGAATGTCCCATGTGCACTCGAGAAGAAAGAGAATTCCATAGCTTCAGTATGTAGAGTTCTAAATATGTCTGTCACGTCCATCTGGTCAAATGCGTCATTCAAGTTCATTGTTTCTTTAGTGATTTTCAGTCTAGTTGATCTATCCATTGCTGTAAGTGGAGTATTAAAGTCTTCTGCAATTCGCACATTCTTACCAATAAGACTGTTTCTGTTTGTGATTAATTGTTTTATGTATTTGGGTGCTCCTGAATTCGGTGCATAGACATTTATAATTGTTAGCTCCTCCTGATGGATAGATCCTGTAATTATTACATAATGCCCTTCTTCATCCCTTGTTACTGTCTTTACTTTAATGTCCAGTTTGTCTGATATAAGTATAGCTACTCTAGCTTTTTTCTTGACTTCCTGTAGCATGATAGATATTTCTCCATCCCCTTACTTTCCATCTGAGGGTGTCCTGCTGTCTAAAATGAGTTTTTTGTAGACAGCAAATAGATGGATTTTGTTTTTTTATCCATTCTGCTACCTTATGTCTTTTGATTGGGGCATTTAGCCCATTTACATTCAGTGTTATTATTGAAATATATGGGCTTAGAGCCATTGTGTCATTTGTGGGATTCATGCTTGTGGTGTGTCTCTAGCATCTCGCGTTCCTTGCAACATTTCCCTCAGTCTGCCTCAGGATTTCTTGTAGAGCTGGTTTAGTGGTGACAAATTCTTTCCAATTTTGTTTACTTGGAAAGACTTTTATGTCTCCTCATATTCTGAATGACAAGCTTGCTGGATAGAGGATTTTTGGCTGCATATTTTTTCTGTTCACCACATTGAATATCTCCTGCCATTCGTTTCTGGCCTGCCAAGTTTCAGTAGATAGGTCTGTCACCACTCTGATAGGTTTCCCTTTGTATGTTAGGGCCCTTTTCTCCCTAGCTGCTTTCAGAGTTCTCTCTTTGTCTTTATATTTTGCCATTTTCACTATATGTCGTGCAGAAGATCGATTCAAGTTACGTCTGATGGGAGTTTTCTGTGCCTCTTGAATTTCAACGTCTACTTCTCTCCCCAGGATGAGGAAGTTCTCTGCTATAATTTGTTCCAGGATTCCTTCATCACCTTTCCCTTTCTCTTCCTCTACTGGGATTCCTATGATACAGATATTGTTCCTTTTGATTGTATCACTGAGCTCTCAAACTCTTCTTTTATGTTCCTGGATCCATCTATCTCTTTTTTTCTCAGTGTCTTCTTTTTCTATAATTGTGTCTTCTAAATCATTTATTCTCCTCTCTGCCTCTTCAGTCCGTGCATTGGATGCCTCCATTTTATTATGTTTCTCATTTATAGCATTTTTAAATTCATTATAACTATTTTAAGCTCCATAGTTTTTGTAGCAATAGCTTCTCTGATGTCTTTCCTGCTTTTTTCAAGCCCAGCGATTAATTTTATGACTATTGTTCTAAATTCTTGTTCAGTTATGTTGCTTACATCTGTTTTGAGCAGTTCTTTCACTGTCATTTTTTCCTGGAAATTCTTTGGCGGAAAGCTCTTTTGTGTCGTGTTTTTGGTTAGCTTTCTAGCTCTTGTTAGTTAAAAAGCTTCTTATGCACTCTGTACCTGTGAGTGCTGCTGTACCAAAGAAGGCTCTTTGTCTGTCCAGGGCCTATCCATTCAGAAAGTGTTCTTTGAATGGTGTCTCTTGGTCTCTCTTGTTGACATCTTGGTTATTTTATTTTCCTACTCGTAGTGTATTTGGGACTCTCCACCATGTGTACTTTGGCTTGTTTTTTGAGGTAGTCCTGGAAAAGAAAACAGACAGACAAGTACACAGGGAACAAAAGCACACAAACGCACAGACAAATCCAACAAACACGCAAACCGAAAGGGAAAATGAAAAAAAAAAAGAAAAGTGGGAGGAGGGAAGAAATAATAAGATACCAAAATACATAAAAAAGAAGAAAAGTAAAGGAAAAAAGAAGATACCCAATAGACAAAGAACAGTTTAAAGCATATAACCAGATTTCCCCGCTACAAATAAATAGCCGGTGTATGCAGTGCTGGTTGAAGAGCATAAAGAAAGAGAGAAATGACAGGGCCAGGATGAGGCGAAATTGGAGATGAAATGAGCAGGCAGAAGGAATAAGAAGCTTTTTTCAAAGAGTTAAAGAGTGGAATATGTTTGGAGAAGAGGTGAAAGAAACGACGATGGTGTTATTCAGAGAAACTATAGAGTCGGATTACTCCAGAGAGAAAGAGATGAAAAGGTAGTAGGTGTAGAATTTACATCTAGAGAATGGATTAAATGTGACGGTTTAAGAAAGCCAGTGACCAGAATTAATCAGGGCAGTGCATCCATGTTGGTCTTGCCCTGGCTCCGGTAAAAAAAAAATAATAATAATAAAGAAAAAAAATAATAAAAATGAATAAATTAAAAAATAGGAAAGAAAAGGAAGAGGGCTGATCTTTGCAGGGATGTGCATGGTTTGATCCAGTGTGTCCCGTGGGAGTCCTGCCTTGGCAGTTGTGGGGAGAAGAGTGGTGGTGCTCCAGTCTCTTCTTGAACCAAGCGCTGCAACTCACTGTTTTTGGGGGGCTGTAAATTCCCTGTGCCGGGGGTGCAGCCAAGGTGAACCATGCTCTATATCCCAGGCCAGGCCTTGTTTCCAGATCCCAGTCCGCGCGCCCCGCTGAAATTGCTGGAAACACAAACTCGCAAGCGAGCCCCTCAGGGCAGTCCCAAACCTCTTGCCTTCCCCCTGGGGATTGAGGCAAAAGCCGCTGCTCCCAACTCCTCCAGGTTTGGCTGGCGAGCGAGGAGCAGTTTCATCCCAGGGTCGCCTGGGAAGAGTGCCTCCCGCCAGGGTCAGCTGGCCAGCAGAAAATCGGATCCTTCTGTGTCCGGAGCAGAGGTTTTTCTCTTTTCCAGGGACAGGGACAGTGTCTTGAGCAGTTTCGGCCACTCCATTTCCCCTCTAGACTCCCCACAGAGGAGGATTCCCACCCCCCTCCCCGTCCCTCTGTGTCTCTGGTCCCAGCCCGATTTTATCTTCCCCAGTTCACACTCACGCTAGGTTTTCTCAGCGGCCTCTGTCTCCTTTTCCTCCCAAACTCCTGGATTCTGTAAGGGTTCCTATGGCTTCAGGCCTTCTCCGTGTGAGGTATGGGGGTGAGTGCAATGTACAGAGTTCCCTACTTCTCCGCCATCTTCAATATTTTAAATGTTTTATTTATTCTATATTTATTTATTTATTCCTTAAATAGTTTGTTGTCAAGTTGGTTTACATATAACACCCAGTGCTCATCCCAACAAGTGCCCTCCTCCATGCCCATCATCCCCCATTCTCTCCCCCCCAGCCCTCAGTTTGTTCTCAGCATTCAAGAGTCTCTCATGGATTTTTTTGAAGGAGTGATAGAGACAGCATGAACAGGGGAGGGTCAGAGAGAGATAGAGACGCAGAATCCGAAGACAGGCTCCAGGCTCTGAGCTAGCTGTCAGCACAGAGCCCGACGTGGGGCTCGAAACCACGAACCATGAGATCGTGACATGAGCTGAAGTCGGACGCTTAACTGACTGAGCCACCCAGGTGCTCCATACCTCATAACGGTTTTCATATGCATTTCCTTAATGATTATAATGCTGAACATTTTTTTCATGTGCTTATTGGAAATCTGTATATCTTCTTTGGATAAATTTCTATTCAAGTCCTTTGTTCAATTTATAATTAGGTTGTTTGTTTCATTCTTTTCATATTCTGGATATTAATCCTTTATCAGATAGATTATTTGCAAACATTTTCTCCCATTCAGTGGGTTGCCTTCTTACTCTCTTTTTTTTTTTAATTTTTAATGTTTTTTTTTTTTTTATTTCTAGGAGAGAGAGAGAGAGAGACAGCGTGAGCAGGGGAGGGTCAGAGAGAGAGGGAGTCACAGACTGAAGCAGGCTCCAGGCTCTGAGCTGGCAGTCAGCACAGAGCCCGACGCGGGGCTCGAACCCACGAACCACGAGATCATGACCTAAGCGAAAGTCGGACGCTTAACCGACTAAGCCACCCAGGCGCCCCTCTTACTCTCTTTTTAGTGGCTTTTGATGCTCAGTAGTTAAAAAACAATTTTTTTTTGAGAGAGAGAGAGAAACAAGCACGAGAGGCAGGAAGGGCAGAGAGAGAGCAAGACACAGAATCCGAAGCAGGCTCCAGGCTCCGAGCTGTCAGCACAGATCGTGACGTGGGGTTTGAACCCATGAACTGAGAGATCATGACCTGAGCCAAAGTTGGACACTCAACTGACTAAGTCACCCAGGTGTCCCAGTACACAGTAGTTTTAAATTTTGATGAAATCCAATATATCTATTTTTTTCTTTTGTTGCCTGGGCCCATGACATCATATCCAAGAAATTAGCACCATATGCAAAGTCAGGAAGATTTTTCTCTGTTTGCTTCTTCCCTTCTTTCTCCCTTTTCCATTTCTTTCTCTCTTTTCTCCTTTCCTTCCTTCCTTCCTTCCTCTCTCTCTCTCTTTCCTTCCTTCCTTCCTCCCTTCTTTCCTTCCTCCCTCCCTCCCTTCCTTCCTTCTTTCCTTCCTTCCTTCCTTCTATTGAGAGAGACAGAGAGAGTGAGTCAGAGACAGACAGAGACAGAGACAGAGGGAGAGAGAGAATGCAAGCAGGGTAGAGGGACAGAGGAAGAGAAAGAGAGACCCCAAGTAAGTTCCATGCTCAGTGTGGAGTTCAATGTAGGGCCTGATCCCATGACCTTGGGATCATGACCTAGGCCAAAATCAAGAGTCGAACACTCAACTGGCTGAGCCATTCAGGTGCCTACCTCTATATTTTCTTCTAAGAGTTTTATAGTTTAAGCTCTTATGTTGAAGTCTTTGATCCATTTTGAGTTACTTGTTGTATATGATATTAAGAAAAAGTCCAGCTTCTTTCTTTTGTATGTGGATGTCCAGTTTTCTTAACTGGTCTTGGTATTCTTGTGAAAAATCATTAGATTATGTACGTAAGTATTTATTTCTGGGCACTCTATTTTATTCAGTTGGTCAATTTATCTGTTTTTATGCCATTACGACATGGTTTTCTACCAAGTTTTAAAATAAAAAAAAGTGTGTTTTCTCCAGCCTTATTCTTCATTTTCAAGATTGTTTTGGCTATTCAGGGTCCCTTGGGACTCTATGAATTTTAGGATGGGTTTTTCTATTTTCACAAAGAATATCATTGAGATTTTGATAGAAATTTCTTTAATCTGTAGATCACATCGGATAGTATTGACATCTTAACAAAATCAAGTCTTTCAACCCATTGATTGGTGTCTTCTGTAATTTTTTTAAGCAAGATTCTGAGTTTCTTCCTAAATTTTATTCTTTATAATGGTCTTATAGATAGAATTATTTCCTAATTTCCTTTTTGGATTGTTTATTATGAGTGTATAGAACCACAAATGATTCCTTTTTTTAAAAGCCTTTAATTTCAGTATGTAACATAGTGTTATATTAGTTCCAGGTGTGCAATATAGGGATTCAACAATTCCATATATCAGTTGGTGCTCATAACGACAGGTACACCCTTAGTCCCATCACCTATTTAAACTACACCCTACTCCATTCTCTCTGGTAACCATCAGCTGGTTCTCTATAATAATCTGTTTCTTGATTTGTCTCTTTCTTCCTCCATCCATCTCTTTTTATCCTTTTGCTCCTTTTCTCCCCTAAATTCCACATATGAGTAAAATCATATGGTATTTGTCTTTTTCTGACTGATTTCTCTTAGCTACAATCTCTAGCTCCATTTATGTTATTATTGCAAGTGGTAAGATTTCATCCTTTTAATGGCTGAGTAATATTCCATTGTATAGGTTTACCACATCTTCTTTATCCATTCATCAATCAATGGACACTTGGGCTGTTTCTATATCTTTACTTTTGTAAATACTGCTGCTATAAACTTAGAGGTGCATTTGAATTAGTGTTTTTGTATTGTTTGGGTAAATATCCAAGAGTGTGATAATTGGATCCTAGGGCAGTCTATTTTTTTTTCTTTTATAATTTACTGTCAAGTTGGTTTCCATATAACACCCACTGCTCATCCCAACAAGTGCCCTCCTTCATGCCCATCACCCCCCTTCCCTTCTCCCCCACCCCCATCTACCTCAATTTGTTCTCAGTATTTAAGAGTCTCTTATGGTCCCCTTCCCCTCCCCCATGATCTTCTGTTAAGTTTCTACTGATCCACATAAGAGTGAAAGCATATGGTATCCGTCTCTGCCTGACTTATTTCACTTAGCATAACACCCTCGAGCTCCATCCATGTTGCTACAAATGGCCAGATTTCATTCTTTCTCATTGCCATGTAGTATTCCACTGTATAGATAAACCACATCTTCTTGATCCGTTTGTCAGTTGATGAACATTTAGGCTCTTTCCATGATTTGGCTATTGTTGAAAGTGCTGCCATGAACTTTGGGGTACATATGCCCCTATGCATCAGCACTTTTGTATCCCTTGTAAATTCCTAGCAGTGCTATTGCTGGGTCATAGAGTTCTACTGTTAAATTTTTTGAGGAACTTCCACACTGTTTTCCAGAGGGGCTGCACCAGTTTGCATTCCCGCCAAATGTGTAGGAGGGAGCCCGTTTCTCTACATCCTCGCCAGCATCTATAGTCTCCCGATTTGTTAATTTTAGCGACTCTGACCGGCGTGAGGTGGAATCTCAGTGTGGTTTTGATTTGTATTTCCCTGATGATGAGTGACGCTGAGCTCATGTGTCTGTTGGCCATCTGGATGTCCTCTTTGGAGAAGTGTCTGTTCATATCTTCTAGGGCAGTCTATTTTTAACTTTCCGAAGAACCTCCATATTGTTTTCCAGAATGGCTGCACCGGTTTGCATTCCCACCAACACTCGAAGAGGGTTCCCCTTTCTCCACATCCTCGCCAACACCTGTTGTTTCTTGTATTGATTTTAGCCCTTCTGACATGTGTGAGGTGATATCTCATTGTAGTTTTGATTTCTATTCATCATGATAAGTGATGATGAACATCTTTTCATGTGTCTGTGAGCCATCTGGATGTCCTATTTATGTCTTCTGGCTATTATTAAATTGGATTATTCATATTTTGGGTGTTGATTTGTAAGAGTTCTTTATATATTTTTGATATTAACTCTTTATTGGATATACCATTTGCAAATATCCTCTCCTATTCTGCAGGTTGCCTTTTAGTTTTGTTGATTGTTTCCTTCACTGCACAGATTTTTATTTTGATAAAGTCCCAATAGTTTATTTTTGTTTTTGTTTCTTGCCTCCAGAGACTTATCTAGTAAGAAGATGTCAAAGAGGTCACTGCCTGTGTATTCCTCTAGGATTTTGATGGTTTCCTGTCTCAAATTTAGATCTTTCATCTATTTTGAGTTTATTTTTGTGTATAGTGTGAGACTGGTCATATTTCTTCCTACTGAATGCTGTGGTCCAGTTTTCTTAACAGCATTTTTTGCAGAAGCTTTTTCCCATTGGATATTCTTTCCCGCTTTGTTGAAGATTCATTTGTCATATAGTTGTGGGTCTATTTCTGGGTTTTCTATTCTGTTTCGTTGATCTTTGTGTCTATTTTTTTGTGTCAGTACAATACTGTTTTGATTACTACAGCTTTATAACATAACTTGAAGTCCAGAATTGTAAAGCCACCAGCTTTGCTTTGCATTTTCAAGGTTCCGTTGGCTATTCAGGGTCTTTTGTGTATGTTTGAGGATTGTTTGTGGTAGTACTGTGAAAAAAATGCTATTGGTATTTTGATAATGATTGTATTAAATATGGAGATTACTTTGGGTAGTATAGACATTTTAACAATAGTTGTTTTTCCAATCCATGACCATGGAATATCTCTTGATTCTTTGTATCCTTTCCAATTTCTTTCATCAGTGTTTTATGTTACAGGTCTTACACCTCTTTGGTTAGTTTTATTCCTAGGCATCTTATTGTTGTTGTTTTTCTCCCTGCAATTTTAAATGGGAGTGTTTTGGGGCACCTGGGTGGCTTAGTCGGTTAAGCGTCTGACTTTCGCTTAGGTCATGATCTCGCGGTTCGTGGGTTCGAGCCCCGCGTCGGGCTCTGTGCTGACTGCCAGCTCAGAGCCTGGAGCCTGTTTCAGTCTGTGACTCCCTCTCTCTCTGACCCTCCCCTGCTCACTCTGTCTCTCTGTCTCTCTCCTAGAAGTAAAAAAAAAAATTAAATGGGAGTGTTTTCTTAATTTCTCTTTCTGCTGCTTCATTATTGGTGTATAGAAATGCAACAGATCTCTGTATATTTATTTTGTGTCCTGAAACTTCAATGAATTCATTTATCAGTTCTAGCAGTTTTTTTGGTGGAGTAGTTCACGTCGTCTATTTATCGTATCATGTCATTTGCAAATAGTGAAAATTTCACTTCTTCCTTATCAATTTGGATGCCTTTTCTTTCTTTTTGCTGTCTCATTTCTGTGGCTAGAACTTCCAGTAATGTACTAAGAGCAGGTATCCTTGCCCTGTGCCTGACCTTAGGGAAAAAGCTCTCAGTTTTTCCCCACTAAGGATGATGTTACCTGTGGGTTTTTCAAATATGGCCTTTATTATGTGGAGGTATTTTCCCTCTAAACCTATTTTGTTGAGGGATTTTATCATGGATAGATATTGTATTTTGTCAAATGCTTGTTCTATGTCTATTGAAATGATCATATGGTTCTTATCCCTCCTCTTATTGATATGATGTATCATGTTGATTGATTTTTGAATATCGAACTACCCTTGCAACCTAGGAATAAATCCTATTTGATCATGGTGAATGATTTTTTAAGATGTATTGCTGAATTCATTTTACTAGTATTTTGTTGAGGATTTTTGCATCTATATTCATCTAGGATATTGGCCTGCAGTTGTTTTAGTTGTGTCTTTATCTGGTTTTGGTATCAGGGTAATGCTGGCTTCATAGAATGAATTTGTAAGTTTCTCTTCCTTCTGTATTTTTTTTTTTTTTTGAATAGGTATTAACTCTTCTTTAAATGTTTGGTAGAATTTGCCTGTGAAGCCATCTGGAGCTGGACTTTTGTTAGTTGGGAGTCTTTTGATTACTGACTCAATTTCTTTGCTGGTTATTGGCTTGTTCAAATTTTCTATTTCATCCTGTTTCAATTTGGGTAGTTCATATGTTTTAGAAACGCATCCATTTCTTCTAGGTTCAACTTGTTGGCATATAGTTTTTCATAAAATTCTCTTATAATTGTATTTCTATGGGATTAGTTTTTTTGTGTGGGATTAGTTTCTTCTTTCATTTGTAACTTTATTTATTTGAGTTGCTTTTCTTTTTTCTTGATAAGTGTGGCTAGAGGTTTATCAATTTTATTACTATTGTTTTTGTTTTTTTTTAAGAACCAGTTCCTGGTTTCATTGATCTGTTTTTGTTTTTTAGTTTCTATATGATTTATTTCTCCTCTAATCTTCTAAAAATATTTATTTATTCATTTTGAGTGAGTGAGAGAGATAGCATGAGTGGGGGAGGAACAGAGAGAGAGAGGAGAGAGAGGATCCCAAGCAGGCTCTGCATTGTCACAACAGACCCGATGCTGGTCCCACAAACCATGAGATCATGACTAGAGTTGAAATCAAAAGATGCTCAACCATCTGAGTTACCCATGTGCCCCTCTTTTCTAATCTTTATTATTTCCCTCCTGCTGTTTTAGGTTTTGCTTGCTGTTCTTTTTCTAGGTCCTTTAGGTATAAGTTTAAGTTTTTCATTTGAGTGTTTTCTTGCTTTTTGAGGTGGACCTAGTTGCTATACACTTTCCTCTTAGAAAAGCTTTTCCCACATCCCAAAGGTTTTAAATGATTGTTTTTTTCATTTTCATTTGTTTCCATGTTCTTTTCTATTTCTTCTTCTTTTTTTAAAATATTTTTATTTATTTCTAGCAGAGAGAGAGAGAGAGAGAGACAGCGTGAGCAGGGGGGGGTCAGAGAGAGAGGGAGTCACAGACTGAAACAGGCTCCAGGCTCTGAGCTGGCAGTCAGCACAGAGCCCGACGCGGGGCTCGAACCCACGAACCGCGAGATCATGACCTAAGCGAAAGTCGGACGCTTAACCGACTAAGCCACCCAGGCGCCCCTCTATTTCTTCTTTTACTTCCTGGTTGATCCACTCATTGTTTAGTAGCATGTTATTTACTTTCTATGTATTTTTGGTCTTTCTAGGTTTTATCTTGTGGTTGACTTCTAGTTTTATAGCGTTGTGATTTGAAGAACGTGTGGCATAACTTCGATCTTCTTGGATTTGTTGAAGCTTGTTTTGTGGCCTAATATGTAATTTATTTTGGAAAATATCCCCCATTTTCTGCACTTGAAAAGAATGTGTATTGTGCAGTTTTAGAATGGAATGGTTTAAATATATCAGTAAATCCACCTGTTCCAGTGTGTCCTTCAAAACTACTGCTTCTTTGGGGCGCCTGAGTGGCTCAGTCGGTTGAGCATCCGACTTCGGCTCAGGTCATGATCTCACAGCTCGTGGGTTCGAGCCCCATTTCGGGCTCTGTGCTGACAGCCAGCTCAGAGCCTGGAGCCTGTTTCAGATTCTGTATCTCCCTCTCTCTCTGACCCTCCCCTGCTCACGCTGTCTCTCTGTCTCTCAGAAATAAATAAAACATTAAAAAAAAAATAAAAAAAAAAGCCCTACTGCTTCTTTGTTGATTTTGTTTAGATGGTCTGTTCATTGATGTAAGTGAGGTGTTCAAGTGCCCTACTATTATTGTATAATTGTCAATGAGTTCCTTTATATTTGTTTTAGCTGTTTAATGTATTTGGGTGCTCCTATGCTGGGTGCATAAATATTTACAATGGTTATAACTTCTTGTTGTATTGCCCCCTTTATTATGATATAAGGTCCTTCTTTGTCTCTTATTACTGTATTTGTTTAAAGTCTATTTTGTCCAAAAGAAGCATTGCTATTCTGGCTTTCTTTTGACATCCATTTGCATGACTGATGTTTCTCCATCCCCTCACATTCAATCTGCAAATGTTTTTAATTTGCATTTTATTTATTTTTATATTTTAGTTAGTTAACATACAGTGCAATATTGATTTCTGAAGTAGCATTCAGCGATTCATCACTTACATACAACACCCAATGCTCATCACAACAGGTGCCCTCCTTAATACCCATCACCCATCTAGTCCATCTCCCACCCACCTCCCTCCACCCTCAGTTTGTTCTCTGTCATTAAGAGTCTCTTGTGGTTTGTTTTCCTTTCTTCTCTTCCTCCCTGTTTCCCATTTGTTCATCTGTTATGTTTCTTAAATTCCACATATGCGTGAAATTATATATTTGTTTTTCTCTGATTGACCTATTTCTCTGCAAGTGTCTTTGGGTCTAAAATAAATCTCTTTGTAAGCAGCATATGGGTGGGCCTTTTTTTTAATCCATTCTGTCACCCTATGTCTTTTGATTGGAGTGTTTAGTACATTTATGTTCCAAGTAATTATTGATAGATATGTATTTATTATCATTTTATTATTTACTTTGTAGTTGTTTCTGAAGATTTTGTCTGATCCTTTTTTTTCCTCTCATGGTTTGCTGATTTTCTTAGTGATATATTTGGATTTATTTCTTTTTATTCTTTGTATATTTATTAATGGTTTTTGATATGTAGTTACTAGGTTTTATATTATCTTTTCTGCATATAGCAATCTGTATTAGGTTGATGGTCATTTAAATTTGAGCCCATTCTTTGCTCCTTCCCATGTTTTAGATATATGTCGTTATATTTTACATTCCTTTGTGAGTTCCTTCACTGATTTTTTTTTTTTACAAAAGTATCTATTTTCACTGACTTTGTGTTTCCTTACCTTTATACTCTCAGTTTTGGTATCTTTCCCCCAAAGAGTCCTCTTTAACATTTCTTGCAGGGCTGGTTTAATGGTCATGAGCTCCTTGAGGTTTTGTTTGTCTGGGAAACTATTGCTCTTTCTATTCTGAATGATAGCCTTCCTTGCTGGATATAGTATTATTGACTGCAGATTTTTCCTATTCAGCATTTTGAATATACTATGCCACTCCCTTCTGGACTGCAATGTTTCTGCTGAAAAATCTCCTGATATACTTATGGGATTTCTCGGGTAAGTTCCTGCCTTCTTTTGTCTTGCTGCTTTTAGAACTTTTTTTGTCACTGTATTTTGCCAATTTTTTGTTAAAATTTAAAAAATGTTTTATTTAGCTTTGAGAGAGAGCAAGTGGGGGAGGGGCAGAGAGAGGGGAACAGAGGATCCAAAGCAGGCTCTGTGCTGACAGCAGTGAGCCCAATGCAGGGCTCAAACTCATATGATATCATAACCTGAGCCAAAGTCGGACGCTCAACTGACTGAACCACCCAGTTGCCCCTATATTTTGTCAATTTAGTTACAATTTGTTTGGTGTGGCTCTGCTTTGTTAATTTTTGATGAGGGTTCTCTGTGCCTCCTGGGTTTGGATGTCTGTTTTCTTCCTTAGATCCGGGAAGATTTTAGCTATTATTTCTTCAAATAATTTTCTGCTCTCTTTTTCCTCTCTTCTTCTTTTGAGACTCCTATAATATGAACGTTATTAAGTATGATCGAGTCACTCAGTTTCTTAAATCTATTCTCATTGTGCATCATCTTTTTTCTTTTGTTCAGCTTGATTACTATCCATTTCTAGGTCATGAATTCATTCCTCTGCTTCTTTCAGCCTGCTGTTCATTCCATCAAGTGTGTTTCTCATTTAGTTTAATGAGTCCCTTATCTCTATGTTATTCCTTATCTCTATGTTAAGGGTCTCACTCATGTATTTCACTCTTTTCTCAAGTCCAGTGAGTATCCTCATGATCATGGCTTTAAATTATCTATTATGCATGTTACTTATATTATCTTTTGCTTAGATCTCTGGTCACAGTCCTGTCCTGTTATTTCATTTGGGATAAATTTCTCTGTCCTGTCATTTTCTCTAAGTCTCTGTGCCTGTTTCTCTGTGTTAGGAAAGTCAGGTGTGTCTCTTGTTCTTGAGGGTAATGGCCTTATGAAGATGACTGTAGTGCTGTATAGTGTAGTGTCCCCTCTTCCCCAGGGCGTGGCACTTCCAGGAGTGTCTCCAATGTTGCTGTGTGTCCTCTGCTGTTTTGTCCTGGCCACTTTATACTTCAGGCCAGTCATCTGCAGAGGCTTTCTTTGACTGTTGTCGGCAATTTTTGGCCCTGGCCTGAATATGGCACATTTTACCTAGATATGCTCTGGCCTATTTGTGAAATGAGATCTGTTACCACTGCCATAGGAACCAAGGCTCCATAAAATTCCCATGTGGGGAGATGTGGTCTGAGAAGGTCCAGTGTTCTGGAGGAGGGGGCTCACTGCACTGGCACTGAGGCAAGTGTGACTGGGAAGGGTGATTCCATTGGAGATGGGGGTAGGGTGGGATGAGGCTAGATGTAAGCAAGTTAGATAGCAAGTGTTGGTGTGCACTGGTTCCTGCAGGTGGCCTTGTACTTATGCTAATGGGTGTGTGTGTGGGGGGGTGGCATTGGCAGTTCCTTTGTTCCTAGAGGGATCTCTCTATGAATGCTGTCTCTCTGGGATGTACTCACTCGGAGATGAGTAAACATCCTACCCTCTGTGTGCCCCAGACACTCTTCAGATCAGTTTCCACACTGTATGTCTGAGGGCTGTTTGCCCTGACTTTTCTCTAAGTGCAACACAATGTCTTCTGGGCTCTATCCTTTAAAACTCCAGGCTTTAAGCCCCTCTCACTGCAAAAACTCATGAAATTCAGCTCCTCCCCCTTTCCAAACCACCTGCTTGGGTATTCATTTTCCCTGTGTGCTGGTCTGTCTCTCACCCTTCTCCACGACTGTGGCCACAGCCGTTTCTCTCTAAAACCATCTCTGCACTTCCTACTTTCTTCAGTGTAGACTCTTCTCTACTTTTACCTGTAGAGTTTTTGCTGCCAGGCTTGAGGTCAATTTCTGGGGGTATTAAGGATGATTTTATAGTTACCTAGTTGTATTCATGGAATGAGATGAGCCTAGGGTCCTCCTACTCTACTGCCATCTTTTTTTTTTTTTTAATATTTTTATTTATTTCTAGGAGAGAGAGAGAGACAGCGTGAGCAGGGGAGGGTCAGAGAGAGAGGGAGTCACAGACTGAAACAGGCTCCAGGCTCTGAGCTGGCAGTCAGCACAGAGCCCGACGCGGGGCTCGAACCCACGAACCGCGAGATCATGACCTAAGCGAAAGTCAGACGCTTAACCGACTAAGCCACCCAGGCGCCCCTCTACTGCCATCTTTAATAGCTATGTTTTAAATTAGACATATACAGTTATTTGTTTATATTGAATTTGGATTTGTATAACAAATCCTGTGGTAGGCAGCTTCTGAGATGCCTCCTATGATCCCTGCCTCCTGAGATTTATGCCCTTTTGTAATCCTTTTCTCGAGAGTATGGGCCAGACTCAGTCACTCATTCTAGTGAACAGAATATCACAAAGGTGACAGCATATTGCAAAAGACTGTGATCCCATGTTGAGCATCCTCTGTTGACCCTCCCTCTTTACCTCTAATGAAAGCCAATTGCCATGTTGTAAATTGTCCCACATGCCAAGGAACTAATGTGACCTGTCAACAGCCAGGAGGGGTGGGAGGCTTCCTAACAGCCATGTGAATGAGCCTGAAACCATATCCTCTCCTAGTGGAGCACTTAAATGGCTGTAGCCCCAGCTGATATCTTGATTACAGACTTCTGAAGGACTCTGAGCCAGAAGATCCAGCTGAGCTATGCTCAGATTCTTGTTCCTCAGAAATTGGTATAAAATTGTCTTCAGTGGGCAAAACAGCACCCCCACGTGGAGGTCAGTGCCACTTACACCAGCCCCTGACTCTGCCGCCCCCCACCCCCACCTTGTAGGTGCATCTCCACTAGGGCAAGTTTACCTGAGAATCAGTGCAGCCAGCCCCACCCCTGGACCAGCAGAAAACCCTTGACCAGAACAAAGAGTACTACAAAGCTTCAGCTCTAGAGAGAATAGGATCTACCTTCCTCCTTCCAACCCTACCACCCCCTGGATACACAAAAAGCAATTTATATTTTTATTTATGTTTTAAAAATTAAAAAGAAGTTTATTTATTTATTTTTTTGGATTTAGCTTCTTTCGACAGACAAAACCACAAAACACAGCCCCGCCCCTTTTTTGACTTGATAACATGAGAAGATGGAGAAATTCACCCCAAAAGAAAGAACAGCAAGAAATAATGGTCAGGAATTTAATCAATACAGATATAAGTAAGATGTCTGAACGAGAATCTAAAACAACAATTATAGGGGGCCTGGGTGGCTCAGTCAATTAAGTGTCCAATTCAGTTTAGGCTCAGGTCATAATCTTATGGTTTATGGGTTCAAGCCCCATGTTAGGCTGCACATTGTCAGTGTGAAGCCTGCTTAGGATTCTCCTGCTCTCCCTCCCTCTCTGCCCCTCTTCCACTTGTGTGCGCACATGCTCTCTTTCTCTCTCAGAAATAAATAAATAAACTTAAAAAGAAAACAACCATTATAGAGATACTAGCTGGGTTTGAAAAAAAACATGGAAGTCATTAAAGAAGCCCTTACTGTAGGGATAAAATAACTAAAGCTGAAATAAAATGCTGTAGCCATGATGCAAACCAAAACTAAAAAGAAATAAAAGGTCCAATCAGCAAGAAAGGAGTCAAACTTTCACTATTTGCAGACAACATGATACTCTACATAGAAAACCTAAAGATTCCACCAAAAAAATTGCTTGAATACATGGATTAAGCAAAGTTGTGAAACAAAAAAAATCAATATACAGAAATCAGTTGCATTTCTATACACCAATAATGAAGCAGCAGAAAGGGAAATTAAGGAATTTATCCCATTTATAATTGCATCAAAAACCATAAGATACCTGGGAATAAATCTAATCAAAGGGGTAAAAGATCTGTAGCCTGAAAAGTATGAAGGAAATTGAAGAGGACACAAAGAAACAGAAAACATTCCATACTCATGGACTGGAAGAATAAACATTGTTAAAATGTCGGTAATATCCAGGGGCACCTGGGTGGTTCAGTTGGTTGAGCATCTGACTCTTGGTTTTGGCTCAGGTCATGATCCCAGGGTGGTGGGATCCCACAAGCTCAGCATGGAGCCTGCTTCCGATTCTCTCTCTCTCTCTCTCTCTCTCTCTCTCTCTCTCTCTCTCTCTCTCTCTCCCCCCCTCTGTCCCTTCCCCCACCCCGTCTGTGAAACAAACAAAACAAACAAAAAACCCGTTGTACTACCCAGAGCAATCTACACATTTAATGGAATCCTTATCAAAATGACACGAGCATACTTCACAGAGCTAGAACAAACAACCTTAAAATTTGCATGGAAACACAAAAGGCCCCAAATAGCCAAAGCAATCCTGAAAAAGAAAAGCAATCCTGAAAGCATCACAATTCCAGACTTCAAGCTATTTTACAAAGCTATAGTCATCAGACAGTATGGCACAAAAACAGACACATGGATCAAGGGAACAGAATAGAAAGCCCAGAAATAGACCCGCCAACTATATGGTCAACTCATCTTCAACTAAGCAGGAAAGAATATCCAATGGCATAAAGACAGTCTCTTCAAAATGGTAGTAGAAAAACTGGATGGCAAAATGTAGAAGAATGCATGTGGACCACTTTCTTATACCATACACAAAAATAAAAAAAAAATTCAAAATAGATAAAAGACCTATTGTAAGATAGAAAACCATCAAAATCCTAGAGGAGAACACAGGCAGCAACTTCTTCAGCCTTGGCCATTGCAACTTCTTACTTGACACATTGCAAGGGACACAAAGGCAAACAGAAACTATTGGGACTTCATCAAGATAAAAAGCTTCTGCACAGCAAAGGAAACAATCAACAAAACTAAAAGGCAACCTAAAGAATGGAAGACCTTTGGAAAAGACATATTTCATAAAGGGTTGGCATCCAAAATCTATAAAGAACTCATCAAACTGAACACTCAAAAAAAAAAAAATCCAGTTAAGAAATGGGCAGAAGGCATGAATAGACAGTTCTCCAAAGACATCCAAATGGCTAGTAGACACACGAAAAGATGCACAACATCACTCATCATCAGAGAAATACAAATCAAAACCACTATGAGATACCACCTCACACCTGTCAGAATGGCTAAAATTAACAATACAAGAAACAACAGGTGTCGGTGAGGATGCAGAGAAAGGGGCACCCTCTTGTACTTTGGAATCCTTCTTGATAGGAATGCAAACTGGTGCAGCCACTCTGAAAAACACTATGTAGTTTTCCCAAAAAGTTAAGAATAGAACTACCCTACAATCCAGCAATTGTACTACTAGGTATTTATCAAAAGGATACAAAAATACTGATTTAAAGGAGTACATGTACTCCAATGTTTATAGCAGCATTATCAACAATAGCCAAAAAGACTCCAAATGCCCATTGACTGATGAGTGGATAAGGATGTGATATGTATGTGTGTATGTGTGTACAATGAGTGTTGCAATGATGTAGATAGAGCTAGAGTGTATTATGCTAAGTGAAATAAGTCAGTCAGAGAAAGACAGATATCATTTGATTTCATTCATGTGGAATTTAAGAAACAAAACAGATGGACATATGGGAAGGGAATAAACAGAGAGGGACACAAACCATTAGAGGCTCCTTGTAAAAATTTTTTTAAAAATGTTTAGTTATCTTTGAGAGACTGAGCACAGTGGGGAAGGGGCAGAGAGAGAGGGAGACACAGAATCCAAAGCAGGCTCCAGGTTCTGAGCTGTCAGCACAGAGCCTGATGCAGAGCTTGAACTCATGAACTGTGAGATCATGACCCGAGTTGAAGTTGGACTCTTAATGGACTGAGCCACCCAAGCACCCCTAGAGACTTTTAATGACAGAGAACTGATGGTTGATGGAGGCATTTGGGCTGGGGATGGGTAAATGCTTGATGGGTATTAAAGAGGGCACTTGTTATGATGAGCCCTGGGTGTTGTATGTAAGTGATGAATCACTGAATTCTACTCCTGAAACCAATATTACACTATGTGTTAATCAACTAGAATTTAAATTTAAAAAAAAAGTAAATGTGAAAAAGGACACAGTTTTGGAAGGATGAATAGGACTATGATCTCTTGTTAGAGCAACTGATGAAAACACAAAATAGATGAATGAACCACAAACTCATAAGTGAACCATATTCCACATTGTTTCATCTATTTCCCAACTAGAACATGATTTCCACAGTCTTCCCACATGAGGGGTATCACTTAATGACTCAGCCATGAAATCGAAACTCAAAGTTCTCCCACTATCCCACTATGGGCATGTTCAGTCATGTGCAGTCAACATCACACTCCAAACAAATTTAGCCAAAAATCAGACCTAGTGTGCAAGAGTGAATGAGATCAGAAGTGAGACTCATGGATGCAGCTAAGGACAAGAGCTGAAGATGAAAATGATCCAGTTCTGACCGGGTTTGCTTTCAGGCTGCATGTTTAATGTTGGTTGCTACAGTTGACCCAGGTTGATACTATCTCCAGAAATAAACTGTTACAAAGTAACTGAGAAAACATTCAATTACTTGCATACTACTTACTATTTTTCATGCAATTTATTACTTGCACACTATTTACTATTTTTCATGCAAGTCACTGATTGACATATGAAGGAGTCAGTGGAAAATCTGAGTCAGGGATGAAGCAAAATATAGATGTGGTAGATTGCTACACTGGTGGTCCCCAGGGAACAAATTAACCTTCCAGTATTCATGCTCCTTCCATGCTGAATCTGGGCTTGGTTACTTGCTTTGTCAAGGGGACATTAAAGCAAGTGGGAAGAGAACAGAGGCTTGATAAATACTTGCACCTTGGAGCTTGACTTCTTTACTGCTCTCTGTGGAAGCCAGAGGATATGTAAGAGGTGCAACCTCCCCGAGAGACCTATGCTGTGAGGACATAAAAAACAGCTATGTAGTAGGCCATACAGAAAAGCAAGGAGGTGGCAGACATGTATATAAAGCTTCTTGGGTCTTCTAGACCAGGTATCATACACATCAGCTAAATGCAGCTGACTCACTCCAGCTGATGCTATATGGAATAGAAGAAACTAGCCAGTCAAGTTCTCAGAAAGCATAGTCCACAGAATCATTGTTGTTTGAAGCCCATCATGCAGTGATGGCTTTATGCAGCAATAAATAATTACAACACAAGATTTATAAGAGAGAGGAGGGGGACCGAGATGGTGAAGTAGGGAGTTCCGTACTTCCCGCCTGCATCTCTCAACAAAGAAGGGCTGAAGCCAAAGGACTCTGAAATCCAAGAGTCTGGGAGGAAAAGAGATGGAGTCCACGAAGAAGACAGCCTCAGAGGTGCATGATTGCGAACTGGGGAAGATAAAAATGGGCCAGGACATGGAGGCACAGAGGGAAGGGAGCCCCTTCTGTGGAGAGACAAAAGGAAGAGAAAGAGTGGCTGGGGAAGTGTAGAACTGTCCCTGGAAAAGAGAAAAACCTCGGCCCAGGATGGAGAGGGATCCTATCATCTCATCTCTAACCGCAGAGGTTTCAGACAGAGATCTCATCTCTAAATGTGGAGCTTTCTTTGGGCTAGGTGCCCAGGTCCCAGAAATTCCCTCTGGGATAGACGGTACGCAAGGGATCCAGGCAGCATCAGGAGGAACTGGTCCCTTGCTCAGTCCCTTGTTTAGACCCCTGCTACAGAGTGCCCCCGCTTGGGGGATTACATTTTGGGCGGTATCATTAATGTGCATGGAGTAAGAGCTTGAAACTCAGCTGGGTGTGGGATGTACGACAAAGCCCACCTCACTGTGCCCAAGGCTCAGTGAGATCGGACCCTAAGCAGTGATTTGGAACACCTGGTTCAAGAAGAGACTGGGAGGTCGCCATTTTCTCCTCACAGCCACCAAGGCAGGGCCTTGGGGAGAGGCCCCAAGGAACCATAGTGGAAGCGAGACCTGCCTACACCAAACCACGCCCATCTGCACTGGGTAGCTGCTTTTTTACCGGCAGATAGATGCTGCGGAAACAGTCCCTCCCCCAAGACCAGCACTGATGCATTACGGTGATTAACTCTAGATCAATTCTTTCTATTCAGATATATTCTCCCTTATCTCATTCTTATGTCTCCCCTCATCTGGACTGGTTATAGGTTTGCTAAAACAGGCATATTTAATCCATTCTCTTGGTACATGTTCTACACCTCCATTGTTACCTTCCTTTCTCTCTCTCTGAAATAATCAGACTATATAGTTTCTATGGGTAACATTATCTTCGTTTTCTTTTCTCCTCACCTCCTGCCATATTCTCCTTTTTCTCTATCTGAATTAAGCCTTTTAGTCTCTGTCTGGTCAATGTTCAATTTCTCTTTCTCCCCATCCCCGTCATTTTTCTCATTGTGTATGCTCTTCCATCAAAATTGCCTCCAACCTGGGGCGCCTGGGTGGCTTAGTTGGTTGAGCGTCCGACTTTCGCTTAGGTCATGATCTCGCGGTTCCTGGGTTTGAGCCCCGCGTCGGGCTCTGTGCTGACTGCCAGCTCAGAGCCTGGAGCCTATTTCAGAGTCTGTGTCTCCCTCTCTCTCTGACCATCCCCTGCTCACACTGTCTCTCTCTCTCTCTCCTAGAAATAAATAAAAAAATATTTTAAAAAATTGTCTCCACCCTGCTATTTGTAGCTGGGATTTCTGGCTTTATGCTTTTAGAAAGTCCTTTGTCTTTTGCTGTTTTTGTTTTGTGGGCTTTCTTTTTTTTTTGATTTGCTTGTTTGCTTGATTTGTTTGTGCGTTTGCGTGCTTTTGTGCCGTTTGCTTCTCTGTTTTCGTTTCCAGAGCTACCTCAAGAAACAAGCCAAAGTACACATGGTGGAGAGTCTCAAATATCACTACAAGCAGGGAAATAAAATAACCAAAGTCACAAGAGAGACCAAGGGACTCCATGAAAAGCATACTTCCTGAACAGACAGGCCCTGGATAGTCAATGAGCCTCCTTTAATAGGAGCAGTACTCGCAAGTACAGAGCGCATAACAAGCTTTTAAAATTTACAAGAGAAAGAAAGCTAGCCAAAATGATGAAACAGAAGAACTATCCTCTAAAGACTCCAAGAAGAAGTGACAGCTAAAGAACTGCTCAAAACAGACAGAAACCCATCAAAACCTTAGAGGAGAAAGCAGGAAACAACTTCCTTGACCTCAACTGAAGCAGCTTCTTATTTGACACATCCCCAAAAGCAAGGGAATCAAGAGCAACAATGAACTATTGGGACCTCATCAAGATTAAAAGCTTCTGCACAGCCAAGGAAACAATCCATAAAACTAATAGGCAACCGACGGAATGGGAAACTATAGTTGCAAATGACATATCAGATAAAGGGCTAATATCCAAAATCTATAAGGAACTCACCAAACTCCACACCTGAAAAACAAATAATCCAGTGAAGAAATGGGCAGAAGACATGAACAGACACTTCTCCAAAGAGGACATCCAGATGGCCAACAGACACATGAAACGATGCTCAGCATCCCTCATCATCAGAGAAATACAAATCAAAACCACACTGAGATACTACCTCATGCCGGTCAGACTTGCTAAAATGAGCAAACCAGAGGACTCTAGATGCTGGTGAGGATGTGGAGAAACGGGCACCCTCCTACACTGTTGGTGGGAATGTAAACTGGTGCAGCCCCTCTGGAAAACAGTGTGGAGATTCCTCAAAAAATTAACAATAGAACTCCCCTATGACCAAGCAATAGCACTGCTAGGAATTTACCCAAGGGATACAGGAGTACGGATGCATAGGGGCACATGTACCCCAATGTTAACTGCAGCACTCTCAACAATAGCCAAAACATGGAAAGAGCCTAAGCCTCCATCAATGGATGAATGGATCAAGAAGACGTGGTTTATTTATACAATGGAATATTACATGGCAATGAGAAAAAATGAAATCTGGCCATGTGTAGCAACATGGATTGACCTTGNAAATTGCTCAAAACAGACATAAGCAACATGACTGACCAAGAATTTAGAACAATAGTCATAAAATTAATCGTTGGGCTTGAAAAAGGCATAGAAGAGATCAGAGATGCAATTGCTACAAAGATTATGGGTCTTAAAAATAGTTGTGATGAATTAAAAAATGCTATAAATGAGATGCATAATAAAATAGAGGCAGCCACTGCACGGACTGAAGATGCAGAGAGGAAAATAGGTGAATTAGAAGATAAAATTATTGAAAAAGAGAAAGCCGAGAAAAAGAGGGATAAATTGATCCAGTAGGATGAAAGAATTCGAGAACTGAGTGATGCAATCAAACAGAACAGTATCCATATCATAGGAGTTCCATAAGATGAAGAGAGAGAAAGGAGCTGAGGGTTACTTGGACAAATTATAGCCTAGAGCTTCCACAGTCTGGGGAAGGAAACAGACATTGAAATTCAAGAGGGACAGAGAACTTCCCTCAGACGTAACTTGAATTGATCTTCTGCATGACACATCATAGTAAAACTGGCTTAATATAAGGATAAAGAGAGAATTCTAAAAGCAGCTATAGATAAAAGGGTCCTAATGTACAAAGGGAGACACATTAGGGTAGTAGCAGATGTATCTACTGAAACTTGCCAGGCCAGAAAGGAATGTCAGGAATCTTCAGTGTGATGAACAGGAAAAATATGCAGCCAAGAATCCTTTATACAGCAAGCCTGTCATTCAGAATAGAATGAAAGATAAAGGTTTTTCCCAAACAAACACTGAAGGAATACATCACCACTAAACCAGCCCTACAAGAGATCCTAAGAGGGACTCTATGAGGGAAATGTTGCGAGGAACACAAGGTACCAGAGCCATCACTACAAGCATGAATCCTACAGAAAACACAATGACTCTAAACCCATATTTTTCAATAACACCAAATGTAAATGGACTAAATGCTCCAATCAAAAGACACAGGGAAGCAGAATGGATAAAAAAACAAGACCCATCTATTTGCTGTCTGAGGACACCATCAGATTGAATGTCAGGGGATGGAGAAATATCTATCATGCTACTGGAAGTCAAAAAAAAGCTTGAGTAGCCATACTTATATCAGACCAACTGAACTCTAAAGTTAAGGCAGTAACAAGGGATGAAGAAGGGCATTATGTAATAATTACAGGATCTATCCATCAGGAGGAGCTAACAATTATAAATGTCTATGCACCGAATTCAGGACACCCAAATACATAAAACAATTAATCACAAACAGAAACAGTCTTATTGGTAAGAATGTGCGAATTGCAGAAGACTTTAATACTCTACTTACAGCAATGGGTAGATCAACTAGACTGAAAATCACTAAAGAAACAATGAACTTGAATGACACATTTGACCAGATGGACTTGACAGACGTATTTAGAACTCTACATACTGAAGCTATGGAATTCTCTTTCTTCTCGAGTGCACATGGGACATTCTCCAAGATAGATCAAATATTGGGTCATAAAGCAGTCCTCAATAAATATAAAAGAATTAAGATCATACCATGCACACTTTCAAATCACAATGCTGTGAAATTTGAAGTCAACCACAGGAAAAAGTCTGGAAAACCTCCAAAAACATGGAGGGTAAAGAACACCCTACTAAGGAACGAATGGGCCCATCAGGCATTAGAGAAGAAATTAAAAAAACATATGGAAACAAATGAAAATGAAAATACAACAACCCTAACTTTATCGGATGCAGCAAAGGCAGTCCTAAGAGGAAAGTACATTGCACTCCAGGCCTATTTCAAAAAATTAGAAAAAGTGCAAGTGCAAAATCTAACAACGCACCTAAAGGAACAAGAAGGAGAGCAACAAGAGCATCCCAAACCCAGTACGAGAAGAGAAAGAATAAAAATCAGAGCAGAAATAAACAATATAGAAACCAAAAAAAACCACTTGAACAGATCAATGAAACCAAATGTTGGTTTTTTGAAAAAATAAACAAAATTTGACAAACCTCTAGCCAGGCTTCTCAAAAAGAAGAGAGAGAGTACTCAAATAGATAAAATTATGAATGAAAATGGACTTATTACACCAACCCCTCAGAAATACAAGCAATTATCAGGGAATACTACGAAAAATTATATGCCAACAAACTGGACAACCTAGAAGAAATGGACAAATTCCTAAACACACACCACCAAATTTCAAATGGTAAGAGATAGAAAATCTGAACAGATCCATAACTAGTGAAGAAATTGAATCAGTTATCAAAAATCTCCCAGCAAATAAGAGCCCTGGGCCAGATGGCTTTTTTGGGGAATTCTACCAGACATTTAAATCAGAGTTAATACCCATTCTTCTCAAGCTGTTCCTAAATATAGAAATCGAAGGAAAACTTCCAGACTCATTCTACGAAGACAGCATCACTTTTATTCCCAATTCAGACAGAGACCCAGCAAAAAAAGAGAATTGCAGGCCAATATCCCTGATGAATACAGATGCAAAAATCCTCAACAAGATACTAGCAAATCGAATCAACAGCAAGAATTATCCACAATGATCAAGTGGGATTCATTCATTCAGCCTTGGTTACACAGCTGGTTAAATATTTGCAAATCAATCAATGTGACACATCACATTAACCAAAGAAAAGATAAAAACCATATGATCCTGTCGATAGATGCAGAAATAGCCTTTGACAAAATAGAGCATCCCTTCTTAATAAAGACCCTCAAGAAAGTCGGGATAGAAGGATCTTACTTAAACATCATAAAAGCCATTTATGAGAAGCCCACAGCTAATATCATTCTCAATGGGGAAAACTGAGAGTTTTCCCCCTGAGATCAGGAACACGACAGGGATGTCTACTATCACTACTGTTGTTTCACATAGTGCTGGAAGTCCTAGCATCCGCAATCAGACAACAAAATAAAAGGCATCAGAATCAGCAAAGATAAAGTCAAATTTTCACTTTTTGCAGAAACATGATTCTCTACATGGAAAACGTGACAGACTCCACCAGAAGTCTACTAGAACTGATCCATGAATTCAGCAAAGTCGCAGGGTACAAAATTAATGTACAGAAGTCGGTTGCATTTTTATACACCAATAATGAAGCCACAGAAAGAAAACTCAAGAAACTGATATCATTCACAATTGCACAAAAAAACATAAAATACCTAAGAATAAACCTAACCAAAGATGTAAAAGATCTGTATACTAAAAACTACAGAAAACTTATGAAGGAAATTGAAGAAGACACAAAGAAATGGAAAAACATTCCATGCTCATGGATCGGATGAATATTGTTAAAATGTCATTACTACCCAAAGCAATCTACACATTCAATGCAATCCCAATCAAAATTGCACCAGCATTCTTCTCAAAGCTAGAACACACTATCCTAAAATTTGTATGGAACCACAAAAGACCCCAAATAGCCAAAGTAATATTGAAGAAGAAAACCAAAACGGGAGCCATCACCATCCCAGAGTTTAGCCTCTACTACAAAGCTGTCATCATCAAGACAGTATGGTATTGGCACAAAAACAGACATAGACCAATGGAATAGAATAGAGAACTCAGAATTGGACCCCAGAATGTACGGCCAACAAATCTTTGACAAAGCGTAAAGAGTATCCAATGGACAAAGACAGCCTCTTTAACAGATGGTGCTGGGAGAACTGGACAGCAACATGCAGAATGAAACTAGACCAATTTCTTACACCATACATGAAAATAAACTCAAAATGGATGAAGGACCTGAACGTGAGACAGGAAACCATCAAAACTCTAGAGGAGAAAGCAGGAAACAATCTCCTTGACCTCTGCTGCAGCAATTTCTTACTCATCTCATCTCCAAAGGCAAGGAAATCAAAATCAAAAATGAACTATTGGGACCTCATCAAGATAAAAACCTTCGGCATGGCAAAGGAAGCAATCCATAAAACTAACAGGCAACCGATGGAATAGGAAAAGATGTGTTGCAAATGACATATTGGATAAATGGCTAGTATCCAAAGTCTATAAGGAACTCACCAAACTCCACACCCAAAAAAACAAATAATCCAGCAAAGAAATGGGCAGAAGACATGAACAGACCCTTCTCCAAAGAGGATATCCAGGTGGCCAACAGACACATGAAATGATGCTCAATGTCACTCATCATCAGGGAAGTACAAATCAAAACCACACTGAGATACCACCTCATGCCAATCAGAGTCGCTAAAAATAACAAATTGGGAGACTATAGATGCTGGCTAGGATGAGGAGAAACGGGCACCCTCCTACACTGTTGGTGGGAATGTAAACTGGTGCAGCCCCTCTGGAAAACAGTGTGGAATTTCCTCAAAAAATTTAACAATAGAACTCCCGTATGACCCAACAATAGCACTGCTAGGAATTTACTCAAGGGATACAGGAATGTTGATGCATAGGGGCAGCACTTTCAACAATAGACAAATCATGGAAAAAGCCTAAATGTTCATCAACTGACAAACGGATCAAGAAGATGTGGTTTATCTATACAGTGGAATACTACATGGCAATGAGAAAGAATGAAATCTGGCCATTTGTAGCAACATGGATGGAACTCAAGGGTGTTATGCTAAGTGAAATAAATCAGGCAGAGAAGGACAGATACCATATGTTTTCACTCATATGTGGATTAGAATAAACTTAACAGAGGATCGTGGGGGAGGGGAAGGGGACCATAAGAGACTCTTAAATACTGAGAACAAATTGAGGTAGATGGGGGTGGGGGAGAAGGGAAGGGGGGTGATGGGCATGAAGGAGGGCACTTGTTGGGATGAGCAGTGGGTGTTATATGGAAACCAACTTGACAATAAACTATAAAATAAATAAATACATAAATACATACATACACAAATAAACATTTAAAATAAAAAAATTAAAAAAAGAAATAGAAGGAAGAAAATTGTCTGTAAATAGTGAATTTTGTTTGTGTATCTTTGAGGTAAACTCATTAGCTGGCACCTAGGAAGAAGTCAGTTTGAAATTCTGTCTTCGAGTAAGTTCCCTAGGGACATCAAATAAAATAATTTTTGTTGTGTACTCGTTCTCAGGAAAATCCTTAGGGTTTATACTTGTGTAGTGTCCACCAGTGCCCTTTCATTGTCACCTTTGACCTTGTTAGTTCAAGTCTGTATGACTTCCCATATTAGACTTTTATCGAAGAAAACCAAGAGATTGGGAAAGATCAGCTATGAGTAAGCCTAGAGGATCTGAAGGTATTCTGACCCCCTAACCTTTTTTTCCTTGTCTAAAAACAACATCAGTGGTATCAGCAGTCTGTTTAGCCTTTTAATCAATAGTCAGGGCTACCTAAACAAAGAAATATTCTATGAAGGCTCAAGCTCTTGCCAACAACCCAGGATCCTGAGTTCCAAATGTGGCATTGCAGTGTGGAAGCAGGGATGAAGGAGCACTGGGTCAGTACCCAGTCAGTAGCCTGGAAATGGAAGCTGCTCAGTGGGCAAGTGGTTTATAGAAATCAGGATCTTCCCGAATTGTAGGAATATGAACATGGTAAAGGCAAAGAGGTTGGCCAGTGACAGAGAAATACAAACTGAAAGAAAAGAAAGTAGAATGAAGAGTTGAAATACTCACAGAATCACACAAAGTGAGACATCATTATACTTTATTTCGAAGATAAGGTGAATCCATCACTGGTGACTGGAGCTCTGATGCTGCACTTTTTCCTCACGGAGGTGGGGTGGAATGGGGTGGGCTGTGTTTGGCAGGGGTTGTGGCAATTTGGGATCTGGGTAGATGAGAATTTGAGTTTTATAACACTGTGGCATCTAGCAACCTAGAATCCACCTGTGTAACCTCTTCAGATCTATGTCCCCCATCATTCCAATCTTCCTGGAGTATCCTCAGTTTTTCTCTACAAACCTCTCACCTGCCTGGCTCCCCAGCTGGGCCTCAGGCCGGTCTCCCCAGAGCAGATGATCAGGATCATTGAGGAACCGTTGGCTGCGCTGGCATGTTAGGCAGGTCTGTACTGTCCAGCGCTGTCCCTTGCATCCTAGGGTGTAAGTGGGGGTGGAGTGGGGAAAGAGTGCCCAGGTTTAGGAGAAGAAAAGCTATCCTTCATCCAGTTTTTGCTTCCACTGTTTTTCAGTAGGAATTCTAACCCTCCCCAACTGAATACCAATTTGAGATGTCTTATCCCTGCTTAGAGTCCATCAATTTTTTTGTATCTTTTAAGACAAAGTCTAAAGTCCTTAACAAGTTTCCTTAAGATCTGCCTGTTTCCTTCTCCAGCCTCATGCTTTGTCCTTGCCTACCTCAAACTCTAGGCTCCTGAACTCTGGTCTCCTTGACAACATCACGAGCTCTCTTGTCTCAGAGTCCTCACACATGACTAGAATTTCCATATCTTCACTTCTTTTGCTTATCATGAACTTCACCACTATTAGTATAAGTAATTTAGCATGTTACCTCCCTAATTAAAGCATTTTCTACACTATTTTAATTGTTTCTTAGTCTGTTCAGACTATAATTTCAATGAGAATAGTGGATCTCATACAATACTTGATACACCTTAGAAAAATCAGTATTTGTTGTATGAATGAATGAACAGTGATGTGAATCCTGTGCTCCACAATGCAAAATAACACCCATTATTATGTATGGGTGGGTTACCTCTTTATGGCAACATTATTTCCCTATTGCCCAGATCTTAGTTTGTCCAAGATGAGTTAGCAATTTAACCCAAAGCTGGAAAATGCCGGCTGCTGCAAATTCCACGCCAGACGCCCATCTAAAGCGAGGAAGGGGATCCCCTCCCTAGACCACTGGTTCTCCTCAATCACCCCACGTTAGGAGGAGCACTCACGTCTCTGACGCTGGGTGCAGGTGAGGCCAGGGATGAGAAGGGAAGAGCAGCCACGACAGAGGGTCCTCTTCACTGAGGGGTCCCTGAAGGCGGAGGAGGATGGTGATCCGAGCGCCCGCGCTCACTTTCCCCGTTCTTCCCAGGTCCCGCCCGCCCCCAGGCTCCCGGAACTTCTCACCGCCGCAAGACCAGCCGCTTTGCGATGGTCCTCTCCGTGTGGCAGTAAAACCTCGCCAGCGCCTGGTTCTTGGGGTCCTGCGCAATGACACAGTGGGCGGCCTAGGGGAGGGAAACCGTCACTCGGTGGCCAGCCAAACTCAGTTGCCTCCCCAAACGCCCCGACGGACTTGCCTGGTACAGGAAGTTTAGCCTCTGAAAGGCCTCTCTGTCCTTCACTGGCCCAGCCATCTACTCTCGGCTGCACAAGCGCCTCACAAGAGAGCGTCCGCAGGTCCCGCCCCTCCGATAGCTCCGCCTCAGGCGCCTGCGCAAGGCCTCCTGGGAAGTGTAGTTCCTGGGCCCGCAAGTCTCTCCCCGAGAGCCTTACTCTGGCGCCACCCTGTGGCCTCACAGACCTAGCTGTTTGTAAACCCATACCCATCCATGCAATCCAAGCCTAGGGTGCCTTTTTGAGTTTTGGCTTTCTTCTAGTCTTCCTCAAGCCCATGATCAATTGTACTAGGTAGGAAAGGCTAGTGGAACAGGAGATAATCTTAATCTGGGAAATCTTCAGGACAGAAGACTGGTCTCTTTATGTAGATAGGCTGGGGAGATGGTTATGCGCAATTTATACCCAGCTAGAACTTCTTCCCTACTTTCCACAAGCCAAAGGCAGATAGATGCCTGGAAGATCTACAGACCGAAGAAACAGAAGTTATAGATTCAAAAAAAGCACTGGTACCAGTGAATTGGAAAGGATCCTGAGGGTGGTGGAGGGAGGGAAGCACAGCTTATTCCCATTATTTTCCACTTACCCCAAAAACACTTCCTGTCATACAGTGCTAGACACATGGTAGGTGATCCTAGCTAACTCCCAGTCTTAGGTACTGGAGCGCAGAAACTTTTGACATCATCTCCTGTCTCCAAAACTCTCCCCTCCCCCAGACCCCTACCCAAGGCATATATTTCATATCCCTTAATCTGACCTCAGTCTCCTGTTTGTTCTGTTTGACATCCTGTGCTTATCTTTGTCTCAGAGTTAATGACCACCATTTCCTGAGGTCAAAAGTAGAGGAATGTGGGGAAGGGCATAAGATGAATGAACCCTGAGACAGGCAGAGGGCAGCATTAAGTCAGGAGAGAATGAGGCCTCTCTCCCTTCTCAAACCCCATCAGGCCAGGCAGTGAACCAGAACTTCAGCTCAGAAGAAATGGCCCAAACCTCCTCTGGGATTAATTTCACAAGGGTCCCTAAATTCAAATGAGGAGTATGTTTAAAATGTAGAGGCCCAGGCCCATCCCACACTTCGATCAATCACTGAGGGTAACCCCAAGAACATGCACTTTTAACATCAGTGATTCTTACATATCAACACAAGGCCATCGTCAAATTACCACACAACACAGAGATCACTTCAGTGGATCCTTTGTTCCATATTATGTTTTACCAACCAAAGCATCTTGCCACAAAGAACCACAGTCAAGGCACAAAGGTAAGAGGAGAGTCTGGACAAAGTCCTGTTGAGGTGGTAGGAGGAAGTGAAACACCCTCAATAAACTGCAGTTTCTTGTCCCAATCTTCTGTGAATCCCTGATCACCCAAGTAGCAGATATTCCAAATCATTTTAGTTTGGTTTGCATGCATCACTTTAACCTTTTTTGACAACATATGTACCCTACAAGTTGTTTATTTTGGCCTAATGTTAAAATGATTTACATTCTCTGATAGGGGAAATGGCAAAAGGTGAAGGATGGCAACAAATAAGCAAAAGACTGGCTCTTGTGAACACTAGTTCCAGGCCATATGAACATAGGCTAAAGGAAGGTGCCTAAGTGACCCTTCGCTCTACATACCCTGTCTTCTACCCTGTCTTCAGGGTGAGGAAGACTCCATTTTCCTTCTCCCTTTTTGGCTTAGACACCTTAGCCAAGTAACAAGGCTGACAACTTGGGAGCAGCTACTTAGTAACATTCTTTAAGGCCAGGGCTTTGGATAGAAATACCTTTCTCTTTCCTCTAATACCTGACTGTCCTTTCCAGGTTCCCTTGGGAAAGCAGTGAAAGGGTAGATGTGTCTTGAGGGATCTCTGGCACCTCACCTCTGCAGGAGAAAGGTGACTGACCTATTCTTGGAGACAACCAACTCTAGGGAGAGACGCAATAAGCCAGCTTTGCTGAAGCCTGAGGCAGGGACTTGGGTTCTCCTCTCCTTTCTTCTCACCCTCTCCTCCCCACATTCCTACCTCTGGTCAATCCTACTCATAATGGCAACTTACTCTGGGAATGGAAGACCAAAGAAACCCTGTTAGGAATCTGTTCCTTTAGCCCCTTTCCCAACTTTCTTTCTAATCGTCCTGATGCCCAATCTCTGCCCTCAAAAAACAAAACAAAACAAAACAAAAAACAAAAAAACAAAACACCTCCTTAACTTCTAAACCCACGAGAGCAACTATCATTCATCTTTATTTTAGTCTAGAGGTACACAGACCCCTCTGATCTTTCTCAACAAATAAGAACCCCTTAAAAGAATGTACAGGGGTTTCTGTTTCCTCTTCTGGTTTTGAGCAAGTCAGACCCTCTCACAGACTTTTTGTTACTGGAAAAGCCTCTCCTTCCTTCCTAACTTATCCATGTGCAATAGAAAACCTGATGGACTTCAAGGGGAGACAACCCCTGGGAACTAGCTCCCCACCCTGACCGTTAGGAGAGAGACAGCTGTGCGCTCATCCCAGACCAGTCCTACCTACTCCTCCATATAAACCATTCTAGAAACCAAGGTGCTTCTCCTAAACAGTGCAGGACTGGAACCAGGCAGACATGAAGACGTTCCAGCAGGTCACAGGAAGGAAGGCCCATAGCTCTTGACCCTGACTCACCCCAATTATTCCCACATCCCTACTTGTCACTCCCAATCTGTTGGGGGCCTGATTGTAAGTGGTGCAGCATTCTTCCGACCAGCACGGATGCCTGGATAGAAGAGGGGCCAAAGTTTCTCAGTAAAAGTATCAGTAAAGGTGTAGATATGAGAGCGGTCTGTGACATTGTAAAAAGACAGTGTGCCGGCCTCATAATCTAGGAATATGCCTACCCGTTTGGGTTTCACCTTGATGTGCAAAGGGGTAAAAGGCGTGGTGGTGGCTGCATATTTGTCCCCATTCCATAGCCGCACCCGCCAGTAGCCAGTCTCAGGGAGTGGAGTCAACTCGCCCTTTCGGCTCACAGAGTCCCGGCACACGCCCACTGCCCAGTGGGTCTTATCACCCACCTCCACCTCCCAGTAGTGTCGGCCTGAGGTGAAGCCCTCAGTAGCCAGGACACAAGGGTAGAAGGTGAATCGCCGTGGTGTGTCAGGGAGATCCCGGAGTCTTGTCTCCACAAACTTGACGCTCTTACGATCTTCCGACAGGACTAGGTTAGGGTGAGCAGTCTCTGGGTCCAGGGTCACATCCGCTGGCGGGAGAAGCCAGAGTGGGGAGCTAGATGAGGATGGGAATAGCTAAATGCCCCTGCCTTACTCTTCCAGCCTGCCTTTACAGAACTTGTTTCCTTAAAGGTCCCCAGAACATCATGGTTTGATTAACTTTCTCAATCCACACTGTCACCTAAGGGAGAGGAGGGAACAATGGCTTCTCTTCTCACCCTGGCCCTAAAGTAAACAGATAATAACCTCAATTCTGCAAGGGCTGATGGTTTATGCTCCTGCCTTATCCCTTCTTCATCCCCCTCTGATATCATATCACTGTGTGATGAAGCACAAGTCACAGTCCAGGGGCCAGAAAGGACAGAAAATGTTAAGACGGATATACAGCAAGACAGCAGTATGGTCCAGGGATAGAGTGACCATGTATCTGGTTTCCTTGAACAGTCCTGGTTTGTGACTATTTTCTCTGAGTAAATATTTCTCTGATTAATTATTTCTCTGATACTCCCTCTCATTCTCAAAAAGGGACAAGTTTAGGCATATTATTTAACTTCTCTGGATCCCTATTTAGAAAGGTGTGGGCCTAAGAGTAGATGACACCTAAGCTCTGTCACTCACAGTGAGACTAAAGCCAGGTAAAGGGGTGGGTGTGGCCATGGGCACAAAGTGACAGATGGTACAATTGAAGCCCAGATAAAGTGGGACTTTAAAGACTTTCTTCTCTGCTGAATTCCTCTGCTAGTTTATTTTTGGGAACAACTCACCAATTAGCTGTTTAAGGATTTTCCTTAAGGCAAAGTACTGTCGGGGGAAATTGCTGAAGTTCTTTTCCAGCTCTATGGACACTGAAGTCACCTCCATGGTCTTCACCTTCTCACATCTAGGAGGGATAGGGAGATAGGGGAAGAAAGGGCAGGGTCAGGGGAAGCTCCAGCTGAGTGAGTATGCAGATATTGTCATCTTTAGGGAGAAACTAAAATTCTCCATCCTCCCATTTTCTCCCTCCTCCCTGAAGACAAGTACTCACTTATTGGTTTCTTTTGCCAATCTATGGAGAGCCATAGGGTCCCCTGGACAGTCTTATTTTAAGAATGAGTCTCAACTCTCTGGGAGTATTGCTATATTTCATGCAAATGGGTAATCACCCTTCCCACTCTCCCAAACCCTTTCCCTTGTCTGTCTTGTTTGGACACATTTCCACCCATGGGCACAGGTAGATTCTGGTTCTACATTACCTTGGTTTCTTCTTTACCAAGTTAGTCCTGATGTTCAATGGGGAAATGGTAATGTACCCTTACTCCCAATGATTTGCTCTGTAACAGGCTTCATGGATGCAGTGAACCTTCTCCCACATCCTACCCAGACACTGTGTGACTTTCCCATCCTTCTCCCCTAACTCCTTACTATACCCCTGGTTTCTAAGCCAAGACCTAACTCACTCAAAGAGATGCAAGAATCACTTACTTTTCCAGGGTACTTTTGACATCCTAGAGGGAAGGAGAAAAGAAAGCAATATTGGTCCTGGTAGTCAAGGGTCCTAAAGGCAAAAGGTTCCCCCTCTTCCCCAAAGTTCTAGATCTATAAAATAGGAATAGGGCAAACTGAGGGTCACAATGCAAGGGGAAGAGCACCAGAGGGATTGGAGTACATCTTTCCCAACCTGATCTCTGTTTTCAACTTTTGGATAGCAATAAGCTTGGTAATTTATATCACTTCCAAATGGTTTCGTGTATTTGTCTTGCTCCTCACAGACACTGGGAGCTCAATGCAAGGGATAGGGATTGTGTCTGCTCTATACTCTGTCCCCCAAGTACAAACCACACATGTGTCTCCTTGAGGATCAGAACAGACTGGTGGCATAGGAATGAATCACACTTTCCTGTTGTTGTTATCCCCATCTAGTACTGGTTAATAAACATTAATAATTGTGTGCCAATCCTGATTTGTGAATACTTGGGGTCCAGAAGACAAAGAAGACAAATCTCTGCCCCCCAAGGATTTTCCAGTTTAATGTGGAAGGCAGAACACACATACATGAAAGGACACAAGAATAAGTACCAAGTAATACATAACATGTAGATAAATGTACAATGAAGCCTCACTGATTCAAATGCTGGTAATCTGATCTCTAAAAAGAGATATGCTTCCTACACCCTTGCTAACACCATTCATCTGCTTAAAAGAACAAATTATTTCAAACATTTCAGAGGCATTATTTACATATCAAAGTTAATATATTATTTATACATAATTTCAAGTGTCCTTCAAACTAGTTTTTTTCTTTTTTTTTCTTTTTTTTAAGCACTAGGTAAATCAAGTTCCAGGACCTAAGAGTAATGGCAACTGCATTCACATTATTTTTAATGTATAGTTTTTTTCACTAATTCAGACTAGATTTCCGTCCTTTCAAAGGAGTGAATTTTTTTCTTTGGTACAAATTAAGCACATATTGTTCACAAGACATAAGAACACAGAAATGATTAGAAGGGGATGGGAGAAATCAGAGAAGCCTTTCTGTAGAAAGAGATCCTTTGAGTATGTCTGGAAGAAAGAACTGGATTAGAGAAGCAGAGTAGGAGGGTAAGCATCCAAGGTTGACAGAATGGCCTGTGCAAAGGTATATTGCACTTGACCTGAGAGGCTATACAGGGGCAAAGGTCGAACCTTAAGCATCTCGAAGCCCGACTGTAAGCACTTGCCCTCCACCTCAGCAGCCAAATGGGCCAGGTCCCGGCGCTTGTCTCCAAGGTGAGCAGCATTTTCTCGGAGGCGCTGTAGAATGTCTTGTTCCTCCTCCTCCAGGCGTGAAAGCAACATCTGCTGTTCTTCATCCAGCCGCCTATGAAGCTCTTCAAATTCCTTTAAGATCTGCTGTCGGCGACACTCCACTAGTCTCTGAGAAAAGAGGGAAAGCATTATATTTAACAGGGCCAGTGGGGCATAAGGGAGTCTTTTCCTACCCACCATGTGTATGAATTAACAGATTTCCAGTGTCATTCCAAATAGTCTAACAGGACACTAGTGTTTCTCTCCATTGAAATTTCCTTTTATAACTAACGGCTCCATTCCCATTGTCATCCCTACTAATGACTTGGGAGTGAAGACTACTGGGGAGATTAAAAAAATCAGTTCTTAAAAATATTTTAATTTTGGGGGTGCCTGGGTGGTTCAGTCAGTTAAGCGTCTGACTCTGGACTTCAGCTCAGGTCATGGTCTCATGGTTCATAAGTTCGAGCCCCACATAGGGCTCTGTGCTGGCCAAGCTGGCACACAGAGCCTGCTTGGAATTCTGTACCCCCTCTCTGTCCCTTCCCTGCTTGCTCGCTCTCTCTCAAATGAGAATAAATGTTAAAAAATTTTTTGAAAAAAATTTTAATTGTCTTCATTAAATGAACTTCTAAAAAAGCTATACTTCTATGGTTTAGTGAAAAACTACAAGATATAAGAACTCAATAATATAGAGACATCTATTATTATGTATACAAGATATATTTGCTATTCCCAATGCTAAAGTTCTAGCTAATGAAATTTAACAAAAAAAGGACAGTAATAAATACTGGAAAGTTGGAGACCAGATGATCATCATTTATATATTGTTAGACATCTACCCACTAAAAACCAGAGAACCAACTGGAAAAGTATCATAATCAGTAAGATTTTAGTTACGAGTTGTTACCAAATATACAGTTCACTGCTGAACAACCTAAGTTTGAAATGTGAGTCCACTTATACAGATTTTTTTTCCCGATAAATATGGTATAGTACCATAAAGGTATTTTCTTATGATTTTCTCAATAATTTCTTTTCTCTAGCTCACTTTATTGTGAGAATATCATATGTATTACAAATAACATGTAAAATAGGTGTTAATCACTTTTTATGTCATCACTAATGCTTCTTTGTCAACAGTAAGCTATTAAGAGTTAAGTTTTTGGGGAGTTGAAAGTTATGTGCCAATTTTTTACTGCACCGGGGTTGACACCCTTAACTTTGTTGTTCAAGAGTCAATTGTATATAGATTTCAGGGGAGAACATGTTAAATAGTTCAAGTCACTTCAGGAAACTGACAGTTCCCATCCCAGGAATAGGTTCCAGAAGTTTGCTAGTGAATTAGCTGTTGAAATTTGATGTTTGTCCCTCAGCTACCACACAAACTTAAACCTCTAACATTCCTGAAATTTGATAATATAGGACTAAAACACCAGCCATAATACTTTCTGAGGGTTATCAGCAAGCACATCCTTCCCTCTCTACCTCCAGTGCAACAAGTGATCTGCTCAGATGTATTCTCCCAAGCGTCATATGACTGACGGGGAGACTAAAACCCAAGAGGAAAGCAAGAGAGAAGCAGAGACTGAGACTCTGGAAGTAAAATGCAGATAGAAGCTGAAAGGCAGGGCTGAGGGTGAATAGAGAGGGGCTGCAAAGCTAGGTGGGCCTTACAAGCATGGTGTTTCTGGATTTCAAGCTAGTTCTCAGCAGAGGCTGGCTAGCTCCAGTTCTAGAGCTGCTGCTTCCCATTCTACTGCTGCCTTCTCAGGTGCACACTGGAACAAAATATATTCTTACATTTATTCTGTGAAAATTAATAAAAGGAAGCCTGGCGAAAATGGTCAGGATGCCAGGAGGGGGAGCTCTCATGCTCCACCACTGGTCAATTGTGGACCCAACAGGAAGAGATGTACCTTTTAAGTCCATACGCCCTTACTACACCAGCAGGAGGAAAAGTTTTTTTGTAGGCAACAGGCCCAGCCAATGATAGACTGTCACAGCCTAGCCAATGAAAAGTCACTATACTCTGAACTCCCAGTTTACTCCAAGGACTTCCCTCCCAATTCCTCCCTTTCCTATATAAAAGAGTGGTCCTCTCCTTTGTTCTCCGGACTTGCCTATGGTTTTGCCTTAACTTGCTTGTCCTGAATTGCAGTTTCTCTGCTATTCCTGAATAAACTCAATTATGCTGGTAAAATGACTGAATTTTATTTCTAAGGTTAGCAATCCTTAAAATACAACCTTTTTTCCTGTGGGTGTATGTGTGTGTCTGCTTGTGTGTCTATGTTGAGAGGTGATGTATACGTAGAATTTAGGATTAATAACTGTGTCTAATAGGAAGCCAAAGTGGTCTCTCTTATATAATCCCATCATTCTTCTCTTTTTATTCCACTCTATATTTCTATGGCAGTGGTTCTTAATGAGGGTGTTACTTCCCACTAGGGATATTGTAGAAACAAGGGGCACTTTTTTGTTTGCCATAATTGGGGGTACTCTGGCAAGGCTGTTAGCACTCCAATGTGTGAGATGACCCTGCAACATGCACAGCCCTGTACCATTTTCTATGACCTGCTGGATATTCAAAAACATAGGCCTGGACTTAAATACCATTTTATACATAAACAGAGTAATTCTTACCCAGTTTTAATATACCTGATTTTTTTCAGAAACAGCTGAATAAAACTAAGACTGAATTTTGTTTTTCTTAGAACTTTATCAAAAGTTATCATTTTAAAAAATTATGTCACCAAGAGCTAAGCTGCTTGTGGTGCTTGTTAACATTACTATGCAATTACCTGAGTCTGAGTCTGAATTTGTATTTGTTGCATTGTTGATGCTGTCACAGATAGGTGCCAGGATAAAACTACATTGTGGTGTCTTTCAGGGTAGCCACGCCCAAATATTTACATACCAGATTTTATTATAAGTCACTTTCCTTTATGGTGTGTGTGTGTGTGTGTGTGTGTGTGTTTGGGCGTAATAGTCTCTTTTTAAAATTATGTAGATAAGTTATTTTACCTATAATTTCCACTTCAGCATGGTTAATTACAAATCATTTACTTTTAAAAAGGGCATTGGGTCTGATTCTGGAAGTAGGGATGAGGGACAGGTTTTGGAGAATTCAAACAAAAGGAATGTTGGTGGTAGTTTCAGAGACCACTGTGTTTTTTAATACCACATTTCTGTTCAAGCATTTAGAAGTTTTTAAAAAAAATCTTTATTCCCCTTTTTATCCTTTACCTTTAAGAAGGTGATCAACAGGAACAGGAAAGTTAATGACTGGGAATAAGCTTCGTTTTCACATATTTTAAGTTTCTCAGGAGCCCTCCAAAAGAACAAAGAACTTTTTTTTAAAGTTCACCTTTGCAATTAAATTATTCAAATATATAAAGGACTAAGGTAATACTTAGTAATAATAATACTTGCTTTCTGTCAAAATGTTGATATTGTTAAAAAAATTAGTATTTCTACTATTTTCAAACTTGTGTTTAATCTCTGGTGATCCCTAAATCGCAACTCCAAAAGCTCATGATTTCTTCTGGAAGCTTTTAATGAAGCCAAATTTCTATGTTGTCTTCTTATGACTTGCAACTGTGCTTTTTGTGCCATGTCATTATCTGTTTTCTTTACTTGACTGTAAACTTAAGCAGGACAGGGACTGTGTTTTTGATAATTTGGCCTATACCGGAAATTTAATACATATTTATAGATTCATGCAGAGCTAATATCCCTGATTTTGCCACATACTGGCTATGTGATCTTGGACTAGTACTTATCCAAGTTGTTTCCTCCTGTGATAACTAGGGGTCATAATACTCGCTTTACAAAGGATCTAAGTTCACCCTTGCTAAAGATGACCTTCAAGACTTCCTTCCCTTTGTCTGATAGATGATCTAGGTCCCACTAAAGCCTAACATAACCCTGTAAGTTTGGAATGTCATGGACATCCAATGAATTAACACATAGGACTCAATGAACAGTTATTACTGCCACTATTAGGAATTGTTCACTGTCCAATAAAATGAGACAGCAAAATATCATGCTATAAATATGGTAATGCACAAAAGAGAAGTAAAATTATATGAAAATTAAGAAAATCAATTTCTGAAGGGTCAAGAAAGGCTGCATAGGAAGCAGCTTTTATCCTGCCTGAAGGACAGATAGGATCCTATAGATGTAGGGTGGAGAGGAGAACAGTGTAGGAATGAACCAACATCATCTAGCATATTTGAGATTACTTAAGAGAATGTAGTCCTAAAGTCATTGGGCAGTTTTGGGAGCTCTTCTTTTTCTACACCAGTGAACCTTCCAAGTTCTCCTCTCCTCAATCCCTCTAAGAAACTCCTATCCCTGCTCTCTCCCTGCTTCTCTCCCTGTTTTACAAGAAAAAAGGAGACCAATGGGAATGAACTCCCTCAACTTGTCAGATGTAAGATATCCTGTCCATCCTTCCTTTACCTCTTACATCTTCTTCCTCAGTACTTAGTTAATGACAAATAATTTAAGTACAATGCTTAATGACAAAGAAGCCCGACAAAATACCATTTTTGAGAGAACAGCATTTTTCCAATGAATCAGAACTGGCGGATTAAATAATGTGTGGTTAGTTGTCTGCAAAGCAGCCCAAATGGAATCACCTGCCTTTACCTTGAGCTCTCCAGGCTTCTTCTCCTCAGAGGACTTGCAGCGGGTGATCTCCTGCAGTTTCTGCTCCAGGGGCTCCAGGCACTTCTGCAGTTTTTCCTGAGGGTGGGAAGTGGGAGATGTGGGATTTAGGAGTGGCTGGTATATCCTACATTCAGAGGTTAACTCATTAGTTTTAAACCATATGTTTGCTTCCTGTCCATCTCACCACCTCTTGATCCCACTCTCTTCTTTATCTGTCATTTGGGGTGTCCACTTTCAGTCCCTCCTCCTGCCACCAGCCTGTTCCCATCATCTTCCTTGCTCACCAAGAACTTTCCTCTCACTGAATCTCAGTTGTCCAGATGTCACCAACTCCATGTCCTTCCCTAATCTTGTCATTTTCTTACTTAAGTGACTGTCTATTATGGTCAAAGTGACTTTCTGTACTCTGACAGCCTTCTTTAAACTTGTCCTCCCATTCAACTCTAACCACTTGCAAAAAAGTCCTTATTACTTATACTGTAGACTACTTTAAATCTTGCTTCCAAGATTTTATTAACATAATTAAGCAAAATACTTGATACATTGCCAACGTATTATAATCTTTAGTTCCTACTACTTGAACATTTACCCTGTGTCCCAGCAGTAATTAAACCAGATGCCACATTACCAATTATCTGGGAAGAAGCAAACATCTTAGTCTAGTGGGGATCAGTGTAAACTGATGTTATCTATTCCCAATACCAATGGGAAAATAAGGAACATTTGGAGCAGACTACTTTTCAGTTTTTCCTAAATTTGATCATCTCCAAGAGGTTTTGTTCATTTATATAATACATTAGAAGACCATACATATCAATGTTCACCCATAAGACTCAAATGATGTTAGGACAAGGAGAAAGAAATTTTGAGGGACTCCTAAAAACTGCTCATGCTTGGGGATAACTGACCAGATGTACTGTGTGCCCTCTGTGTTTGTAGCTCTGGGAGGACTAGAGAGTAAAAGACCAGTTACAGTCTTGCTGTTGGGAACTTAGGATCCTCTACCCAGGGAGTCTCCCATCTTCTGTGCCCCTCTCTCATGCCCCATGTTGGCATCACGTGTCTGGTTCCCCACCTTGTACTCCTGTGTGGCATCATCCAGTGGCACGACGGTGTGGGCCCGGTGGGTGTGGGAAATTGCACATATCAAACATACAGCCTCCTGGTCCTCATAGCAGAAGAGGCTGAGGGCCTCATGGTGCTGGGGGCAGAGGCTCTCATCTCGGATCTTCCGCTTGACAGCCTGGAGCTGCTTGGCAATTTCCACCATGCTGCCTAGCTGTCGATTAGGCCGGAGACTGCGGTAGCGAGATGTTTTTCGACAAACAGGACAAGGGAAGTCCCTCTCTAGGTCCTCCCACCAGCGGGTGATGCAAGCTTTGCAGAAGTTGTGCCCACACTCAATGATGACAGGTTCCTTCAGGTACTCCAGGCAGACAGAGCAACTCGCCTCCACCTGTAAGTTCTCCAGAGCTGCAGCTGTGGAGGCTGCAGAGGCTCCAGCCTCTAACAGACTTGTCTCTGCCATTATTTAACTTAGGGATAAAAAGGGGGCAGAGAAAGAAAAATATTAGTTGGAGGTTTAATTTTTTTGTATCCCTGGCCTGGCGTTCACTCTCATGATACATTCTAACTCCAGTTAGCCCCATCTTGGTATTTTACATTTTCTCTTTCACTAGATAAAACCTTTTCTGTTTCTCTATTTCCAAATCTTGTGACTCCCAGCCATCAATCTAATTTTTTTTTTCTGTTCAGCAAACTGACACTGAACCACCAATCCCTTTGGTCTTTTACCTCAGCTTTCTCTTATAGAGGCTTTTTTCAACTCTGGCCCAGCACACTTCTCCTGATCCAGGCTCAGCCCACATGTATCTTAAAACCAGACCATTGTATCCCTACTAGACATATTTTTCTAACAGATGAGAAAGGAGCTTGGGAAAGTGAAAAGTGCCATAAAAGTCAAAGTATTAAGATTTCTTAGGTATATTTTAAAGTTTAATGTTACAGAAGAGTTTTATTATAATAGCCCCTAGAGCATAGGCTTCTCTGCCATTCTCACTCTTTCAAGGGTAATAAAAGGAATAAGTTAGGCAAGGATAACGACCTCTTCTTTTCAGGAAACTTGAAATCATTCTTCCCTTTTTCAGAGTAGTCTAGGGGAAGTGTGTCTTCTTCTTGAAATGTTCACCCAACATTCCATTTCTTTGCATGCACTTAGACATTTAGAACTGCTGAAAGGTGATAAATACGTGGCAACTACACCTAAAGAGTATATTAGTATATACTTCTTGAAAAGAGGGCTGACAAGTGTATTCTAAATATTCAGTAGTGACTGGAGTCTTGAAATAGGTACTGATAACTAATTCCTTGAATGTACTGTGCCTCCAACTAGTAGGTTCTGGAGTGGCCGGGATTTAGAGAAAAAGGCAAGTAAAGGCTCTCTCAAGTTAAGGCTCAAAATATTTGAAATGCATCAAAGAGATTTATAAAGCAGAACGTTGGTCCCTCACTCCTTCCTTGAAAATCACCACTTTTATCCATGAAACTGGATTTCTCTATCCACCCTCCCTGCCCGCAGAAGAAATGAAAATTTAGTAGGTCTAAGTGCTAAGAAAGAAGTGTCCATGCGGTGAGTAAGGTTAACAATGATTATTGTATATATTGTTGGCATACGTGAAAAGTGTTCAATTTGGAGTAGAAGCTGATTAATTTATTTGGACCCAAATTCTTTCCTCAACCAGGAGAGAAGTTCAGTCAGATGATTTTTCTTTATCGAAGAGAATCCAACTTTGACTAGTGAACCTGTCCCTTTTTTCTAGAAATTAGGTGGTCTCCTCACCTGGGGTGAGTTGAAGTGTACGCAGAGTTAGGGACCAGGATGGATCTAGACTGGCAAAGAAGTGGTGTGAAAGAGAAATGGGGGAAAGGTTAGGGATGCATGGAGAGGACTTGGAGTTACAGCCATAGTGAGGCCTCGGGTGCCTCTAGGTAGGTAATTTCTTTCCCTCTATTCCTTGTGTCTCAGTAGAAGAGCAAACTTCAGGGACGTCCTCATTTTGTTTCTACCACCGTCCGGGGGTCCCACCTTGCGACCCTCTCCTGAGCGCCGTCCACAACTCAGTCCCACCCTCGTCTCCATCTTCTCTCGCCAGATCTGGCGTAGGGGGATTGGAGAGGGGGAGAGGAAACGTCGTGGTTGACAGGGAGGGAGGAATGCGTGTCCAGGTGAGGAGGAGGTGTGACGTGAAGGTGGGATGCCCGCCGCTATGACGCAGCCGAGGCCCGCGGTGACTGCGTCAGAGTTTCACCCGGGGAGGCGAGCGGCAGCGGGACGGGGGAACGGCAGGGTAGCCAAGCAACGCCGGACGCGCTGACGTCGCCGGGGCGGCAAAACGTCCGCCCGGGCCCGAGGCGGGCGGAGGCAGCTGTGGTTACGTGCGGGGGGNCCCTGGAAAGCCTAGCAGTGCCTGCGAGAGAAGTAGGAGGGGGGCCAGAGGTAAGAAACAGCTGGAGAAGTCAAGAGCGAGAAGGGACCCGGAGGGGCAGGTGGCCGAAATGCGGTCGTTCAGGTGACCCGAGGAGTCCTCAGAAGAGGGCCGCGCATGCGCCTGGTTGAGCGCTGAAGCCCCATTGCCCGCAGGGCGCCGTTGGGTGCCAGGGACCTCTGCAGTCCCGCCCAGGCTGCAGGTCCCGGCTCTGGCTACGCTCACTGGCCCCGGGTGGGACTGGGAGCCGCTGGGGCAGGGCAAGGGCGGTTGCAGACTTCGAGCTACACTTATCCTCTTCTCCGGCCAGTCCAGGGAGAAGGTGGCTAGCTGAGGCGGCGGCCAGTTACGTGGCGGACTTGCGGGTCTTAGCTGGCACGTCACTTCCGACTGGTTAAGTTTTAGCCTTCTAACATTACGGGATTAGGTAAATTGACCCTGCCGTGGGCTTCAAACAAACGCTCCTCGTATTTCTAGGCGGGCTTTAAAGACATTGTTTACTTCCTCCAGGGGAGTGGGAGTCCCAGGAGAGCTGCTACTACCATTCTGCTGCACCTTGTCTCCTCAGCTCTTCCCTCGCCGCCGGACCGCAAGCAAGCGTGCGGTAAACACCTGTTAAGTGGGTGCGAGATAAGGCCCATTTCTTTTCACCTTTGGGGCTATGGCTTGAGATCCTCCCAAAGAGCAGATGATGCTTGTGTGGGAACTCCAGACTTTTGCATTATAGCCTTCCTGCTTTCCTTTTCTGCTACTGAAAGCTTGGCAGGCCTGTAACTTTGGAGGATAGAGGTATGATGAGACTGAGGAGGAGGTCCTGAATAGAGGGGATAGAGCTGAGGAGGATCTCGTGCAGGGTAGAGGTGTGAAGAGGCTGGGGAGGAGGTAGTGCTAGGCGTGTCCGACATTGTTCGTAGAAAAGGCAGCTTGTCCGGCTTCCTCTCCCCCAACGCTTGGTGTGCAGAATGCTGACTGAATGAGATGGGCAAGTTTTGGTGTACCCTATAAGAGGAAGTGGCCCAACGGCCCATCTTGTACCTATGTAAGTTGTGATGTTGTCTACAAACGCAGTGCAATCAATATTTAACCTTTAACCCTGGGGAACCAGAAACTATTTACTTGCAGAAAATATCAAATGTAGGGATTTAGGATCATGCCTACTATATATAGTTGGTCTACTTCCCCCCTCCCCCTTTTCTGGTAGCCAGTGATTTAAAGAGGATTAAACTTGGGAAAATTACATTTAGTTTTTTCTCTCATTGTTATTTGACCGTTAGGAATGTTAGTGGCAGTAAAATTTAATTTACAGAACGCCTCAATTCTAAGATAGGGTAGTTTGGAAAGCCACTAACTGGAGGTTAGCCTCTTTAACTTTGCCTTGGAGGGTGGCTGGTGGTGGTGATGTTTGGTTTTGGTTTTGATTTGTTCATTTGTAACTTTTAAGGTGTTGCTAGAACTCCATTCTGGCTTTCTGTTTGTAGGTGACCAGGGATGTGGTTAGACTCAGGACATTCCCAGGAGGAAGTGCATTTAAAGGTCTGTGCAGAATGTGTTCGCCTGGAAAGTAATAGATAATTAACAAGACTTTATGCTGAATATGGAAGGAAAGGCTGGAGAATGTTTAGATAAAATTATAGAATTTATGTAGGGTACGTAGTATCACATAGAACATAGGGGTTGGCAAATCTTTCCTGTAAAGAACCAGATAAGGTATATTTTTAGGCTCATACTCTCCTCTGTCTTTGTAGTGTGAAAACAGCATTACACAATACCAAACAAATGACCATTGCTGTGTTCCAGTAAAACTTTTTGTATGGACACTGAAAATTTAATTTCATATGTCATAAAATAAATTTTTTTAATGGGAGGGGGTTGCGCATGTGAGAGGGAGAGAGAGTCTTGTCTTAAACAGGCTCTATGCCCATTGTGGAGCCCGACATGGGGCTCAATATGATGACTGGAAGATCATGACCTGAGCTGAAATCAAGAGTCAGATTCTTAACTGACTGATCCACCCAGGCACCCCTAGTTTTCTTTTGATTTTACCCTTGGTCATTTAAAAATGTGAAAACCATTCTTAGCTTTCAGGCCATATAAACAGGTAGCAGACCCCAGTTTACTGACCCCTGACATAGAACAATAATGAAGTGTACCCATATTTTTCAAGAGAGAAGATTTGGGAAAGAGGGTAAACACAATACTGTGATTTTATTTCTATTGGTCTGTGTAATAATACACAAAATAATAATGAAGGAAGCCTCAAACCTTAACCCCACATTTGTTATTATGATTTGTGAAACTTGGTAGGCTGAGATTTATGAACATAGTAGGGTACAAGCACTGATTCTTTAATCAAAGAAGTGTCTGTTGTTCAGAATCGAAAGGGATTGTAGTTCATTCAGGAGATGTGGAATAACAGAGCTGTTATGTTGACTTATACCAAGGGATTTCCACCAAGGAGTATGAAAAAAATTAATTACAGTAATGAGATAAAGGGCAATTAAAATTAAAAATATATACATTTTAATACTGTTTTTATGTCTGGAAAGGAGAAAAGATATCTTGAAGCTACTGAGTTTTATAGAGGAAATGAGTATAGTAGCAGTGCATGTAGAAAACCGGTTGAGGTCAGATAAGGTAGGTTGGGGAGGGAGAGGGTTCACCTGTACAAACATTTGAGATTCTTAGAAAAGGCAAAGCATCTAATTTTCCCTGACCATTTTTTTTCAATTTCTCAAATTATGGAAACTCACCTATAGTGTTTTGTTTACATTTTATACAACATAGTGGCTATTTTTTATCATTCCCATTCAGTGATATAGAGTTATCTCATTCTTTTTCAAGTTTGTGTTATTACTTCATTGTGTATATGTATCATATATTCAATCATTTTATTAAGAGTAAAGATTTAGAGGGTGCCTGAGTAGCTCAGTCAGTTGTGGTCGACTTTGGCTCAGGCCATAATCTTATGGCTTGTGGGTTTGAGCCCTGCTTTGGGCTCTGTGCTGACAGTTCAGAGCCTGCATGGAGCCTACTTCCGATTCTGTGTCTCCCTCTCTCTCTGCTCCTCCCCTGCTCGCACTTTGTCTCCCTCTCAAAAATAAATAAACATTAAAAAAATGTTTTTAGGGGCACCTGGGTGGCTCAGTTGGTTAAGCGTCCTACTTCGACTCAGGTCATGATCTCACGGTTCATGGGTTCGAGCCCCGCATCGGGCTCTGTGCTGACAGCTAGCTCAGAGCCTGGAGCCTGTTTCAGATTCTGTGTCTCCGTGTCTCTCTGACCCTCCCTGCTCATGCTGTCTCTCTCTCTCACAGAAATAAATAAAACATTAAAAAAAAGTTTTTAAAAAACAGTAGACATTTAGTTTCTTTCCAAATCTTATTAAATAAAAGGCTGTAGTAAAAATCCTTGCAGGTATCTTTCTTTTTTCTGTTTTATTTGGGTGTAATTGACATATAACATTGTATTAGTTTAAGGTGTACAGTGTATAATGATTTGAGGTGTACAATGTATAATGATTTGATATATTTGCACATACATCATGCCATGTATTAGTAGGACAGATTTCTGAAAGTTGGGCTGCCCGGTCCAAATGCATGGGAATTTAAAATTTTAATAGAGTCTTCTAGTTTCCTTTGCATAAAGTTGCACCTATGGATACCCACACCAGCATATTATGATATAGTCTGTTTCTCTACAATGGACCCAGTGCTAAAAGTTTCATATTTTTAAAAATTTGCTAATGTTTTTCATTTAAAATTTGAATGATTGCATAACAGATCTTATTCTGCAGGTGCCATATATTCTTCAACTTCTTATCAGCAGATGGGCGTTTACTTAGTTTCCTTTTTTGCCTTAGTTTCCATTTTTTTGCTGTTATGCTAACATTATTATATAAATATTCTCTGAAGATATGTCCTTATGTGCTAATAGATTTATTACTGAGAGAAAGGTTTCTGGAGTTGCTTTAATTTTTTAAAAAAAATTTTAATGTTTATTTTTGAGAGACAGAGCATGAGCGGGGGGAGGGCAGAGAGAGATGGAGACAACAAAATCTGAAGTAGGGCTAGGCTCTGGACTCGAGCCTTGAACCTCGAGATCATGACTGAGCTGAAATCTGAGCTGAAGTCAAATGCTTAACCAGATGAGCCACCCAGGCACCCCTGGGGTTGTTTTAATTTTAATGGATATGAGGCATTGTTTTTATATAAGGGTTATTCCTTACATTCCCCCTGGCAGCAATGTATGAGGTGGCTTCCTTTTCACATCCCCAGGAGACATAGGTATGATTTATATTTATGTTTTTCTAGCCAGGAAAGAAATGTCTTAGTTACCTGAATTGCATTTCCTCTTCCTTAGTAATTTTGGGTATCTTTGTTGTTGGAATTTTTCTTTGTATTTCCAGTCTTTGCCCATTTTTCCTCCTGTATGATTCTTTGTCTTTATTATTCAATTGCTACATACATATATATTTATATAAAATTTAATTTAGCATGACATGTTGTCTTCATTACGGTATCCATTCTGACCTCCAAATTCTTTTTTACTTTCCTAGATTTTTAAAAAGTTTTTATTGAAATACCAGTTAACATACAGTATAATATTAGGTTCAGGTGTATAACATAGTGATTTGACACTTCCAGACATCACCCAGTGCTTATCACAAGTGCACTCCTTAATCCCTATGACCATTTAACCCATTCCCCACATCACCCCCCTCGCCTCCCCGTGGTAACCATCAGTTTGTTCTCTATAGTTAAGAATGTTTCTTGATTTGTCTCTCTGGCTCTCTCCCCCCCTCCCTGCCCCATGTTCATTTGTTTTGTTTCTTAAATTCCACATATGAGTGAAATCTTATGTTATCTGTTTTTCTCTGACTGACTTATTTCATTTAGCATAATACTGTCTGGCTCTATCCATGTGTTTGCAAATGGCAGGATTTCATTCTTTTTTTAAGGCTGAGTAATATTCCAGTGTGTGTGTGTGTGTGTGTGTGTATGCACATACCACATCTCCTTTATCTGTTTCTCAGTTGATGGACATTTCAGCTCTTTCCACAATTTGGTTATTGTAAATAATGCTGCTGTAAACATTGGGGTACATGTATCCCTTTGCTTAGTAATTTTAAATGCTTTTTTTAATTTTTTAATTTTTTAAATTTATTTCTAGGAGAGAGAGAGAGAGAGACAGCGTGAGCAGGGGAGGGCCAGAGAGAGAGGGAGACACAGACTCTGAAACAGGCTCCAGGCTCTGAGCTGGCAGTCAGCACAGAGCCCGACGCGGGGCTTGAACCCACGAACCACGAGATCATGACCTAAGCAAAAGTCGGACGCTCAACCGACTAAGCCACCCAGGCGCCCCTAAATGCTTATTTTTTAAAAATTTTATTTATTTTGAGACAGTGAGAATGAGCAGGGGAGAGGCAGAGAAAGAAGGAGATAGAGGATCTGAAGTAGGCTCTCTGTTGATGCCAGAGAGCCCGGTGTGGGGCTCAAACTCATGAACTGTGAGAGCATGACCTGAGCTGAAGTTGGGGCTTAACCAACTGAGCCACCCATGTCCCCCAACTTCACTTAGTATTTTTGTGTTCTTTGGGTAAATACTTAGTAGTGCAGTTGCTGGATCGTAGAATAGTTCTATTTTTAACTTTTGAGGAACCTCCACATTGTTTTCAGAATGGCTGCACCAGTTTGCATTCTCACCAACAGTGCAAAAAGAGTTCCCATTTCTCCACATCCTTGCCAATACCTGTTGTTTCTTGTTTTGTTGATTTTAGCCATTCTGTAGTATGATTTGTATTTCCCAGATGATGAGTGATGTTGAGCATCTTCTCATGTATCTGATAGCCATCTGGATGTCTCCCTTGGAAAAATGTCTATTCATGTCTTCTGCCCATTTTTAAATCAGATTATTCATTTTTTGGGGGGGATAAGTCTTCATATATTTTGGATACTAACCCTTTATCAGATATGTTGTTTGCAAATGTCTTCTCCCATTTTGTGGGTTGCCTTTTAGTTTTGTTGACTGTTTCCTTCACTGTGCAGAAGCTTTTTATCTTGATGAGGTCCTAATAGTTCATTTTTGCTTTTGCTTCTTTTGCCTCAGGAGATGTGTTAGTAAGAAGTTGCTACAGCCAAGGTTAAAGAAGTTACTGCCTGTGTTCTCCTCTACGATTTTAATGGTTTCATGTCATGAAAGACATTTAGGTCTTTCATTCATTTTGAATTTATTTTTGTATGGTGAAAGAAAATTGTCCAGTTACATTCTTTTGCATGTTGCTTTACAGTTTTCCCAGCACCATTTGTTGAAGAGACTTTTTTCCCACTAGACTTTCCAGCTTTGTTGAAGATGAATTGACCATATAGTTGTGGGTTCATTTCTCGACTTTCTATTCTGTTGACGTATATTCCCCCTAACCCTTCTTTGTTGAGGGTTTTTTTTTTTTTAATCATGAATTGGTGGTGTACTTTGTCCCATGCTTTTTCTGCATCTATTAAAATGATCATGTGGTTCTTATCCTTTGTTTTATTAATGTGGTACATCATGTTGATTGATTTGGGAATATTGAACCCTTGCAGATCAGGAATAAATCCCACTTGATAGTGGTGAATGATTCTTGTATTGGATTTTATTTGCTAGTATTTAATTGAGAATTTTTGAATCTGTGTTTATCAGGGATATCGGCCTGTAGTTCTCTTTTTTAGTGGAGTCTTTGTTTTTGGTGTTAGAGTAATGCTGACCTCATAGAACAGATTCGGATGTTTTCCTTTTTTCCCCTCTAATTTTTGGAATAGCTTGAGAAAGATAGGTATTAACTGTTCTTTTGACAGGATCATATGGCTCTTAACCTTTCTTCTAGTAATGTGATGTATCACATTAATTGATTTGCGAATATTGACCAGCCCTGCAGCCCGGGAATGAATTGTACATGATCGTGGTGAATAATTCTTTTAATTCTTTTAATGTTGAATTTGATTTGCTAGTATCTTGTTGAGAATTTTTGCCCCCAGGTTCATCAGAGATATTGGCCTGTAATTCTTTTTAGTGGGGTCTTTGGTTTGAAAATCCAAGTAATGCTGGCTTCATAGAATACGTCCATTCCTATTTTTTGGAACAGTTAGAGCAGAATAGGAATTAACTGTGCTTTAAATGTCTCCAGAATTCCCCTGGGAAGCCATCTGGCCTAGGACTCTTATTTGTTAGGAGATTTTTGATAACAAACTCAATTTCTTCACTGGTTATGGGTCTGTTCAAATTTTCTCTTTCCGTTTGAGTTTTGGTAGTGTGTGGATGTCTAGGAATTTGCTCATTTCCTCCAGATTGTCCATTTTGTTGGCATATAATTTTTCAAAATAATCTCTAATAATTGTGTTTCTGTGATGTTGTGCTCTCTCCTCTTTAATTTGTGATTTTATCTACTTGGGTCCTCTCTCTTTTCATTTTGAGAAGTCTGACCAGGGTTTTATCAATTTTGTTTCTTTTTTTAAAAAACTAGCTCTAAGACTCGTTGATCTGTAATACTGTTGTTTGGATTCTATATTGCTTATTTCTGCTCTGATTTTTATTATTTCCCTTCTTCTGCTGGCTTGGGGCTTTATTTGCTGCTCCTTTTCTAGCTCTTTTAGATCTAAAGTCAAGTTGTGTATTTGGGGCCTTGTTTTTTGAGATAGACCTGAATTGCAATGTATTTTCCTCTTAGGACTGCCTTTGCTGCATCCCAAAGGGTTTGGGCTGTCATGTTTTCATTTTCATTTGCTTTTATATATTTTTACATTTCTTCTTTAATTTCCTGATTGACCCATTCATTCTTTAGTGGGATGTACTTCACCTCCATGTATTTGGGGGCTTTCCAAATTTTTTCTTGTGGTTGTTCTCAAGTCTTATAGCATTGTGATCTGAAAATATGCATGGTATGATCTCAATGCTTTTATATTTGTTGAGGGCTGTTTTGTGACCCAGTATGTGGTCTATTTTGGAGAATGTTCCATGTGCACATGAGGAGAATGTGTATTCTGCTGCTTTAGGATGAAAAGTTCTGAATATATCTGTTAAGTCCACCTGGTCCAATGCGTCCTGCAGAGCCATTGTTTCCTTATTGATTTTCTGCCTAGATGATCGATTGCTATAAGTGAAGTATTACAAGTCACTTATAATTACAGTATTATTATTAATAAATTTGCTTATATTTGTGATTGACATATATTTAGGGGTTTTCCACATTGGGGGCATAAACATTTACAACTGTTAAGCTGTTCTTGATGGGTAGACCCCTTAATTGTAACATAATGCCCTTCTTCATCTCTTGTAGTCTCTGTTTTTAAATCTAGTTTGTCTGATATGAGTATGGCTATTCCAGCTTTCTTTTGACATCTAGTAGCGTATAGATGGTTCTCCATCCCCTCACTTTCAATCTGCATGTGTCCTCAGGTCTAAAATGAGTCTTTTGTAGGCAGCATATAGACAGATATTGTTTTTTTTTAATCCATTCTGAAATCTTGTGTCTTTTGATTACAGCATTTAGTCCATTTACATTCAGTGACTTTTGAAAGATATGGATTCAGTGTCATTGTGTTATCTGTAGATTTTGGGTTCATGGTGATGTCTCTGGTCCTTTGTAGTCTTTGCTGCTTTCCACTTAAAGTCCCCCTTAGGATCTCCTGCAGGGCTGGTTTACTGGTCATGAGCTCCTTTAGTTTTTGTTTATCTGGGAAAGCCTTTATCTCTCCTTCTTCTATTCTGTATGTCAGCCTTGCTAGATAGAGGATTCTTGGCTGCATATTTTTCCTATTCAGCACACTGAAGATTTCCTGCCACTCCCTTTGGACCTACCAAGTTTCAGTGGACAGGTCTGGCTACTCTCCTTATGTGTCTACCCTTGTAGGTTAAGGCTCCTTTGTCCCTAGCTGCTTTCAGAATTCTCCCTTTATCTTTGTATGTTGCCAGTTTCACTATGATATGCCATTGTGTTGACCTGTTTTTGTTGATTTTGAAGGGGGTTCTCTGTGCCTATTGGGCTTGGATGCCTGTTTCCTACCTCCCCTCCCTCCAGATTAGGAAGTTCTCCTCTATAATTTGTTCAAATAAACTTTCTGACCCTTTCTCTCTCTTCTTTGGAATCCCTGTGATATGATAGTGTTTTGTTTCACTGAATCACTTAGCTCTCTAATTCTCCCCTGGTGGTGTAGTAATTTCTTTTTCCTCTTTTTTCAGCTTCATCATTTTCCATGATATTATCTTTGATTTCACCTATTCTCTTCTCTGCTTCTTTCATCCTCCTCTTCACTGTATCTAGTTTATTTTGCATCTCATTTATAGCATTTCTTAATTCATTGAGACTATTTCTTAGATCTTTGATCTCTGCAGCAGTTGATTCTCTTCTGTCTTCTAGATTCTTTTTAAGCCCAGCTTTTAGTCTGTGACTATAATTCTAAATTCTTGTTCATATAATTTGTTTATATCGGTTTTGTGCAAATCTCTGGCTGTGATTTCTTCTGAATATTCTTCTGGGGGGAATTCTTCTGTTTTGTGCTTTTGGCTAGGTTTCATTCCTTTATGTGTCTTTATAGCTTGTTATCTGTTCTGCACCTGCGAGTACTACTATATTAATAAGTCATACCCTGTCCAGGGCCTGGCACTGCAGGAAGTGTTTTTGGAGTATTTTGTGTGCACTGTTGTTGCATATTTGGCTGATTTATCCAACTGCTTGTAGTGTGGATTGTTTGGACTTTCAACCAGGTATGCTTTGATTTGTTCTTTGAAGTAACCATACAAACCCACAGGACAATTTTGTTTTTATTTAAAGAATTTTTTCTAATTTTTTAAAAAAATTTATTTCTGAGAGACAGCATGAACAGGGGAGGGTCAGAGAGAGAGGGAGACACAGATCTGAAGCAGACTCCAGGCTCTGAATTAGCTGTGAGTACAGAGCCCAATGTGGGGAGGGGGGGGGAGTCCAACCCACGAACCGTGAGATCATGACCTGAGCCAAAATCAGACGCTTAACCGACTAAGCTACCCAGGCGCCCCCAAAACCACAGGACAATTGTCTGTTGATGCCTGTGGACCAATGGCTGTGCTGGTCTGGAGGAGACACCATCTGGTTTGGTCAGTGTCAGTTTCACTTTGGTAGATAAGCAGGTACCAGGCTTATCAGGTTTTGAAGTAACTCTGAAAAATAAGGAAAAAGGCAGGGGGAGCCTGATCCCATAAGAAGAGAAAAATAAAAGGGGAGAAAATATCAAAAAGAGAATAAAAAATCTGTAAGGCTGGTAGTATGGAAAACTCCACATCTGAGCAGACTGTGACCTCTGTCCACTGGCCATCCCCCTAAGGAAGTCACTGCACATATCTTTTATTTATTTATTTATTTATTTAGTGTGTGTGTGTGTTTTCCTTACAGCATTCATTTTATTCTGTTCTGTATTATATTTACTTGTTTACACATATATTTCTTTTTTAAAAAATAGTTTATTGTCAAGTTGGTTTCCATATAACACCTAGTGCTCATCCCCACAAGTGCCCTCCTCCATGTCCATCACCCCCATCCCCTCCATCTCCACCCCCATCAGCCCTCAGTTGTTCTCTCCATTCAAGAGTCTCTCATGGTTGGGGCACCTGGGTGCCTCAGTCAATTAAGAGTCCGACTTGGGCTCAGGTCATGATCTCACGGTTTGTGCGTTCAAGCCCCGCATTGGACTCTATGTTGACAGCTGGGTCAGAGCCTGGAGCCTGTTTCAGATTCTGTATCTCCCTCTCTCTCTGACCCTCCCCTGCTCATGCTGTCTCTCTCTCAGAAATTAAAAAAATAAATAAATAAAATAAAAAATAAGAAAGAGTCTCTCATGGTTTGCCTCCTTCCCTCTCTCACACTATTTTGCCCCCTTTTCTCCCCCATGGTCCTCCATTAAGTTCCTCCTAATCCTCCTATACATGCAAACATATGGTATCTGTCCTTCACTCCCTGACTTATTTTGCTCAGCATAATACCCTCGAGTTCCATCCATGTTGCTACACGTGGCCAGATTTCATTCTTTCTCATTGCCATGTAGTATTCCATTGTATAGATAAACCAGTCTTCTTGATCCATTCGTCCTTTGATGGACACTTAGGCTCTTTCCATGTTTTGGCTATTGTTGAGAGTGCCACTGTGAACATTGGGGTACATGTGCCCCTATGCATCAGCACTCCTGTATCCCTTGGGTAAATTCCTAGCAGTGCTAGTGCTGGGTCATAGAGGAGTTCTATTGTTAATTTTTTGAAGAATCTCCACGCTGTTTTTCAGAGGGGCTGCACCAGTTTCCATTCCTACCAACAGTGTGGATGCCCGTTTCTCCACATCCTCGCCAGCATCTAGACTTCTCTGATTTGCTCATTTTAGCCACACTGACCGGCATGAGGTGGTATCTTAGTGTGGTTTTGATTTGTATTCCCCTGATGAGGAGGGATGCTGAGCATCGTTTCATGTGTCTGTTGGCCATCTGGATGTCCTCTATGGAGAAGTGTGTTCATATCTTCTGCCTACTTCTTCAGTGGATTGTTTGTTTTTCAGGTGTGGAGTTTGGTGAGTTCCTTACAGAGTTTGGACACTCTAGCCCTTTATCACTCCACATGTCTTTTAATTAGAGCATTTAGTCCATTTACGTTCAAACCAATTATTGATAGTTTTGTATTTATTGGCATTGTTACTTTTTTAATGTTTGTTCTTGTAGTTCTTCTCTGTTCCTTTCTTGCTCTCTTGTGTTCTGATGGCTTTTTTCCCCCTTGTGATATATTTGGATTCCTTTCTCTTTATTTTTTGTAGTTGTGTGACAGGTTTTTTTTTTCTTTGTGGTTGTCATTGGTTAATGTATAACATCTTATGCAGAGAGCAGCGTGTATTAAGCTTATGGTTGCTTAAATTTGAACCGTTCTCAAAACGACATTTTTTTCTCACCCCTCTCTCCGCTACTTTTTAGGTATATGGTGTCATACTTTTTTTGTGGATCCCTTGACTCTGTCTCTCAATAATAATTTTTTAAAAAAAAAATTAAAAAAGAACTGTTGGACACTTAACCCACTAAGCCACCCAGGTGTTCTATTGTGTGCATTTAATCTGCACATTGTAACTGAGGTAGGAATAGCTAACATTTCACTATGTAAGTGAAGCAAACTGATGGCTAGAGAAGGTTAAATAATTTTTTCTGAAGTTCTCAACTTGTATAAAGCCTAAGCCAGGATTTCAAGTCAGGCAGTTTGATTCCAAAGCTGGAGATTTTATCTACATTTCTAGAAAAGGAAAGGGAATATGGAGTCTAATTAAGGAAGGATGTATGATGTAGTTTGTGTGTAGAGCATTTGTAGTGGGCTTGGGGTACTATTAAAGATGGATATATGTATATCCGTGACTACATATGTATGTACTTAAGAAATACAAGAGGATGTACATAAGACTAGTTAGAGTTCCACTAGACTGTGTGTGTGTGTGTGTATAGGTGTGGTGAAAATCTAATTAAGAATGTCACGGGGCGCTTGGGTGGCTTAGTCGGTTAAGCNAAAAAAAAAAAAAAAAAAAAAAAAAAAAGAATGTCAGAACCAGGGGTGCCTGGATGGCTCAGTTGGTTAAGCATCCAAGTGTTAAGTGTTTTTTAAAAAATTTATTTATTTATTTTTATTTTTTTATTTTTGAGAGAGAGAGACAGCATGAGCAGGGGAGGGTCAGAGAGCGAGGGAGACACAGAATCCAAAGTCAGGCTCCAGGCTCTGAGCTGTCAGCACAGAGCCCGACGTAGGGCTTGAACCCACGAAACTTAAAATCATGACCTGAGCCAAAGTTGGATGCTCAATGACTGAGCCACCCTGGCGCCCCTAAATTCATTTATATTAAGAGACAGAGAGAGAAACAAAGCATGAGCATGGGAGGGGCAGAGAGAAGGGGAGACACAGAATCTGAAGCAGGCTCCAGGCTCTGAGCTGTCAGCACAGAGCCCAGCACAGGGCTCGAACTCACAACCAGCAAGATCATGGACCTGAGCCACACAGGCACCCCTCAACTGTTTTTTGTTTTTTTTTAAGTTTATTTGAGAGAGAATGCATGAGTGGGGGAGGGGCGGAGAGAGTGAGAATCCCAAGCAGGCTCCCCACTAGCAGCTTGGAGCCAGACTTGGGGCTACTCTTTATTTCAGCTCAGGTCATAATCTCACGGTTGAGATTGAACCCTGTGTCAGCTCCACGATTGGCATGGAGCCTGCTTGAGATGCTCTCTTTCCTTCTGCCCATCCCCAACTTGTGCACATGTATGCGTGCGCTCTCAAAAAAAATGTCAGAACTGTGCTCCTAGAAATCTTGTACTGACTGGCGTTCCAAGAGCAGCTAGTGAGCAAAGGGTGAGGAGGATCTATCCCTCAAGGGACAGACTGAATCCATGAAATAGATAAAAAGCAGCACTTGGGAGTGAAACTGGACTTAATGGCAAAAGAGGATGGACTAGGCTGATGGACTAGGAAAATCAGTTGCAAGGTTTTTGTCATGCAGAGCAGTTCCCTTTGCGACTTACCAGGATGAAAGCCACAGTATCATATGCTTTGAGGAAAATTTCAATTCAGTGTCAGCAAGTAAAGAGAAGGCATGAGTAGGGGTGTCTGGGTGGATCAGTCGGTTACGTGTCTGACTTCAGGTCAGGTCATGATCTCACAGTTCGTGAATTCAAGCCTCTAGTTGGACTCTGTGCTGACAGCTTGGAGCCTGGAGGAGCCTGCTTCAGATTCTGTGTCTCCTCCTCTGCTCCCCTGCTTGCTCACTTTCTCTCTTTCTCTCAAAAATAAATAAACATTAAAAAAAAAAAAAACCTTTAAGACAGGGCAGAGTCCTATACCTTCTGTTATTCCATAGAAGAACAAACTGGCCTCCCTCCTGGACATTCATTGTGGGGTTATGTGGCAGAGGGAGGGATCCTGTCACATATTACACTCTTTTCTAAAACAAGCATGAGAAAAACCTTATTGATGGGGAGACACAAACTGGTTAGGCATCAAGCATCCCAGGCTAGAGTGTCAGCTATTTAGTGGATGTGATGAGCAGATGTATACAGTGGCCCCGATGACCCTTCTCTACTAGTGTTCACACCTTTATGAAATCTCCTCCCTTTGATTGTGGGCTGGATCTAGTGACTTGCTTCTAACTAATAGAATATGGGAAAAATGAAAAGATACCTTCATGAGTAGGTTATAAAAAGTCTGACTTTCATCTTGTAAGGAAACTCTCTCCTTTATTATTGTCTTTGTTGAGGCAAACTCCAGTGTTGGTGAGACACATGTGGTAAAAAGCTGAGAGTGGCTTTTAATAGCCAGTGAGGTTTCAGGACCTTAGTCCAACAATCCTCCAGGTACTGAATCCTGCCAACAAATATGTAAGTAAGTGCATTTGAAAGAAGAATGCTGGTGATATTTTGATTATTTTATTTGATATTCGATTACATTAAATGTATGGATTGCTCAGGGCACCTGGGTGGCTCAGTCGGTTAAGCATCCATCTTTGGCTCAGGTCATAATCTCACGGTTCATGAAGTAGAGCCTTGTGTTGGGCCCTGTGCTGACAGCTCAGAGCCTGTAGCCTGCTCCGGATTCTGTGTCTGTTTCTTTCTGCCCCTCCCTTGTTCACGATCATGATCTCTCTCTCTCTCTCTCTCTCTCTCTCTTTCTTCCCCCCCAAATAAAAATAAATATTAAAAAAATTTTTTTAATGTATAGATTGCTTTGGAAAGTGTAGACATGTTAACAATGTTTGTTCTTCCAATCCATGAGCACAGAATGTTTTTCTGTTTCTTTGTGTCCTCTTCTATTTCTTTCATCAAAGTGTTCTGTAGTTTTCAGCATACAGATCTTTTACCTCTTTGCTTAGGTTTATTCCTTGGTATCTTATGGTTTTGTGCAATTGTAAATGGGATTGATTCCTTGATTTCTCTTTCTGCTGCTTCATTATTGGTGTATAGAAATGAAACTGATTTCCGTATATTGATTTTCTATCCTGCAGCTTTGCTAAATTCATGTGTTAGTTCTAGCAATTTTTTTGGTGGAGTCTCTCAAGATGTCCATGTAGAGTGTCATGTCATCTGTGAAGAGTGAAAGTTTGACTTCTTCCTTGCCCATTTGGATGTATTTTATTTTTTTGTTGTCTGATTGCTGAGGACTTCCAGTATTTTGTTGAGTAACAGTGGTGAAAGTGGACATCTCTGTTGTGTTCCTGACTTTACGGGGGAAACTCAGTTTTTCCTGGCTTTGGACTCTTATTTGTTGGGAGATTTTTGATTACTGATTCAGTCTCTTTACTGGTCATGGATCTGTTCAAGTTTTCTGTTTCTGTTTTGGTAGTTTGTGTGTTTCTAGGAATTTATCCATTTCTTCCAGATTGCCCAATTTGTTGGCATATAATTGCTTGCTTATAATATTTTATTATGTTATTATTGCTTGTATTTCTGCAATGTTGGTTGTGATCTCTCCTCTTTCATTTGTGATTTTATTATTTGAGTTTGTTTTCTTTTTGATACACCTGGCTAGGAGTTTATCAATTATGTTAATTCTTTCAAAAAGCAATGCCTGGTTTCATTGATCTGTTGTAGTGGGTTTATAAATTTTGATGCCATTGATTTCTATTCTAATCTTTATTATTTCTCTTCTGCTGGTTTTGGACTTTATTTGCTGTTCTTTTTCTAGTTCCTATAAGTGTAAGGTTACGTTGTGTATTTGTGACATTTCTTTCTTTAGGAAGGTCTGGATTGCTATATCCCTTGGTCTTAAGACTGCCTTTGCTGCATCCCAAAGGTTTTGGACTCTTGTGTTTTCTATTTTCATTTGTTCCATATACTTTTTAAATTTTCTCTTTAACTTCTTGGTTAACCCATTCATTCTTTAGTAGGATATTTTTTAGCCTCTGAGTATTTGTGGTCTTTCCAAATTTTTTCTTGGGGTTGATTTCAAGTTTCATAGCATTGTGTTCTGAAAGTATGCATAGTATGATCTCCATCTTTTTGTACTCGTTGAGGGCTGATCTGTGATCTCATTCTGGAGAATGTTCCCTGTGCACTCAAGAAGAGAAGAACATGCATTCTGCTGCTCTAGGATGAAATGTTGTAAATATATTTGTTAAGTCTACCTGGTCCAGTGTGTTATTCAAAGCCATTGTTTCCTTGTTGATGTTCTGCTTAGATGATCTGTCCGTTGCTGTAAGTGGGGTGTTGAAGTTCCCTATATCAGTACTGTTATAAGTATTAATAGATAGTAGTATAGATAGTATTATTATCAATGAGTTTCTTTATGTTTGTGATTAGCTGATTTATATATTTGGGTGCTTCCATTTTAGGGCATAAATATTTATAATTGTTAGGTCTTCTTGGTGGATAGTCCTCTTAATTATGACAGAATGCCCTTCTTCATCTTTTGTTACAGTCTTTGTAACAATTTTTGTTTGTTTGTAAATTCTAGTCTGTCTGCTATAAGTATCACTACTCTGGCTTTATTTTGATATTTATTAGCATGCTTTATTTTGATATTTATTAGCATGATAGATGGTTCTCCATCCTCTCACTTTCAATCTGCCAGTGTCTTTAAGCCTAAAATGAGTAATCTTGTAGGTATAATATAGATAGATCTTATTTTTTAAATCCATCCTGATATCCTATGTCTTTTGAATGCAGCATTTACTCCATTTATATTCAAAGTGATTATTGAAATATGAATATAGTGCCATTGTGTTGCCTATAGAGTTAGTGCTTCTGGTGATAATCTCTGGTCCTTTCTAGTCTTTTTTGTTTTGTTTTTTTCCTCAAAATTTTCTTGCAGAGCTGGCTTAGTGGCTATGTTTGCCTGGGAAACTCTATCTCTTCTATTCTGAATGACACCCTTGCTGGATAAATAATTCTTGACTACTGTTTTTCCCATTCAACACGTTGAGTATGTCCTGCCTCTACTTTCTGGCTTGTAAAATTTCTGTGGACAGATCTGCTGCAAACCTGATTTGTCTCCCCTTTTAGGTTTAGGACTTTTTTCCCTTGCTGCTTTCAAGATTCTTTCCTTGTCTGTATTTTGTGAATTTGACTATGATATGCCTTGGTGATGGTCAGTTTGTTGTTTAATATAATAGGAGTTCTCTGTGCTTCTTGGATATTGATGTATGTGTCTTTCCCCAAATTAGGGAAGTTTTTAGCCATAATTTGCTCATGTAAGCCTGCCCTTTTGTTTCATTTTATCTTCTTGGACTATTATGATATGAATGTTAACTCCTCTTTAATAAGTTGCAGAGTTATTTAAGTCTTATGATATTTCTAATCATGATCCTTGGGCTTTGTTTCCCTCCTTTTTAGCTTTATTATTTTTGTTGCGGATGAAATGACACAAAGGACAAGACACACACAAAAGACAGACACAGACACAACTCCGGCCGGAGGAACAATTCTACGCAAGCCCCTCTTGCGGTTTATACCCCGGTAACTGGATACAAACTGAAACCTACAAGATGCGTTCCTTTACCAATTAAGGGCAAGTAGCCAAACACATTTCAAGGACAGGGGGAGCAAAGGGAGAAAGCGACCACAACATGTTTACTAAGAGGCCTGCCCACAATTCCAGCCTTCTCCTTACTTCTAAGGAGGGCATGCATGTTCCCTCGTTTGCGAGCGGACCATTAAACTTGGATATTGTGTGCAGGCCTCCTGGCAGAGCATCCTGTTTGCAGGCATGCTTTGCCCAGGCAGGGAGCCCCATGTGCAGGCACATCCCCGTGTCCCTAACCACGCTTTCCTGTGGTCACTGTTGGGCTCCCACAATTTTTAATAATTTTTTTTATTTCATTTTATTTTTTTTTATGTTTTATTTATTTCTAGGAGAGAGAGAGAGACAGCGTGAGCAGGGGAGGGTCAGAGAGAGAGGGAGTCACAGACTGAAACAGGCTCCAGACTCCGAGCTGGCAGTCAGCACAGAGTCCGACGCGGGGCTCAAACCCACGAACCGCGAGATCATGACCTAAGCGAAAGTCGGACGCTTAACCGACTAAGCCACCCAGGCGCCCCAATAATTTTATTTCTATATCACTGATTCACTGGTCTGCTGCTTCATCTTCACCATCATGGCATCCATTTGAGACTTCATCTTGGTTGTACTGTTTTATTTTGGCTGTACTAAATTTTAGTTCTTTGATCTCTGCACAAGGAATTCTCTGGTGCCTTTATGCTTTTTTCAACCCCAGTTAGTGTTCTTTCTTTTTCCTTTTTAATATTTAAAATCAAGTTAGTTATAGTATTGGTTTCAGTAGTACAGCCCTGTGATTCATCACTTATAACACCCAATGCATATCCCAGCAAGTGCCCTCCTTACGGCCATCACCCTTTTAGCCCATCCCCCTCCCCAATCTGTATCCCCTCCAGCAATCCTCAGTTTGTTCTCTATATTTAAGAGTCTTTTATGGTTTGCCATCCTGTTTTTATCTGATTTTTCCTTCCCTTCCCCTATGTTGTTCTTGTTTGTTTCTTCAATTCCACTTATGATTGAAATCATATGATACTTGTCCTTCTCTGACTGACTGAATTCTTTTGCTTAGCATAATAAACTAGTTACACTACATTGTTGGAAATGTCAAGATTTCATTCTTTTTGACTAGGGAGTGGTATTCCATTGTGTATATTTACCACATCTTTTTTCTTTTTTCTTTTTTTTTTTTATTTATTTCTAGGAGAGAGAGAGAGACAGCATGAGCAGGGGAGGGTCAGAGAGAGAGGGAGACACAGACTCTGAAACAGGCTCCAGGCTCTGAGCTGGCAGTCAGCGCAGAGCCCGACGCGGGGCTCGAACCCACGAACCGCGAGATCATGACCTAAGCGAAAGTCGGACGCTTAACCGACTAAGCCACCCAGGCGTCCCCATACTTCAGCTATTGTTGATAGTGCTGCTGTAAACATTGAGGTGCATTTACCCCTTTGAAACAGCAAACCTATATCCCTTGGGTGGATACCTAGTAGTGCACTTGCTGGGTCGTATTAATTTTTGAGGAACCTTCAGACTCTTTTCCAGAGTGGCTACACCAGTTTGCATTCTCACCAGCAGTGCAAAAGAGATCCTCTTTCTCAGCATCCTTGCCAACATCTGTTGTTGCCTGAGTTGTTAATGTTAGCCATTCTGACAGGTGTGAGGTGGTATCTCATTGTGGTTTTGATTTTTATTTCCCTGACAATGAATGATGTTGAGCATTTTTTCACTTGTCAGTTGGCCATCCTGATGTCTTCTTTGGTGAAGTGTCTATTCATGCTTTTTGCCAATTTCTTCACTGGGTTTTTTTTTGTTTGTTTGTTTGTTTTGATGTTTGATAAGCTCTTATAGATTTTGGACACTAACCCTTTATCTAATATGTCATTTGCAAATATCTTCTCCCATTCTGTCAGTTGCCTTTTAGTTTTGCTGATTGTTTTCCTTTGCTGTGCAGAAGCTTTTTATCTTAATGAGGTCCCAATATTCATTTTTGCTTTTGTTCTCCATGCCTACAGAGACATGTTGAGTAAGAAGTTGCTGCAGCTGAGGTCAAAGAGGTTTTTGCCTGCTTTCTCTAAGATTTTGATAGCTTCCTGTGTTACATTTAGGTCTTTCATCCATTTTGAGTTAATTTTTGTATATGGTGCAAGAAAGTGGTCCATGTTCATTTTTCTGCATCACTTCCCAGTTTTCCCAGCACCATTTGCTGAAGATACTGTCTTTATTCCATTGGGTATTCTTTCCTGCTTTGTCAAAGATTAGTTGGCTATACATTTGTGGGTCCATTTCTGGATTCTCTATTCTGTTCCATTGATCTGAGTGTCTGTTTTGTGCCAGTACCATACTGTTTTGATGATTACAGCTTTGTAATACATTTTGAAGTCCGAGATTGTGATGCCTCCAGCTTCAGTTTTCTTTTTCAAGTTTGCTTTGGCTATTTGGGGTCTTTTGTAGTTCCATACAAATTTTAGGATTGTTATGGGTCTGTGAAGAATGCTGGTGTTATTTTGATAGGGATTGCATTGAATATGTAGATGGCTTTGTAGTATTGACATTTTAACAATATTTGTTCTTCCAACCCAGGAGCATGGAATATGTTTCCTTTTTTTGTGTGTCCTCTTCAATTTCTTTCATAAGCTTTCTATAGTTTTCAGTGTATAGATTTTCCTCTTCTTTGGTTAGATTTATTCCTAGAAATTTTACAGTTTTGGGTGCAGTTGTAAATGGAATCAATTCCATTGATTTCTCTTTCTGTTGGTTCATTATTGATGTATAGGAATGCAACTGATTTCTGTGTATTGATTTTGTATCCTGCGACTTCGCTGTATTCATGGATCAGTTCTAGAAGTTTTTGGTGGAATCTTTTGTGTTTTCCGTATAGAGTATCATGTCATCTGTGAAGAGTGAAAGTTTGACCTCCTCCTGGCCCATTTGGATGCTTTTATTTCTTTGTGTTGTCGGATTGTAGAGGCTAAGACTTCCAATACTATGTTGAATAACAGTGGCAAGAGTGGACATCCCTGTCTTGTTCCTGACTTTAGAGGGAAAGCTCTATTTTTCCCCACTGAGGATGATACTAGCATTGGGTCTTTCATATATGGCTTTTATGATCTCGAGGTATACTTCTATCCCTACTTTCTTGAGGTTTTTTTTTTTTAATCAAGGAAGGATGCTGCATTTTGTCATATGCTTTCTTTGCATCATTTGAGAGGATCATGTGGTTCTTGTCTTTTCTTTTATTAATGTGATATATCACATTGATTGTTTTGTGGATCAAACTAGCCCTGCATCCCAGGTAGAAATCCCATTGTGTTGGTGAATAATAATTTTAATGTATTGTGGATCCGGTTGACTAATATCTTGTTGGGAATTTTTGTATCCATGTTCATCAGGGAAATTGCTCTGTAGTTCTACTTTTTAGTGGGATCTCTGTCTGGTTTTGGAATCAAGGTAATGCAGACTTCATAGAATGAGTTTTCTCATTCAATGGAAGTTTTCCTTCCATTTCTATTTTTTTGGAACAGCTCCAAAAGAATTGGTGTTAACTCTTTTTTTTTTTTATGTCTTTTTAAACATTTATTTATTTATGAGATACAGAGAGAGACAGAGCATGAACAGGGGAGGGGCAGAGTGACACACACAGAATCTGAAGCATGCTCCGGGCTCTAGGCTATCAGCACAGACATGGGAATTGAACCCATGAATTGTGAGATCATGAGCTGAGCTGAAGTCAGATGCTCAACTGCCTGAGCCACCCAGGTGCCCCAACTCTTCTTTAAATGTTAGAATTCCCCCTGGAAAGCCATCTGGCCCTGGACTCCTGTTTTTTGGGGAGATTTTTTTTTTTATTACTAATTCGATTTCTTTGCGATCATGGGTGTGTTCACATTTCCTATTTCTTCCTGTTTCATTTTTGGTAGTTTATCTGTTTCTAGAAGTTTGTCCATTTCTTCCAGATTGCCCATTTTTTTGGTGTATAGTTGCTCGTAGTATCCTCTTATTATTTGTATTTCTGCTGTGTTGTTAGTGATCTCCCTTCTTTCATTATTGATTTTATTTATTAGGGATCTTTCTTTCTTAAATTTTTTTTTAACGTTTATTCATTTTTGAGACACAGAGACACAGCATGAGTGGGGGAGGAGCAGAGAGAGGGAAACACAGAATCAGAAGCAGGCTCCAGGCTCTGAGCTGTCAGCACAGAGCCCGATGCCGGGCTCGAACTCATGAACCACAGATCATGACCTGAGCTGAAGTCGGACACCTAACCAACTGAGCCACCCAGGCGTCCCTCTCCCTCCGTCCCTTCCTTTCTTTTCTTTTCTTTTGTCCCTCCCTCCCTTCCTTCCTTCTGTTTATCAATTTTGTTAATTCTTTCAAAAAACCAGCTCCTGGTTTCATTGATCTGTTCTACTGTTGTTTTTGTGTTTTTTTTGTTGTTGTTGTTTCAATAGTATTGATTTCTGCTCTAATCTGTATTATTTCCTGTCTTCTCCTGGTTTGGGGTTTTATTTGCTGTTTTTTTCCCAGCTCTTTAAGGTATAAGATTAGGTTGTGTATCTGAGACCTTTCTTCCTTCTTTAGGAAGGCCTTGATTGCTATATATTTCCTTCTTATGATTGCCTTTGCTGGGTCCCATAGGTTTTAGGCTGTGGGTGTTGTCATTTTCATTAGCTTCCATGTACTTTTTAATTTCCTCTTTAACTTCTTGGTTAGCCCATTTATTCTTTAGTAGGATGTTCTTTAGTCGCCAAGTATTTGTTATCTTTCTACATTTTTTCTTGTGGTTGATTTCAAGTTTCATAGCACTGTGGCCTGAAAATATGTGTGGTATGATCTCGATCTTTTTGTACTTGTTGAGTGCTAATTTATGTCCCAGTATGTGATTTATTCTGGAGAATGTTCCATGTACACTGGAGAAGAATGTGTATTTTGCTGCTCTAGGATGAAATGTTGTAAATATATTTAAGTCCACCAGGTCTAGTGTGTCATTCAAAGTCACTGTTTCCTTGTTGATTTTCTGTTAAGATGATCTGTCCAATGCTGTAAGTGGGGTATTGAAGTTTCCTACTATTATGGTATTATCATCAATGAGTTTCTTTTTGTTTGTGATTAATTGATTTATATATTTGGGTGCCTTCATGTTTGTAGCATAAATATTTACATTTGCTATATCTTCTTGGTAGATAGGCCTCTTAGTTATTGTATAATGCCCTTCATCTCTTATTACAGTCTTTATTTTAAAACCTACGTTGTCTCATATAAGTTCTGCTACTCTAGCTTTCTTTTGGCAACCATTAGCACAATGGATAGTTTTCCATCTCTTGACTTTCAATCTGAAGGTGTTTTAGGTCTAAAGTGAGTCTCTTGTAGACAACATATAGATGGATGTTGTTATCTTTTCCATTTTGTTACCCTATGTCTTTTGATTGGAGCATTTAATCCATTGATGTTTAGTATGAGTTTTGAAAGATAGGAATTTATTGCCATTATGTTGCCTATAGAGTTGCATTTTCTGGTGGTGGTCTCTAGTTCTTTCTAGTATCTGTTGCTTTTGGTCTTTTTTTTTTTTTTTTTTTTTTTTTTTTTTTTTTTTCTGTCTTTTCTTCCCTCAGAGAGTCCCACTTAAAATTTCTTGCAGGGCTGGTTTAGTGGTCACGAACTCCTTTAATTTTTGTCTAGGAAAGTTTTTATCTCTTTCTATTTTGAATGACAGCCTTGCTGAATAAAGAGTTCTTGGCTGCATATTTTTCCAGTTCAGCACATTGTGTATATCCTGCCACTCCTTTCTGGCCTTGCCAAATTTCTGTGTCTAGGTCTGCTGCAAACCTGATCTGTCTTCCCTTGTAGGTTAAGGACTTTTTTTCCCCCTTGTTGCTTTCATGATTCTTTCCTTACCTGAGTATTTTGTGAATTTGACTGTGATATGCCTTGTTGATGGCCGGTTTTTGTTGAATCTAATGGGAATCCTGTGCTTCCTGGGTTTTGATGTCCATATCTTTTCCCAAGTTAGGAAAGTTTTCTGCTATGATTTGCTCACATAAGCCTTCTACCCCTTTTTCTCTCCATCTTCTGGGACTCCTAAAATTCTCATGTTCCTTTTTAATTAGTCACTGAGTTTTCTAATTCTTAAATCCTGTTCTTTTGCCTAAGTTTCCTTTTTTTTTTCTGCTTCATTGTTCTTCATAAGTTTGTCCTCTATATTTTGATTCGCTGCTCTGTTTCAAACCGTCCTTGCTGCTGTGGCATCCATTTGAGATTGCAGCTCAGTTACAGCATTTTTTATTTCATCCTGAATAGCTTCTTTTTTTTTTATCTCCACAGAAAGGGATTCTAATCTATTTTCTACACCAGCTAATATTCTTATTATTGTGATTCTAAATTGTGGTTCAGACATCTTGCTTATATCTGTGTTGATTAAGTCCCTGGCTGTCATTTCTTCCTGTTCTTTCTTTTGGGGTTAATTCTTTTGTTTCATCATTTTGAAGGAAGAAAAGGAATTAATAAGATAAAAAAATTAAAATTAAAAAATTAAAAGCACAAAAAAAAATTAAAAGCACAAAAAAATCAAAGGATGTTAGATTCAAGGTGTGTTTTGGTCTGGTTGTTGAAAGTAGCTTGATAGGTTAGAGGAAAAAAGGGAAAGATAAAAACAATTTTGAAAATTTGAAAAATGAATACACGAAAATAGAATAAAATGAAATGATGGAAGTAAAATTGAATTTTAAAAATTTACATAAAAGTAAAAAAACAGAATTTTTCTCCTTCTGTATTTAAGAAAAAGAAGGGCCACCTGGGTGGCTTAGTCGGTTAAGCGTCCGACTTTCGCTTAGGTCATGATCTCGCGGTTCGTGGGTTCGAGCCCCGCGTTGGGCTCTGTGCTGACTGCCAGCTCAGAGCCTGGAACCTGTTTCAGTCTGTGACTCTCTCTCTCTCTGACCCTCCCCTGCTCACGCTGTCTCTCTGTCCCCTAGAAATAAATTTTTAAAAAAAAACATTAAAAGAAAAAGATATTGAATAGATGGACCAGCGAAGAGACTGAAATATGTTTGAAATTGCAATTGACTTCTCCTAGAAGTCAAACTATGAAGTACTTCATAGTCTGTAAAGTAAGTATGTGGAGATAATTGTGTACCTGAAGAGTGAGGTTGGCCCAGTTGGGCAGGATTTAGTGTATGGGCTCTGTTCTCCTCTAGATGGTGCTGCTTAGCTTACTGGGGTGGATTGTTGTAGAGCCTGTAGGCCTGTATGCGCATGCACGGGAGGAGTGAAAATGGTGTCACACAGCTATCCAGTCTCTCCTATCAGAATTCTGTGCTCTCCCTGACCAGCAGTTGAGCACCCCTCTTCATCTCCATGACCAAGCCGTCAGGCTGCCAGATGACACCTCCCTCCTGAGTTTTATTTTAGATGCAGCTGTGTTTCCCAATCCCTCACTTTGCGTCTTTGACCTGTCCTGACCCTCTGGGGGAGGGTCTCACCGAGCAATGGCCAGGTGCCTGCCTGCCCCCAGGAACGTTCGGGGACTGTGCTGCTGCTGATCCCCAGAGACTGTGGTTGGGTGCCAGTCTGCCCCAGGAAAAGTTCACATGATCGTGTAGCAGCAATGTTTCAGGAATTACAGTAAATCACAACACACATCTGGCACTAGGCTTCCTCCTTCACATTCTTGTTCCAGCACCAGCAAATGTGGTATTCTCCAGGGTCGGCTTGGACCCTTACCTGTGGGGTGGCCCCACTGCTTCTACAAAATATCCTCCCAGAAGGGGAACCATCTCTCCTAATGTTGCCTGAGGATCCCTCAGACCTTGCTCTCTACTCCTGGGGATTTGCTGTTCCCACCAGAGTACCTCCAGGTATTGAGCTGCTGAGTTTCAGATTCTGCATTCCCCCTGTTTATAGAGTCTTAATGGAATTTTTTTTAATGTTTTATTTATTTCTAGGAGAGAGAGAGACAGCGTGAGCAGGGGAGGGTCAGAGAGAGAGGGACTCACAGACTGAAACAGGCTCCAGGTTCCGAGCTGGCAGTCAGCACAGAGCCCGACGTGGGGCCCGAACCCACGAACCGCAAGATCATGACCTAAGCGAAAGTCGGACGCTTAACCGACTAAGCCACCCAGGCGCCCCGAGTCTTAATGGAATTTAAACTCTCTCCTTTCTCTTTTCTTCCTTTTTTCTTCTGTCTCTTTTGTACTCTTTCTTTTCTCTGTAGCTGCTTTTAGTGTGGGGGTGGGGGAGATGCTTTTCCATAATCTCTCTCCATCTCTGTCTCTCTGCAAGCAAAAACAGCTCCCTGCCCTCCGTGGCTTCCCTCTCCCCAAGTTCACCTCTTCACGCTGCACACCTGCCAATTTCTGTAGTTCAAGTTGTGCAGATGATTGTGCTAATCCTCAAATCAGTTTTCTAGGTGTGCAAGATGGTTTAGTGTTGATCTGGCTGCATTTCAAAGATGAGATGGTGGTGCCTTCCTCCTCAGTTTTATCTCAAATGGGCCTGTGTTTCAAAACCACACACTTCAGAGATACCTCCTACCCCCCACCTTTGGCTGGGACATGCGCTGATTCTCTGGAGGAGGGTCTCACCGGGCAATGGCCAGGTACCAACTAGTCCCAGAAAATGTTCTCATGATTTTGCAATAACGGAGGCTCAGAGTTCTTGATAAATCACAATACACAGATGGCACACAGCAGGTTTTGCTGCACTTAGCTGGCATCTTTGTCCCAATATCAGTGAATGTTGCAACTCTCTGGGATCTGCTTGGGCTTTTGCCTGTTGGAAGGCCATATCGCTTCTACCAAATGCATTCCCAACCAGGGGAACCTCTTCCCCCTGTATGACACAGGGGACTGTCAGACCTCACTGCTTGCTCCCAGGGATTCCCTCTGTTTCCTTGCTGGGCACCACCAAACTTCAGACTCTGCACTCCACTGTTTATAGAAACTGGCAATGTTGAAACCCTTTCGTTTTTCCTCATCAGTGATTTTGAGAAACAGATTTCTTGTCCAGTCCCCTGTGAGTGTTTTCACTTTTTTTTCCCCTCTTTTTCTCCAGCTACTTTCAGGGGCAATATTTTTCTTGCATGATCCCAATATACTGCACTCTGTACTACTTTTTCTCTCTATCCTCTCTCTGAAAACAGCTCCCTACCCTCAGCAGCACCGTGGCTTTTCTCTCCCCCAGTTCACCTCCACACCAGGATGATTTATTGCTTAGATATATGTTTTCTAGATCTTTCTCTTACTATGGTAGATACATGGTTTGTAACTGGCAGAACTGTAATAGAGACTGCAGTGATACGCACTACTTAGAATCGTGTTAAAGCCCTTGTTTCCATGTAAAATGGCCTGCTTAATTGCACAGTAGATAATAACTAACTTCTTTTTTTTTTTTTTTTTTTTTCTTGAAAGAGAACACATGTGTGCACACGCAGTTTGGGGAAGAGAGAAAGATAATTTTTTAAGTTTATTTATTTTTGAGTGGGGGGAGGGGCAGAAAGGGAGAGAGGATCCCAAGCAGGTTCCATGCTGATAGCATGGAGCCTGATGTGGGGCTTGATCCCATGAACTGTGAGATCATAACCTGAGCTGAAATCAAGAGTTGGATGCTCAACCAACTGAGCCACCCAGGCTCCCTGGAGAGAGAGAATCTTAAGTAGGCTCCATGCTCAGCCAAAGCCTGATGTGGGACTTGGTTGATTTCAGGACCATGAGGTCATCACCTATACCAAAATCAAGAGCTGAGCACTTAACTGACTGAGTCACCCAGGCATCCAGATAATACTAACATTTGATTGTCCTTTTTCAATGCTTGTTCCTTTTATCAACATTGTAAATGTTATTGTAGGAATTTTTACTATTTCATTTTTTTTTTTAATGTTTTATTTATTTCTAGGAGAGAGAGAGAGACAGCGTTAGCAGGGGAGGGTCAGAGAGAGAGGGAGTCACAGACTCAAACAGGCTCCAGGCTCTGAGCTGGCAGTCAGCACAGAGCCCGACGCGGGGCCCGAACCCACGAACCACGAGATCATGACCTAAGCGAAAGTCGGACGCTTAACCGACTAAGCCACCCAGGCGCCCTATGGAATTCTTACTATTTCAAAGACTTCACTGTGTGATGCTAATTTATAGCATTTTTCAAGCCTTTTTTCTTTTTTCTTTTCTTTTATTAATTAATTAATTTTTAATGTTTGTTTATTTTTTGAGAGGGAGAGAGACACAAAGTGTGAGTGGGGAAAGGGCAGAGAGAGAAGGAGACACAGAATCCAAAGCAGGCTCCAGGCTCTGAGCTGGCAGCACAGAGCCTGATGTGGACTCAGACCCACACCCCATGAGATAATGATCTGAGCTAAAGTCAGACACTTAACCAACTGAGCAACCAAGGCACCCCCAAATCTTTTTTTAGTATTGTTAATGATTTTCATTGAATTTTGAGCACTGACAGAATGTGCTTAACACTTTAAACTTTCACACAGCTTTTGACCATGATTTGTATCTAGTATCGTTGGTAGAAAATGAACAAACATTTTAGAGTGTCTCCAGACCAGTAGGGAATACCTGAGAAGTAATCAAATACAGGAATGTAAGATATGTAGTCTGGGAAGAATGGGGCCCAGGTGCTGAGGACAGCCCCCCAACCCTGAATCCCCTGGGCAGTGCATGTCACACATTCTTCTTATGCCCACCCTGGGTGAAACTACTCAAAGGAGACCACAGGGCTCTGAGTTTGTGGAAGTTTTTTTGTGTTTTTGTTTCTTTTTTTTTCTCTTTCCTGCTTGAGATATGGTAGCTGTCAATATTTACCTAGAAATATTGAGTTATAAGCTTGATTAGAGGGTGGAGAGTCTTTGAAAAAGGCTCTTACTTTGGAGGAAAATGTCAGAATGGGTTCCCACCCCCTTGTTGTGGGCCCTGGCCTTGCCTCTACCTTGCCTTCTACCCCCAGATAGGGAACAATCCCTGCCTGACTCTGGTAGGAAGCCAAACCATGAGGAGTTATGGCATCTTGGTCTTTGGAATACATACTAGTTTTCCTCATTCCGATCTAGAACATTCTAACCCCAGGGTTCATTTGAAATTTCTGCTCCTGTTAATTCTGAAGGAAATATGGAGACATCCTTCTGTGCAACAAAACCTGGTGTGTGTGTGTGTGTGTGTGTGTGTGTGTTCATCTCCTGGCTGGTGGGAGGGCAGCTAGAAGATGGTGGGAGGTTGGAGACCTGCTGGACCCCCAGAGCCCCAGTACCAGGTGGGTAATGCACATGGTTGTTTTGTATTCCTGGATCTCGATCTAACTTCGTATCTCCTACTCCTTCATTTAGGAGGGTTCCAAAGCAGGCGTGGATGAGATCCAGAAAGTACCAGAGCACCTGGGAAGTAGGTCTCTTTCTGGTGAGACAAAAATCCCCATGTCCTTCTCCCTCAAGATCCTAAATATTTTAAAAAGATGAAGTGGGAATGAGCCCAGCCCTGATTGAATTGGTAAATGTGAAGGGAGTGTGGTGTGTGTGTGTGTGTGTGTGTGTGTGTGTGTGTGTGTGTGTGTGTGTCTGTGTGTGTGTGTCTGTCTNTATGTGTCTGTCTGTGTGTCTGTCTGAATGGGTTCACAATCCCGTAGAAATGTGTATGGATATTTGTGTGTAGAGGTTTGTATAGATGTGTGTAAGTGAGCATATATAGCATGTATGGGTGTTTGTATATGTGTACTTGTGCATGTTTGAGCATTGCTCTGAGAATTCTTCATTCTTGCCTCCACCCTGGCCATTTCATGGTTGCCTTACCCCTACCCTATGGGATATAAGTGGGAGAACAGCTTTCCATCTGCAGCAAGTGAGAGGAGCTCAGAGTGATAAGTGATGGGGAGAACTGGTACTTGTCATAGTAGGAAGAAGAAAACAGGAGCTAAATTGGTGGGACTCTTTCCTGAGTTTTACTTAATAAAAGTGTCTTGGGGCACCTGGATGGCTTAGTCGGTTAAGCGTCCGACTTTCGCTTAGGTCATGATCTCGCGGTTCGTGGGTTCGAGCCCCACGTCGGGCTCTGTGCTGACTGCCAGCTCAGAGCCTGGAGCCAATTTCAGAGTCTGTGTCTCCCTCTCTCTCTGACCCTCCCCTGCTCACGCTGTCTCTCTCTCTCTCCTAGAAATAAAAAAATAAAAAAAGTGTCAGACACTGATTTAAGAGATGTACATGAATTGAATAATTTAAAACTTCCTGGGGTGCCTGGGTGACTTAGTTGGTTAAGCGTCCGACTTTCGCTTAGGTCATGATCTCGCGGTTCGTGGGTTCGAGCCCCGCGTCGGGCTCTGTGCTGACTGCCGGCTCAGAGCCTGGAGCCTGTTTCGGTCTGTGACTCCCTCTCTCTCTGACCCTCCCCTGCTCACGCTGTCTCTCTCTCTCTGTCTCCTAGAAATAAACAAACATTTAAAAAACAAAACAAAAAAACAAAAAAAAAAACTTCCTAATAGCCCTATGAGATAGGGAAAGTTATCAATCCCATCTTACAGGCAAGGAAAGTGAGGGCACTCAGAGGTTGAGTTAGCTGAGCCATGATTCTAACAAAATGGTCACGCTGCTGAGCCCAAGTACCCACTGTAAGGTTTTGTTGTTTTGTTTTGTTTTGTTGGCTTTTGCACACTGTCCACCCACCTCATTAAGGGTCACCTTGACAACCTCATTCTGTGGTTCTGACAACGTCTCCTTCTCTACCACTGAGTCTTATGGGAGTATGTGTTTTTCACTGTCCCTTATTGATAAGTCCATGGGGTTTAAAGTGACAGGAGTGTTGGTTCTACATTGGCTGATGGAGTGTGTTTGCTGGAGGTGGTGGGATGGAGGGTCACATCTAGGCTGTAGGGAATCAATGGTGTCTGCATCTGGGCTGTGAGGTGTACTCTCCACAGTGTTGAGGGGGGAAGAGCAGCCATGAGGGGGCAGAGTTTCTTCATTACTGTTTTATTCACAGATCAAAAGCACAGCTCTGTTTGGGCTTGAGAGACACTGGGGTGACCTCTCATGTCCTTCGAATTCCTGTTGCCACTGACTTCTCCTCTTCCAGCTGATTTCCTGGTGATACCTGCTCTCCAAGGTGAAAGGTGAGGCAAAGTCTAGCTTCATCCCTGCTCATGGCACTTCCTCCCACAATGCCTACTACTCCCTCCTGGGGCCTCCTCAGTGGGGTGAGAGGAAAGAACTTGACATTCATGTTGTAAAGAGAAAGGATATCTGTCTTCAAGAAAGGGAAGAGCTGCCTTAGGAGGAGAACTGAGTTATTCTTTGTGGGCTGGTGGGTTGGGGCTCAGTGTCTTGCTGGATGTAGGCAGGAGGTTGACCTCAGTTTCTGTCTTTCCAACACAGCTGCTTGCCTCTGCAAAGTTTGCAAGTTGAGAAGACAGTAGAGAGTCAGCTGGCAAGATGGAAGTCATGATCCAACCAACATCACCGCTGCCACATTTTATTGGTTAGAAGATAATTCCAGGTCTTGCCCACACTCATTGGGAGGAGATTCCACAAGGCCATGTGGACCAGAAGATGGAGACCATTAGGCCTTATTATAATCTGTATGGGGATGTTCCAGGTGACAGATGGCAGGAATGGAGGGTAGCACAGTCTCTGAACTGGTTGTGTTCATACACAGGCTGCACAGTCGCTGACCAAGATGATTATAACTCTGGGTTCCATGTTGGACAAGATGATCTACAGAGCTGAGCTGTGTTATCAAAGCAGGGTCCTAGATACAAGATTCACACTGTGATTTGGAAAGCCCTGTCTCCACTTTGTTGAACCTGAGAGGTCATCTTCTCTGATCATTTCCCCCTTTACTTTTCAGACCTTCTAAACTCTAGAAAAGTACCATCACTAAACTGAACTGTTTGGTTTTGTTTTGTTTTGTTTTTCTTTCCTGTGTCATGCCAGAGAAATCCCGGTCTCCCACTATTTCTTCCACCCTGCCTCATATGGATCCCACAAAGCCACTTCTTGTGATTCCACTTTGTTGGTTTCCTTCCCTTCATCCAGGTTATTTCTTAGTGATTTTCTTTTGTATTTGTGAGTTAGTTTCATTAAGAAATAAGTATTCTCTAACTAAACCTTTCCACTAATTTTTGGACCAAATGGGCAAAGATTCTTTCCAGATGTCAGCTCTGTCCCACACAGGGATGAGACACAGTAGTAGGGTTCCTGGAAGGTCAGAGATTGGCACAGAAGCTCATCAGCAGGAGACATTTCGGTCACAAAGGTATGTAGCTGCATCATCTTTATGTCCCTAGTATGTGCCACAACACCTGGTCCAGGAGGCACTCAATAAGCTTCTGTCTGGAGGCTGTTTCCCCAAAACTCATTATACCAGTTGCATTTACTTAGTTATTCACCTCACTGTGAATTCCTTCATGTTTCTCTCACTGAGGCCTACCAGACTTCCAGACATCTACTGCCTAATATGCTGAATACATGCCTGCTAAAAGTGGGACTATCTTTGGTAATTCAGAGTTTATTTCATTTGATACATGCACAACGTTTGAAAACCTTACGTAACATAAAAGAGTATATAGAGTGAACAGTAAATTCCCTCCTCTGTGCCATCCATAATTATTCTTTCTCCCTAGACATAATGGTTGTTACCAGTCTCCATGGCTACATAGAGAGAGACTCCATTTTAGCAGGTGGTATTTTACCACATATTCCATCTACATCTTTTCTCAATTAGCAATATATTCTGAGACTGCCTCACTGTTAACATACAAATCTGTTTGAAGATTTGATACTGATATTAAGATACTGATAATGACAATTCTGTCACTTGTGATTTTTTTAAAAAATTAAGTAAAGCAGAAATCCTTATTCCATAGTGCTGGAATTTCATGGGAGTACAAGGTCACTCAGATTAAAAATAGAATTCATTCACCTTCCTCCTATGAGGTGACTTTTGTCTGTGTGACTATTTTCTGGCCATTATGGTGAAACAGAATGAGGTAGTAGGTGTTGCCTTTAAATGAGGGAAACATCCTCTTTCTGCCTTCCCTGCCCTGCTCACAGACCATGGACATGGTCTTAGGTGCCCTGGCTTATGCTAATAAGGACAGCTCACCACTGTGAGCTGGGTTTGTGCAGCATACAACTGACCTAATACATACAGAGGGAGGAGGACTTCCAGGAGTGGGTGGCCATGGTGGTCTGTTCTGCAGATGAGCAGAGAGATATATACAGGGTGCACCATTGTGGGCTCCCTGGTATAGTTCTGGGCTGGAAGAAGGAAGAGCTGGGCCCCAGGGACAGTACAGGGAGACTGGAAACTGTTCTCATTTTGTAGCTATGAGGCTGCCCTGGGGGCATGTTTGGTGCACCAGGTATGACATTTGAGAGCCTTTATTTCTTCCCTTCCTTTTCTGTCCTGTTAGAGTTCCCCTGTTCATTCCAGCCAGGATTGCAATCACTGCTGGTGACCTTTCCTCCTCTTCATCCTGTCTGATGGCAGTACCAGTGGAGGTTGACACTAGAGAAGAAACCCCTCAGATGGAAAAGGAACACAGGGTCATTTATCTTTGGGTTCCATCAGATACATATTTATCCAGCCTGGCTTGGTCAGCTCATCTTGAGACAATTGATTCTAGGTCCCTCATATCTTGTGTCCTGGTGATCCCAGATATACCTCTCATGACTTCACCCTATTCTGTTTGTTACCAGCAAGTCACTATGTCCAGCTTAAGTTCTCAAAGTGGGTATCACATAGGGGCATAAATACCAGAAGATGGGGAACATTGGAGTCATCTTAGAGCCTGCCTACAGCAGGGGTGACTTTGGGAACCACCTAAATGCATGGCTTCTCACAGAGCTGTGGCTAGATATGCAGAGACTAATATAAATTAAGAGTACACGTTAAAGATTGTTGGTGATCACTCCCCAGGAATCCAGATCAAAATCATGATGCCAAATGTTGTTGCAGTTGGACATGCCATGAGACTCCACCATCAACCCTGACTCAGGATGTAATGACAGAGAAGCTAGGAGAGTGCTGCATGTATTTGGCACAGGCAGTGTGAGTGGCAGTCATGCCATCCACCCGTCAGGAGCAGCAGTGATAGGAGTCCTGGCCTCAAGGTTGAGTGGTGTGAATAGTAGCATCACCAGGGGCCACTGATTCTTATTTGAGCCTTGACCTAGGGTGGGATTGTGGATCCTGTTCCTGGCTATGTGGCCTCAGGCCTGTTCTGTGTCTTTCTCTGAAATAAAATGAGACCCAGAACTCTTTCTACGTATGCACGCGCACACACACCTACACACACACTCACAATTTATATGTTTAATATACTTATTTTAAAATGTTTTAATATTTATGTTCTATATAATTTATATATTTATAGTTTTTAAGATATGTATGTATCTATAGATAGATGTTTCCCTATAAATATATACTTTTAATATAAACAACTTGGAATCTGTTCAAAACAAGGAGCAAGAGATCCATGAGGGAATACTTTCAGAGAGCAGGATTCAGAATATTTTTTGTTTTATTGAGAAATAATTGACATATAAGTATACAACCTGTTAATTTGATTCATTTATATACTATAAAATGGTTACCACTATAGAGTTTATTAACACCTGCATCATATCACATACTTTTTTTTTGTGGTGAGAACATTTAAGGTCTACTCTTTTATTTTTTTTTATTTTATTTTTTTTTTATATTTCCTTTTTTTTTTTTTTTTAATAGTTTAAGGTCTACTCTTTTAACAATGAGAGTTTTTCTTTGTTGAGCTGATAACCACTTCCAAAATCTTCCACCTTGCTTTTACCCCATGGGAGAGAAAAGGTGTGGATGTAAGACCCCTTCCCACAATGAGTGCTCTCATGAATGACTTTAGTGCTTCCCTATCTGGTGGAGCCCTAGGATAACTCGTGGATTTGTTACAAAATATTCAGGCCTCTCTCCAGACCTACCATCTTAGAATGCTAGGTGTGGGCCCAGAAATCACTTACTTAATAAGTGCTACGGGAGAGGCTGATGCATAACCATGTGGGAATTCTGCTTTATATGCTTGCTGTTCAGTGTGTGACCTAAAAACCAGCAGCAGCACCAACCTTATTATAAACCCAGAATTTCACACTCTGCTCCAGACTGTATCTTCCTAAGTCTAGGAAATTCCTGTGTACACTAAAAGTTGGGCCTCCCTGGTCTGTGTGCCCTAGACAACCAGAACTGTTCACGATGTGTGTGTGTGCTCTGATCAGCTTGTTTAGTGCTGAGGAGTCCATAGTTTCGTCCTGTTTTTTTCTTTCTTTTCTATGTCCATTGCTTCCTTGGTGACCTAATCTATGCTGAAGGCTCTAAATATCATTTATATGGTATCATCTCCCACATCTATTTCTTCAACCTAGATATTTATCCTACCCTATACTCAATATCCAACTGCCAACCTCACTTGCATTTCTATTAGATATCTCAGATTTGACATTCCTAAATTGGGTACTTGTGCTGCTGCTTCCCCAGATGTCCTACTTTGAAACTGTTTCCACAGAAGGCACTCCACATTTCTACTTGAAGTCTGAAATATTGGATGCCTTCTTGATTCCTCCTTTCCACAACCCAGAATTAATCCATTAGGAAATGATGCAAAGTCCATTTTTAAATATATCCAGAATCCAATCACTTCTATTATTTTCCCTCCTCACACTCCATACATACAGCCAACATCTCCCTCCTGAAATACTACACTGGTTATGTACAGTTTCCCGTACTGATTCCTTGCCCTTCACCTCTTGATTCTGCAGAGCAGCAAACAGATGCTTCTAAGGAGAGGTTGTACCAGGTGATCATCTATTAAAAACTATTTGGTAACACCACATCTCAAAGAAAAGTCAAAACCCTTCTAATCCTAAGGTCTAGATATTGGGCTTCATTTTAATTGTTCTCTGCTCCAGACACAGCAGCCGGCTCACCATTTCTTGAACACAAGACTTGCTCTTGCCCTAGTGTATGTGCACTGGAGATTTCCCTGTCTGGAAAGAACTTGCCCCAGATGTCCTTTTAACAATTCCTTCATGTCCTTTAAATCTCTGAAAGGTCACCTCAGTGAGACTCACAGTTACCACTGTAGTAAAGTAGCCACCTTTCCTGTCCTGCACAGACGTCCTCTGGGTCACCTTACTCAAAGCACTTCCCAACTTGTAACACACACACACTTTCCTTACTTACTAGCACATAGTCTGACCTTTACTACCAGTACATATGCCCTATATGGTAGGCAAATTTTGCCTGTTTTTAGTTCAATACGGTGTCCTAGGTGATAAAATAGTGTCACTCTTGGATAAATGATCAGCATAGAGCATCTGTCTCTTCCAGAGGAGCCTCAGGCCACAGCTGTTCATGGCAGCCACCATTTTTCTCACCAGTGCTGGTCTCCCTGGTACACCCCACCTCTATCTCTACACCCACACCATCCCTCCTTCACAACACAGGTAACAGTTAACAGTTCTCCCTTCAGAAAAGGTGCACCGAGGTTTATGGGTCATATAATTGCAGACATGTGAATTCAGATTAAATACTGCTTTCTCCCTCTAGGAATTAGTGTTGGAGCCAGGACTAGGAGCTCTAGAGCTAAAGGTGGGGTGGGGGAGAAAGCAGGTGAGCAGAGAAGACACAAACTAACTGAAATTTATTTATTTCAAAAAATTTCAACAATGTTTCAGTTCAGTTTTATTTTCACTTCTTAAAAATGATGTTTATCTTTTTTATTTATTTTTATTTTTTAAATTTTTTATTTATTTCTAGGAGAGAGAGAGACAGCGTGAGCAGGGGAGGGTCAGAGTGAGAGGGAGATACAGACTCTGAAATTGGCTCCAGGCTCCGAGCTGGCAGTCAGCACAGAGCCCGACGTGGGGCTCGAACCCACGAACCGCGAGATCATGACCTAAGCGAAAGTCGGACGCTTAACCGACTAAGCCACCCAGGCGCCCCAATCTTTTTTAAAATATAATTTATATTCAAGTTAGCTAACATCCAGTGTATACAGTGTGATCTTGGCTTTGGAGTAGAGTCCCATGATTCATTGCTTACATACAATACCCATTGTTCATCCCAACAAGTGCCCTCCTCAATCCCTATCACCCATTTTCCCCTACCCCCAGCCCCTATCAGCCATCAGTTTGTTCTCTGTATTTAAGAGTCTCATGGTTTGCCTCCTTCTTTGCTTAAAGCTTTTTTCCCCCCTTCCCTCCCCTCATGGTCTTCTGTTAAGCTTCTCAAATTCTACATATGGGTGAAAACATGATATCTTTCTCTGACTGACGTATCTCACTTAGCATAATACTTTTCAGTCCCATCCATGTTGTTGCAAATGGCAAGATTTCATTCTTTCTCATCGCTAGTAGTATTCCTGTGGTGTGTGTGTGTGTGTGTGTGTGTGTGTGTTGATTCATTTGTTCATCAGTTGATGGACATTTGGGCTCTTTCCATAATTTGGCTTTTGTTAATAGCACTGCTCTAAATATGGGGTACATGTGCCCCTATGATCCATCGTTCCTCTATCCTTTGGATAAATTCCTAGTAGTGCTCTTGGTGAGATTAGGGTAATTCTGTTTTTGATTTTTTTTAAAAAAAAATTTTAACAATTATTTTTGAGATGCTGAGAGAGAGCACAAGTGGAGGAGGAACAGAGAGAGAGAGAGAAGGAGACAAAGAATTCCGAAGTATGCTCCAGGCTCCGAGCTCACAACACAGTGCACCACATGGGGCTCGAACTCACGAACCGTGAGATCATGATCCGAGCCGAGGTCGGACACGCAACCATCTGAGCCACCCAGGTGCCCCTATTTTTGATTTTATGAGGAACCTCAATAATGTTTTCCAGAACAACTGCACCAGTTTGCATTCCCACCAACATTGCAAGAGGTTTACTGTTTCTCCACATCCTCGCCAACATTGACTGTTTCCTGAGTTGTTAATTTTTTTGTTTGTTTCTTTATTTATCTAAAAGTTTATTGTCAAGTTGGTTTCCATATAACACCCAGTGCTCATCCCCGCAAGTGCCCTCCTCCGTGCCCATCACCCCCCTTCGCCACCACCCCCCCATCTGCACTGTTCTCGCCATTCAAGATCTCATGGTTTCTCTCCCTCCCTCTCTGCAACTATTTCTCCCCTTCTTCTCCCCCATGGTCCTCCATTAAGTTCCTCCTAATCCTCCTATACGTGCAAACATATGGTATCTGTCCTCTGCCTGACTTATTTCACTCAGCGTAACACCCTCGAGTTCCATCCATGTTGCTACACATGGCCAGATTTCATTCTTTCTCATTGCCATGTAGCATTCCATTGTATAGATTAATCAAGCTTCTTGATCCATTTGTCCGTTGATGGACATTTAGGCTCTTTCCATGTTTTGGCTATTGAGAGTGCCGCAATGAACATTGGGGGGTACATGTGCCCCTATGCATCCGTACTCCTGTATCCCTTGGGTAAATTCCTAGCAGTGCATTTGCTGGGTCATAGGGGAGTTCTATTGTTAATTTTTTGAGGAACCTCCACAGTTTTCCAGAAGGGCTGCACCAGTTAACATTCCCACCAACAGTGTAGGAGGGTGCCCATTATTCCACATCCTCACCAGCATCTAGAGTCTCCTCATCTGTTCTTTCAGCCACTATGACCAACGTGAAGTGGTATCTCAGTGTGGTTTTGATTTGTAGTTCCCTGATGATGAGGGATGCTGAGCATTGTTTCTTGTGTCTGTTGGCTGTATGGACGTCCTCTTTGGTGAAGTGTCTGCTCATATCTTCTGCCCACTTCTTCACTGGATTGTTTGTTTTTTGGGTGTGGAGTTTGATGAGTTCCTTATAGATTTTGGACACTAACCTTTTATCTGATATGTAATTTGCAACTTATTTTTTCCCATTCTGTCGGTTGCTTATTAGATTTATTGATTGGTTCCTTTGCCATGCAGAAGATTTTTATCTTGATGAGGTCCCAATAGTTCATTTTTGCTCTTGATTCCCTTGCCTTTGGGGATGTGTCAAGTAAGAAATTGATGCGGTTGAGGTCAAAGAGGTTGTTTCCTGCTTTCTCCTCTAGGGTTTTGATGGTTTCCTGTCTCACGTTCAGGTCCTTTATCCATTTTGAGTTTATTTTTGTGTATGGTGTGAGAAAATTATCTGCTTTCATTCTTCTGCATGTTGCTGTCCAGTTCTCCCAGCACCATCTGTTAAAGAGGCTGTCTTTTTCCCATTGGATACTCTTTCCTGTTTTGTCAAAGGTAAGTTGTCTGTACACTTTTGGGTCCAAATCTGAGTTCTCAGTTCTATTCCATTGCTCTATGTCTCTGTTTTGTGCAAATAGCATACTGTCTTGATGATGACAGCTTTGTAGTAGAGGCTAAAAACGGATGCCTCCCGTTTTGGTTTTCTTCTTCAATATTACTGTGGCCATTCGGGGTCTTGTGTGGTTCCATACAAATTTTCGGAGAGTTTGTTCTAGTTTTGAGAAGAATGCTGGTGCAATTTTGATTGTGATTGCATTGAATGTGTAGACTGCTTTGGGTAGTAATGTCATTTTAACTTACTTCTTCCAATTCATGAGCATGGAATGTTTTTCCATTTCTTTGTGTCTTCTTCAATTTCCTTCATAAGTTTTCTATAGTTTTCATCATATAGATCTCTTATGTCTTTGGTTACATTTATTTCCTAGGTATTTAATGGTTTTTTCACAATTGTGAATGGGGTCAGTTTCTTGATTTCTCTTTGTTCCTTCATTGTTAGTGTATAAAAATGCAACTGATTTCTGTACGTTGATTTTGTATCCAGCAGCTTTGCTGAATTCATGGATCAGTACTAGCAGGCTTCTGGTGGAGTCTGTCGGGTTTTCTATGTAGAGTATCATGTCATCTGCGAAAAGTGAAAGTTTGACTTCTTCTCTTCCAATTCTGATGCCTTTTATTTCCTTTTGTTGTCTGATGGCTGATGCCAGGACTTCCAGCACTATGTTAAACAACAGTGGTGAGAGTGGACATCCCTGTCGTGTTCCTGATCTCAGGGGGAAAGCTCTCAGTTTTTCCCCGTTGAGGATGATGTTAGCTGAGGGCTTCTCATAGATGGCTTTTAAGATGTTTAAGTAAGTTCCTTCTATCCCGACTTTCTCGAGGGTCTTTATTAAGAAGGGATGCTGTATTTTGTCAAATGCTTGTCATAAGGTTTTTATCTTTTCTTTTGTTGATGTGATGGATCACATTGATTGATTTGCGAATATTGAACCAGCCCTGTAACCCAGGAATGAATCCCACTTGATCTTGGTGGATAATTCTTTTTATGTGCTGTTGGATTTGATTTGCAAATATCTTGTTGAGAATTTTTGCATCCGTCTTCATCAAGGTTATGGCCTGTAGTTTTCTTTTTTGGCTGGGTGTCTGTGTGGCTTGGGAATAAAAGTGATACTGGCTTAATAAAATGAGTCCGGGAGTTTTCCTTCGATTTCTATTTTGTAGAATAGTTTGAGAAGAATGGGTATTAACTCTGTTTTTAAATGTCTGGTAGAATTCCCCAGGGAAGCCATCTGGCCTAGGGCTCTTATTTGTTGGGAGACTTTTGATAACTGTGTCAATTTCCTCACTAGTCATGGGTCTGATCAGATTTTCTATCTCTTCCCGTGTAAATTATGGTAGTAAGTGTGTGTTTAGGAATTTGTCCATTTCTTCTAAGTTGTCCAATTTGTTGGCGTATAATTTTTCATAGTATTCCCTGATAATTGCTTGTATTTCTGAGGGGTTGGTTGTAATTAGTCCATTTTCATTTATGATTTTGTCTATTTTAGTGCTCTCTCTTTCTTTTTGAGAAGCCTAGATAGAGGTTTGTCAATTTTGTTTATGTTTTCAAAAAAACCAACTCTTGGCTTCAAAGATCTGTTCAACTGTTTCTTTGGTTTCTATATTGGTTTTTCTGTCCTGATTTTTATTATTTCTCTTCTTCTACTGGGTTTGGGGTGCTCTTGTTGCTCTCCCTCTGGTTTCTATAGGTGCGCTGTTAGATTTTGCACTTACGCTTTTTCTAATTTCTTGAAATAGGCCTGGAGTGCAATGTCCTTTCCTCTAAGGACTGCCTTTGCCATATCCCATAATATTTGGATTATTGTATTTTCATTTTCGTATATATTTTAATTTTCTTCTCTAATTGCCTGATGGGCCCATTCATTCTTTAGTAGGGTGTTCTCTTATCTCCATGTTTTCGGAGTTTTTCCCAGACTTCTTCCTGTGGTTGATTTCAAGTTTCATAGCATTGGGATCTGAAAGTGTGCATGGTATGATCTCAGTTCTTTTATATTCTTTGAGGGCTGCTTTATGTCCCAGTATGGGATCTCACTTGGAGAATGTGCCATGTGCACTTGAGTATATAGTGAATTCCATGGCCTCAGGATTTTGAGTTCTAAATATATCTGTCAGATCCATCTGGTCCAATGTGTCATTCAGTTCATTGTGTCTTTAGAGATTTTCTGTCTAGTTGGTCTATCCATTGCTGTAAGTGGAGTATTAAAGTCCCCTGCTATTAGCAAATTCTTATCGATAAGAATGTTTCTGTTTGTGATTAATTGTTTTATGTATTTTGGTGCTCCCATCATTGGTGCGTAGACATTTATAATTGTTAGTTCTTCCTGATCGATAGTCCCTATAATTATTATATAATGCCCTACTTAATCCCTTGTTACTGTCTTTACTTTCAAGTCCAGTTGGTCTCTTATAACTATAGCTATTCCAGCTTTCTTTTGCCTTCCAGTAGCATAATAGATATTTCTCTATCTCCTTACTTTTAATCTAAAGGTGTCCTCCAGTCTAAAATGAGTTTCTTATAGACAGCAAATAGATGGATTTTATTTATTTATTTATTTATTTATTTATTTAATCCATTCTGCTACCCTATGTCTTTTGATTGGGGCATTTAGTCCGTTTATATTCAGTGTTATTATTGAAAAAGATGGGTTTACAGTCATCGTGTCCTTTGTGGGATTCATGCTTGTGGTGGTGTCTCTAGTATCTTGCATTCCTTGCAACATTTCCCTCAGAGAGTCCACCTCAGGATTTCTTGTAGGGCTGTTTTAGTCGTGATGAATTCTTTCAATTTTTGTTTATTTGTAGAGACTTTTATCTCTCCTTGTATTCTGAATGACAGGCTTGCTGGATAGAGGATTCTTGGCTGCATGTTTTTTCTGTTCATCACATTGAAGATTTCCGGGCATTCCTTTCTGGCCTGCCAAGTATCAGTAGATAGGTCTGTCACCAGTCTGATAGGTTTCCCTTTGTATGTTAGGGCCCTTTTCTCCCTAGCTGCTTTCAGAATTCTCTCTTTGTCCTTATATTTTGCCAGTTTCACTATGATATGTCGTGCAGAAGATTGATTCAAGTTATGTCTGAGGGGAGTTCTCTAGTGCCTCTTGAATTTCAATGTCTACTTCCCTCCCCAGGTTGAGGAAGTCCTCTGCTATAATTTGTTCCAGGACTCCTTCAGCGCCTTTCCTTCTCTCTTCCTCTTCTGGGATTCCTATGATACGGATATTGTTCCGTTTGATTGTATCGCTGAGCTCTCGAACTCTTCTTTCATGTTCCTGGATCAGTTTATCTCTCTTTGTTCTCAGCTTCCTCTTTTTCTATAATTGTGTCTTCTAAATCACTTATTCTCGTTTTTACGTTTTCAAGCCTTGCATTGGATACTTTAATTTTATTATATATCTCCTTTATAGCATTTTTTAATTCATCAAAACTATTTTTTTTTACAAATAGTTTATTGTCAAATTAGTTTCCACGTAACACCCAGTGCTCATCCCCACAAGTGCCCTCCTCCATGCCCATCCCCCCTCCNTTAATTTTAAAACCTTGTTGTGCACTCTGCCCCTGCAGGTCTGCTTATTAAAAGGGCTCTTTGACTGTCCAGGGCCTGTCTATTCAGGAAGTGTTCTTTGAATGGTGTCTCTAGGTTTCTCTTGTTGAGACTTTGTTTATTTTGTTTTCCTACTCGTAGTGGTATTTGGGACTCTCCACCATGTGTACTTTGGCTTGTTTCTTGAGGTAGCCCTGGAAAAAGAAAACAGACAACCACACAGGGAACAAAGGTACACAAGTGCACAGACAAATCCAATAACATTCAAACTGAGAGACAAAGAAAAAAAGGAGGGGACAAAAAAAATCAATACAAAAAAAAGGAAGGATGGAAGACTAATAAAAATTAAAATTAATAAAAATTTGAAAAAAGGAAAGTTAAAACCCAAAAGACAAAGGACAGTCTAAAGGCATAAAACCTGCATTCCCAGCTACATAAAATAGCTGGGTGTATGTAGTGTTGATGAAAGAGCCTGTACAAAGAGAAAAAGGACAGAGCGGGATGAAGCTAAATTGGATATGAAATGATCAGGTAGAGAGAGTAAGAGGCACTCAGAGAAACTATATAGTCTGATTACTCCAGAGAGAGAGAAGAAGGTAGCGGTGGAGGTGTAGAGTGTACATCTAGAGAATGGATTAAATGTGACTGTTTAAGGCAACCAGTGACCAGAGTGCCCTGACCAGCAGAGTGGATGGTTATGAATGAGAAAATGGAGATTATATTTGAATAGAATTATCTAGGATTAATCATGGCAGTGCATCCATGTTGGTCTTGCTCCAGGCTCAGGTAAAAACAAAAAACAGCTCTCTGGTGGGGATGGGTGTGGTTTGGTGTAGGCAGGTCTGGACTCCACTGTGTCCCGCTGGCACCGGCTGCTCCCTGAGCCCCACCCCACTTGGTGGTGTGGTTGTTGGGGAGAAAAATGGTGTTGCCCCGGTCCCTTCTCAACCAAGCGTTGCAAATCACTCCTTTGGATCTGAGGATCTGATCTCCCTGTGCTGAGGAAGTAGAAAAGGTGGGCTGAGTTCTATGCCCCATGCCCCACCTTGTTTCCAGGTCCCAGTCTGCAGGCTTTGTTTATATGGTCCGAAATAGTACCGCAGGTCGCTGTTTTCCTGCTGTGCGGGGTGGGGAGTGAGGGGTGGGGGAAGTTTCGCAACCTCAGATCCGCAGGGGTCAAGCAGCGATACAACCTGGGATGTGGCCTCCACGCCTCGCATGCAGGGAACGCAGCCTCAGCCAATGTCTCCGCCTTCTTGGGCGTCAATCCCAGGGAAGCTGCCTCAGGCCCGCAGTGTCCGTTCCGCCGCCAGGGATGGTCCCAGGAGCACAGCAGAGCAGTTTTTCCTGGCGCCTTCTGGGACTGGGGCACCTAGTTTAAAGTCAGCCCCCTCGCCAGAACTAAAAAACACTCTTTCCAAGCCGAGGTTTTTCTCTTCTCCAGGGATGGTTCTATGAGCAATCTCAGCTTCTCTTTCTTTTCCCCTCGACTTGCCCTTGCCGTGGCTCACCAAGGCTCGCTGTGGCTCATCACACCGCAGCTGCAGGCAAGCTGGGTTCCTTCCCCTCCCTTCATATCTCCGGTCCCGGCCCGCTTTTATCTTCCCCAGTTCACACTCATACACTTAATGAGGTTTCCTTCCCTGTGCATTCTGTCTCTTTCTCTTCCTAAACTCCTGTGACTCAGTGTCCTATATCTTCAGCCTTCTCTGTTTGAGAGGTGGGTGCAAGCGAAATGCAAGGAGCTCCCTACTTGTCTGCCATCTTGCCGGTCCCTCCCTGAGTTGTTAATTTTAGCCACTCTGGTGTGAGGTGACATCTCAAGTGGTTTTGATTTGTATTTCTTTGATGATGAGTGATGTTGAGCATCTTTTCATGTGTCTGTTGGCCATCTGTATGTCTTCTTTGGAAAAATGTCTATTCAGTGCTTTCAATTATAGTCAAATTATGGAAAGAGCCTACATGTCCATTAACTGATAAATGGATAAAGAAGTTGTGGTTTATATATACAATGGAATACTACCTGATAGTGAGAAAGAGTGAAATCATGCCATTTGCAGCAATGTGGATGGAACTGGTAGGTATTCTGCTGAATGAAATAAGACAAAGATATATGTTTTCATTCATATGTGGAACTTGAAAACCTTAACAAAAGACCATGGGGGAAGGGAATGGGAAAAAAATAATTACAAACAGAGAGAGGGAGGCAAAACAAGAGACTCTTAAATACAGAGAACAAACTGACTCTTAAATACTTAGAGGAGGGGAGGAGAAAATGGGTGATGGGCATTGAGGAGAGCACTTGTTGGGATGAGCACTGGGTGTTGTATGTAAGCAGTGAACTACAGGAGTCTACCCCCAAAACCGAAAGCACACTGTACACACTGTATGTTAGCCAATTTGACAGTAAATTCTATTTTATTTTAAAAATAAAAGGAAAAGTGTCTAGGGGCGCCTGGGTGGCTTAGTCGGTTAAGCGTCCGACTTTCGCTTAGGTCATGATCTCGCGGTTCGTGGGTTCGAGCCCCGCGTCAGGCTCTGTGCTGACTGCCACCTCAGAGCCTGGAGCCTGTTTCAGAGTCTGTGACTCCCTCTCTCTCTGACTCACCCCTGCTCACGCTCTCTCTCTCTCTCTCCTAGAAATAAATAAAAACATTTAAAAAAAGTGTCTATTCATGTCTTCTGCCCATCTCTTCACTGGATTGTTTCTTGGGTGTTGAGTTTGTTAAGTTCTTTATAGATTTTGGACTCCTTCCCCCTGATATTTAATAAGAATGAGAAACTATTGGACCCTTTCTCTGTCCCCAGAATCTGCTTTTTAAAAATGATGGGGAAAAGATTAAAAGAATCTTTTCCAGAAGAGCTCTAGAAGAAGAAATGGAAGTCTGAAAATTAATCTTTCAGTACCACAGACACTTCTGTGTGCAAGGGCTTACTGGGGTTTGTGGGAACAATGAGAGGCCAAAGGACCCTAGTGATGGCCACAGACTGGGGGTCATCAAGGGAAAATTAGACCACAGTTCATACACAAGAATAAGAACATGCTTCATTCTCTATATAAACGGGGAGGTGGGGGGAGCGGACAAAAGTTGTGGCCTGATCCAAGCTAGAGCCTGGGTTGACCTGGTCACAGGAAGCTCTTGCTGCCCATGGTCCAAGAGACAGTGATGTCTGAGTCCCTGTCATCACAAGTCCTGGTGGGACAAGGTTCCACGGAAGGGACAAGGACAAGGGAGTAGCAAGGATGACTCAGCTGAGGAGTGATCATGTCAAAGCCCACAAAGCACTGACCACTGTCCAGGCACAGTTCCATCCACACTTGGCTTCTCACAGCCTTATATCTGAACTACAACAGACTCAGCACAGCAATCACGCAGATTCTGAAAGATTCTCAGTGCTTTTATTTATTTCCTGTCTCAACTTTAGGAGTCTTCTCTTTTATTACCACATCGGTCCCATATGAGAAGAATAGAAAAAAAAACCCATATCTAATAGAGATATGCGTAGCATGAAGTAAAGACAGGGATGGAGATGATTTAGTCCCACCTCTGCTGGAACAGGAAAGCATATCAGGGAAGAGAAAACAGGTGAGTTTGGGGAGGGGTCATGATGGGTAGCAGTGGGACAATTTTCCCACCTCTTCACATTATGCTAATAGAAACACAGACACATTCAGACATTCTTAGCAGATAGAAATGTCCAGGGCTCTTGATATCAAAAAGGTGGGAGTGTGAACAAATCTTGCATCACTCAGTCCTCCGTGAAGCAGCTGGCTCACACTGAAAGAAAATAATCATGAGCAAATTCAGGTCAATCATGTGTTTATATTTCAACAGCCCACCACTTGCTTATAAAGTCCCACTCAAAGAATCCTCATAACCCAGTCATGTCCCTTCTGCCCCAACCCCTCCCCACTTCAGGCCCTCCGGAGTCTCATCTTTAGGAGCTCTGAGAGACACACCAGAACTCTGGGCACTGTCACTGCCTGTAGAACAAACAGGATGTAGTCAGAATCCATAAGAGATTAAAGGTGGAGCTATGATGTGGGTTAGCTATCCCATGGGGTCCCATCTACACTACCCAAGGTCTCAAGGATCACTCCCTCCATACTTTCTGCCTGTGAGTAGCATACTCCTTTTCCACTGTGGGAAGAAATCATGTCAGAGGCCAAGGAGAAGACTGGGCCGTGGTATCCAGAGGAATACCCTAGTCCCGTACTAAATCAGTTTCCAAAATTCTTACTGAGGAGTCACGGCTGTATTGGGAAACATGAAGAAAGGATATATAGGGGCACTGGACCAACTGTCTTTCTGGAAGTCTGTCTACATCAGGGAATTTCCCTTTACCTTCAACTGCTGGAGATAGGTCCCCAACATCAGATATAAAGGTGAAAAATGTGTCCTTCATTTGCACAAGTCTACTAAACAGTTAGTAATTGGGTACACAGTGAGCACGCACATTAACAAAGCAGAGCAAACTTCAGTCTGGGATTTGAAATCTCCCTGTGGGACGAGAAAACTCAGATTCCTCCCAACTACTTTCCCAGTCTGAGTGCTTCTTCCTCCACATCATAGCTCCAACTACCACAGCTACAGTGATCACAGGGAGAACCAAGCCAGCAATGATGCCCATGATGGAGATGGTGGGCTGAGGAGGCAGCTTATGGGAAGAGAAAGGAAGGTTAAGAGCCCAGACTTAAGGCTTGGGTCATTTCCTCGCTGATGTTCTGCAGAAGAGCTACTTTGAGAAGAGGCTGCATCCCAAACCCGTCCTTATTCCATCTCAAGGTGATGGGCTTGGGCAGCTCCTTGTGCTGCACATGGCAAGTGTACCTCTGCGCCTCTCTAGAAGGTACCACCACAGCTGCCCACTTCTGGAAGTTCCCATCTTCTGCAGTTCTGGTCTCCACAATTCCTGTGTCCTGGGTGTGGTCCTCCCCATCACGCTCCCAGGTCAGGATAATCTCTGAAGGGTAGAAGCCTAGGGCCCAGCACCTCAGGGGGACCTCATGGGATGGCGGGTCCTATATCTTTTGGGGTTTCTGAGGAAGAAGAATCAGAAAATCACGCTTTGGGTTACCTTCATGTGACCATCCCGATGATGGAAAAGATAATTGGTTTGGAAGGTAAAAACACAAAACCCAGAGACCAGCCTAGACTCTCTGGGATGTGGAATTATATTTTAGAATCAGGGAGAGTGCACAGGATAGAAGTGTGCAGGTGTAACGTGGGGAACACTCTAATGGTCTTGTGACTGCAGTGGAGGGTCAGTAGCTCAGAAAACAGAGTCACATCTCCAAAGATGTTCTCAGATGGAGAATAAGGCCTTGACAGAAAAAGTCATGGTTCACAAGGTGGCTGCCCGGGTCAAAGGGAACTGCTGATGGGTTATTTAAGGGATGGTCTCAGCCTACGTCCCAGAGGGAGACTGGATCCTTCACTGTCCTTTAGAGAGAAGCACCCTCTAGGTGAGTCACTCTCTATTAGGAATATAAACACCGAAGCAGATCTCCCTCTTCCCATCCGTGGGAGGGTACCTATTCTGACACTGAGTCTATTTTCCCTGTGGAAAGCCAGCCCCAGTCGGGGGGAGATCGGGTAGGCCTCGCGGCCCCAGTATCTGCTCGCAGCAACGTTTCTTTCCAGTTCTCCAGGTGCCTGAGGAGCCACTCCAAGCAAGTGCCTTCCAGGTAATTCCTGAAGCGCTCCGCCTCACCTGCCACCTCCCACTTGCGGCGGCTGATCTGCGCCGCTGTGTCTGACGCGGTCCAGGAGCGTAGGTCGTTGTTCAGGATTATGTAGTCCGCGCCGTCGTAGGCTTCACGAAGGTCCCGTGGAAGAAGTGCCCGTCAGGCCCCAGGTTGCAGCCTATCATCCTTTGGAAGGTGTGAGACCCTGGCCCCGCCCCCAGCCCGAGCTGCAGTCTTTAAAGCCTAAACTGAAAACCAAACCAAATACAGTTCCCAGGACTTCTTCCCCATTCACAGGACCTGGGGACAGGTGAGGGAGCGAGGGGGGGGNAGACACTCGGGGCGACCTCAGCGCGTCTGTGAGGACGGGGTTCATGACCTGGACCCGGACACACGTCACTCACCGGCCTTGCTTTGGCTGTAGTGGTCACTCAATTCGTTCAGCCTCACTTGAAGAGTCTGTGTGTAGGTCCTGAAGTCCTGCGTCTGCTGCTCCCAATACTCGGGCCCTTCTTGCTCCACCCACAGCGACCGCGGCTCCATTCTCGAACTCGGGGCATCGCTGTCAAACTGCACGAACCAAGTGTCATCCACGTAGCCCACAGAGATGAAGCGGGGTTCCCCATGGCCAGGCTGGGACACTGTGGTGTGAAAATACCTCAGGGAATGAGAGCCTGCAGGCGCAGAGGGGCTGAGACCCTGCCCCATCCTCCTGGCGCGGGTCCCGGGTCCCAGGTGGAGGCGTCTGGGAGGGCAGGGGGCGAGGGGACTCGTGGGACGGAAGAGGAGTGGCAGTTTGGAGAAGAGTCAGGACCAAGGGGTGGGCGAGACGGAGGTGAGAGCTCTGCGTCCGAGGCGGCGGAGCATCCCTTCCGTCTAGCGGTCCCCTGCCTCCTCCCACGCTGAGGCATTTTCTCTCCTGACCCTGCACTCACCTGCTCTGGTCTCAGTCAGGGCCAGGGTCCCCGACAGTAGCAGGAGGAGGGTTCCGGGATGCAAGACTGACATCCACTTGTTTTGCGTCAAAGCTAAGTCTCCGCCCTTCCAGTGATTACACTATAACCCGGAACCATGGTGTCACTGATTGGCTTCTCTAGAAATCCGAGACCCAATGGGAGAGTTAACTGGGACCGAATCATGAGTATCCAGTCAGGAGGAACTGACACAGGCTGCGACGGGGAGAAGTGAAACCAGGGGAGATAGGGATTCCCCACACTGGGCTTCCCCACCCCCGACACCGCCCTAGGGCCTGAGACCCTGAGAGACAGGCCTAGGGATTTCGGACTTTGTCTTTGACAGCTTTTGCCCGGCAGGGAGTGTTCTTGTCACATTGTCTCCCTACTGAGTCAGTAATTCTCAGTCATTTTATTTTCAGGCTATCTATACAGTCTTACAACAGGATAATTTTGTGTATGTGGGTTATATCTATCAGTGTTTACCATAGTAGGAATAAAACAGGTTTAAAATAATTTTTATGAATTCATTTTGAATGATATTAATAAGCCATTGTATGTTAAGTAAATAATTATTTTTATGAAAAATAACTACATCCCAAAATAAACAGGGCAGTGAAAAGATTGGATCTTTGTATACTTTGCGGTTTTGCAGGTATTTTTTTTGTGTCTATCATATTAGAAGACTGCCAGATGTTCATATTTGCTTCTGCATTTAATCTGTTATTTTTGTTGAAGTATATGAAGAAATATACAGCCTTGCACAAATATGTAGGCGTAGTATTTTAATACCTTTTCAGATAATTGTGGATATTCACCTTTGATAATAAAAAGTACACAAGTCATACTTTCTCAAAGGTTATTTGCAAAGTGGAATCTGAAAAAGTATCAGTGAGTATTTCTCATTCTATTATATTGAAATCTATAGGCTTATCTTGCTCCTTGTCTGGATCTTGTAGTAATTCATGATTTTTATTTATTTTATTATCATTTTAATGTAATTTTAATTTAAATGTTTTTATTTACTTATTTTTTTAATGTTTGTTTTTGAGAGAGAGAGAAGGATAGCACAGTGGAGGAGTAGAGATAGGCAGACAGGATCCTAAGTAGTCTCTGTGCTGACAGCAGACAGCCCAATGTGGACCTCTAACTCTTGAGATCATGACCTGAGCCAAAGTCAGAGGCTTAACTGACTGAGCCACCCAGTCTCTCCTAATTAATGATTTTAAAGAAAGGCTTTGTTTCATTAAATTATATAGATCTTCCAGTATTGGTTACATTGGAGTCAAATTATTTAAAAAAAATCACATTGGTCTTAATATTAACATAGGACCCAACAGAAAAGTTTGTCAGTACTGGGAACCTGTTAACCTTACTGGTAGTACACAGTTCTCCAATATTCTGGTTTTGTCTAAGGAACTGAAATTTTATCAAGGCAACAAGTAACTATCAATTGTCATCTGTCAGTTAATTTTCTTGAAGAGACAAGCTCATGTTCATTTTCAAGAAACTGTCTGCCACCCACACAAGTCTAAATAATCCAAGTTTCTGTGGCATTCATTCCTTCAAGTAAAAATGGCATTCCATACAAAAAGAGGCTATTTTGGTTCATACAAATGACATTCCTTGAGAAAAAGTACTTAGGAATGTACAGAAATGACTTATGGCTATATCCCATGTTTTCGTATATTTTTAAAACAGATTTGAAGATAATTTAGTAAAGATAATTTTTAATGCTTCAGCTAGAATGTTTTATTTATTCATTTTATTTTAGAGAGAATGCAAGTAGAGGTGAGGGTCAAAGAGAGAGAGAGACAGAGACAGAGAGACAGAGAGAAAGAATATTTTTTTTAAGTTTATAACCTCTTTTATTCTTTTTTTTTTTACAAATAGTTTATTGTCAAATTAGTTTCCACATAACACCCAGTGCTCATCCCCACAAATGCCCTCCTCCCCCTACATCCATCAGTTCTCAGTTTTTGTCAGCCTTCAAGAGTCTCTCATGGTTTGCCTCTCTCCCTTTCCCCCACCATTTCCCCCCTTCTTCTCCCCCTTGGTCCTCTGTTAAGTTCCTCCTAATCCTCCTATACGTGCAAACATATGATATTTGTCCTTCTCTGCCTGACTTATTTCACTCAGCATAACACCCTCAAGGTCCATCCATGTTGCTACACATGGCCAGATTTCATTCTTTCTCATTGCCATGTAGTATTCCATGGTATAGATAAACCACATCTTCTTGATCCATTCGTCCGTTGATGGACACTTAGGCTCGAGAAAGAAAGAATATTAAACAGTCTCTATGCCCAGCATGGAGCCTGTCACAGACCTCAATACCACCACCCTGGGTTTATGACCTGAGGGTAAATCAAGAGTTGGATGCTCAAATGACTGAGCCACCCAGGCGCTGCAGCTAGGATGTTTCAAAATGAGTGTAGTTTAAAAAATGATTTTCCAGATACCGAGGCAAGATGGCAGAGAAGTAGGAAGCTCCGTACATTTCACTCACCCCCATCTCTCAAACGGAGAACAGAATCCAGGAGTTTGGGAAGAAAAGGAGACAGAATCCGCTGAGAAAACCTTATAGCCTGAGTGCGAACTGGGGAAGATAAAATTGGGCCAGGGCCGGAGACACAGTGGGAGGGGAGGATCCCACTCTGTGGGGAGCCGCAGTGAGTATAGGGGGAAAAAGAGTGGCCGAAACTGCTCAAGACACTGTCCCTGTCTCTGGAGAAGAGAAAAACCTCTGCTCGGGACAAAGAAGGATCCGGTTTCCTGCTGTCCAGCTGACCCTAGGCGGTACACACTCTTCACAGGCGACCCCGGGGGAAACTGCTCCTCGCTCGCCAGCCCGCCAGCCCGACCTGGAGGAGATGGGAGCAGGGGCGTCTGTCTCGATCCCCAGGGGGAAGGCGAGAGGCTTGAAACTGCTCTGAGGGACTCGCCTGTGAGTTTATATTTTGGGCAATTTCAATGGGGCGCGCAGACTGAGATCTGGAAATGAGGCCTGGCTTGGCTCATAGCACAGCCCACCTTGGCTACTCCCCCAGCACAGGGAGATCACATCCAAAAGAGTGAGTTGCAATGCTTGGTTCAAGAAAGGACTGGGGTGCCACCACTTTTCTCCCCAAAACCTCCAAGGCAGGACTCCTACAGGACGCACTGGACCAAACCACGCCCATCCCTGCTAGAGAGCTGCCCTCTTTGTGTTTTTTTTTTTTTCTTTACCGGAGCCGGGGCAAGACCAACATGGATCACTGCCATGATTAATTCTGGTCACTGGCTTGCTTAAACAGTCACATTTAATCCATTCTCTAGATGTAAATTCTACACCGCCACCAATACCTTTTCATCTCTTTCTCTCTGGGAGACTATATAGTGTCTCTGAGTAGCAACTTCGTCATTTCTTTCACCTCCTCTCCAACCATATTCCACTCTTTCTCTCTTTGAAAAAAGCCTCTTACCTCTTCTGCCTGCTCATTTCATTTCCATTTTCATTTTATCCCCGCCCTGTCATTTCCCTCTTTCTCTATGATCTTCCACCAGCACTGCATACACCCAGCTATTTATTTGTACCTGGGAAATCTGGTTATATGCTTTAGACTGTCCTTTGTCTATCGGGTTTCTTCTTTTTCCTTTTCTTTTCTTCTTTTTTCTTTTTTATGTATTTTTATTTCTTATATTCGACTTCCCTCCTTCCTGTTTTCTTTTTCGTTTTCCCTTTCGGTTTCCTTGTTTGTTGGATTTGTCTGTGTGTTTGTGTGCCGTTGTTACCTGTGTGTTTGTCTGTCTGTTTTCCAGGGCTACACCAAGAAACAAGCCAAAGTACACATGGTGGAGAGTCCCAAATACCACTACGAGTAGGAAAATAAAATAACCAAGGTCTCAACAAGAGAGACCAAGAGACACAATTCAAAGAACACTTTCTAAAAGGACAGGCCCTGCACAGTCAAAGAGCCTTCTTTGGTACAGTAACACTCACAGGTGCAGAGTGCATAACAAGCTTTTAAAACTAACAAGAGATAGAAAGCTAACCAAAATGATGAAACACAAGAGCTCTCCTACAAAGAAATTCCAGGAAGAAATGACAGCTAAAGAACTGCTCAAAAGAGATATAAGCAAAATAACTGAACAAGAATTTGGAACAATAGTCATAAAATTAATTGCTGGGCTTGAAAAAGGCATGGAAGACTTCAGAGAAACTATTGCTACAAAGACTATGGAGCTTAAAAATAGTTGTGATGATTTAAAAAATGCTATAATGAGATGCAAAATAAAATGGAGGCGTCCAATGCACGGATTGAAGAAGCAGAAAGGAAAATAAGTGATTTAGAAGACACAATTATAGAAAAAGAGGAAGTTGAGAAAAAGAGATAAACTGATACAGGAACACAAAAGGAGAGTTCGAGAGCTCAGTGATACAATTAAATGTAATAATATCCATATCATAGGAATTCCAGAAGAAGAGAGAGGGAAAGGCACTGAAGGAGTTCTTGGACAAGTTATAGCAGAGAACTTCCCCAGTCTGGGGAAGGAAACAGACGTTGAAATCCAACAGACACAGAGAACTCCCCTCAGACATAACGTGAATCGATCGTCTGCATGACATATCATAGTGAAACTGGCAAAATATAAGGACAAAGAGAGAATTCTGAAAGCAGCTAGGGAGAAAAGGGCCCTAACATACAAAGGGAAACCTATCAGACTGGTGACAGACCTATCTACTGATACTTGGCAGGCCAGAAAGGAATGCCCGGAAATCTTCAATGTGATGAACAGAAAAAACATGCAGCCAAGAATCCTCTATCCAGCAAGCCTGTCATTCAGAAAAGAAGGAGAGAGAAAAGTCTTTCCAAATAAACAAAAATTGAAAGAATTCATCACGACTAAAACAGCCCTACAAGAAATCCTGAGGTGGACTCTCTGAGGGAAATGTTGCAAGGAATGCAAGATACCAGAGACACCACCACAAGCATGAATCCCATAAAGGACACGATGACTCTAAACCCATTTTTTTCAATAATAACACTGAATGTAAACGGACTAAATGCCCCAATCAAAAGACATAGGGTAGCAGAATGGATAAAAAAATAAAATCCATCTTTTTGCTGTGTACAAGAAACTCATTTTAGACTGGAGGGCACCTTCAGATTGAAAGTAAGGGGATGGAGAAATATTTATCATGCTACTGGAAGTCAAAAGAAAGCTGGAGTAGCTATACTTACATCAGAGAAACTGGATTTAAAGTAAAGACAGTAACAAGGGATGAAGTTGGGCATTATGTAATAATTACAGAGTCTATCCATCAAGAAGAGCTAACAATTATAAATGTCTACGCACCAAAGATGGGAGCACCAAAATACATAAAACAATTAATCAAAACAGAAACACTCTTATCGATAAGAATTTGCTAATAGCAGGGGGCTTTAATACTCCACTTACAGCAATGGATAGATCAACTAGGCAGAAAATCAATAAAGACACAATGGACTTAAATGACACATTGGACCATATGGATTTGACAGATATATTTAGAACTCTACATCCTGAAGCCATGGAATTCACTTTCTTCTCAAGTGCACATGGCACATTCTCCAAGATAGATCCCGTACGGGGACATAAAGCAGCTGTCAATAAATAAAAAGAACTAGGATCATACCGTGCACACTTTCAGGTCCCAATGCTATGAAATTTGAAATCAATCACAGGAAGAAGTCTGGAAAAACTCCAAAAACATGGAGATAAGAGAACATCCTACTAAAGAATGAATGGGCCCATCAGGCAACTAGAGAAGAAATTTTAAAATATATGGAAACAAATGAAAATGAAAATACAACAATCCAAATTCTATGGGATATGGCAAAGGCAGTCCTAAGAGGAAAATACATTGCACTCCAGGCCTATTTCAAAAAATTAGGGGCGCCTGGGTGGCTAAGTCGGTTACGCGTCCGACTTTCGCTTAGGTCATGATCTCATGGTTCGTGGGTTCGAGCCCCGCATCGGGCTCTGTGCTGACTGCCAGCTCAGAGCCTGGAGCCTGTTTCAGTCTGTGACTCCCTCTCTCTCTGACCCTCCCCTGCTCACGCTGTCTCTCTCTCTCTCTCTCCTAGAAAAAAAAAATTAGAAGAAGCACAAGTGCAAAATCTAACAGTGCACCTACAGGAACTAAAGGGAGAGCAACAAGAGCACCCCAAACACAGTAGAAGAAGAGAAATAATAAAAATCAGGGCAGAAATAAACAATATAGAAACCAAAGAAACAGTTGAAAAGATCAATGAAACCAAGAGTTGGTTTTTTGAAAACATAAACAAAATTGACAAACCTCTAGCCAGGCTTCTCAAAAAGAAAAGAGAGAGCACTCAAGTAGACAAAATTATGAATGAAAATGGACTAATTACAACCAACCCCTCAGAAATACAAGCGATTATCAGGGAATACTATGAAAAATTATATGCCAACAAATTGGACAACTTAGAAGAAATGGACAATTTCCTAAACACACACTCACTACCAAAATTTACACGGAGAGGTAGAAAATCTGATCAGACCCATAACTAGTGAAGAAATTGACACAGTTATCAAAAATCTCCCAACAAATAAGAGCCCTGGGCCAGATGGCTTCCTTGGGGGAATTCTAGCAGACATTTAAAACAGAGTTAATACCCATTCTTCTCAAGCTATTCCAAAAAATAGAAATCGAAGAAAAACTTCCAGATTCATTTTATTAAGCCAGCATCACTCTTATTCCCAAGTCACACAGAGACCCAGCCAAAAAAGAGAAACAGGCCAATATCTTTGATGAATACGGATGCAAAAATCCTCAACAAGATATTTGCAAATCAAATCCAACAGCACATAAAAAGAATTATCCACCAAGATCAGCTGGGATTCATTCCTGGGTTACAGGGCTGGCTCAATATTCACAAATCAATCAATGTGATCCATCACATCAACAAAAGAAAAGATAAAAACCATATGATCCTGTATAGATGCAGAAAAAGCATTTGACCAAATACAGCATCCCTTCTTAATAAAGACCCTCGAGAAAGTCGGGATAGAAGGACTTACTTAAACATCTTAAAAGCCATCTATGAGAAGCCCTTAGCTAACTTATTCCTCAATGGGGAAAAACTAAGAGCTTTCCCTCTGAGATCAGGAACATGACAGGGATGTCCACTCTCACCACTGTTGTTTAACATAGTGCTGGAAGTACTAGCGTCAGCCATCAGACAACAAAAGGAAATAAAAGGCATCGAATTGGAAAAGAAGAAGTCAAACTTTCACTTTTCGCAGATGACATGATACTCTACATAGAAAACCCGACAGACTCCACCAGAAGCCTGCTAGTACTGATCCATGAATTCAGCAAAGCTGCTGGGTACAAAATCAACGTACAGAAATCGGTTTCGTTTTTATTCACCAATAATGAAGGAACCAAAAGAGAAATCAAGAAACTGATCCCATTACAATTGCACAAAAAACCCCATAAAATACCCAGGAAATAAATGTAACCAAAGATATAAGAGATCTGTAATGATGAAAACTATAGAAAACTTATGAAGGAAATTGAAGAAAACACAAAGAAATGGAAAAACATTCCATGCTTATGGATTGGAAGAATAAATATAGTTAAAATGGCATTACTACCCAAAGCAATCTACAGATTGAATGCAATCCCAATCTAAATGGCACCAGCATGCTTCTCAAAACTAGAACAAACTATCTGAAAATTTGTATGGAACCACACAAGACCCTGAATAGCCAAAGTAATATTGAAGAAGAAAACCAAAACGGGAGGCATCACCATCCCAGATTTTAGCCTCTACTACAAAGCTTTCATCATCAAGACAGTATACTATTGGCACAAAAACCGACACATAGACCAATGGAATAGAACTGAGAACTCAGATTTGGACCTAAAAGTGTACAGACAACTAATCTTTGACAAAACAGCAAAGAGTATTCAGTGGAAAAAAGACAGCCTCTTTAACAGATGGTGCTGGGAGAACTGGACAGCAACATGCAGAAGAATGGAAGTAGATGATCATTTTCTCACACCGTACACAATAATAAACTCAAAATGGATAAAGGACCAGAACGTGAAACAGGAAACCATCACAACCCAAGAGGAGAAAGCAGGAAACAACCTCCTTGACCTCCACCACAGCAATTTCTTACTTTTTTTTTTAATGTTTTATTTATTTCTAGGAGAGAGAGAGACAGCGTGAGCAGGGGAGGGTCAGAGAGAGAGAGAGGGAGTCACAGACTGAAACAGGCTCCAGGCTCTGAGCTGGCAGTCAGCACAGAGCCTGACATGGGGCTCGAACCCATGAACTGCGAGATCATGACCCAAGCGAAAGTCGGACGCTTAACCGACTAAGCCACCCAGGCGCCCCAGCAATTTCTTACTTGACACAGCCCCAAAGGCAAGGGAATCAAGAGCAAAAATGAACTCTTGGGACCTCATCAAGATGAAAAGCGTCTGCACGGCAAAGGAAACAATCCATAAAACTAACAGGCAACTGACGGAATGGGAAAAGATAGTTGCAAATGACATATCAGCAAAGGGCTAGTATCCAAAATCTATAAGGAACTCACCAAACTCCACTCCCGAAAAACAAACAACCCAGGGAAGAAATGGGCAGAAGATATGAACAGACACTTCTCCAAAGAGGACATCCAGATGGCCAACAGACACATGAAACGATGCTCAGCATCCCTTCTCATCGGGAAAATACAAATCAAAACCACACTGAGATATCACCTCACACCAGTCAGAGTGGCTAAAAATGAGCAAATCAGAGGACTCTAGATGCTGGCGAGGATGTGGAGAAACGGGCACCCTCCTACACTGTTGATGGGAATGGAAACTGGTGCAGCCCCTCTGGAAAAGACTGTGGAGTTTCCTCAAAAAATTAACAATAGAACTCCCCTATGACCCAGCAGTAGCACTGCTAGGAATTTAGCCAAGGGATACAGGAGTGCTGATGCATAGGAGCACATGTACCCCAATGTTCATAGCAGCACTCTCAACAATAGCCAAAACATGGAAAGAGCCTAAGTGTCCATCAACAGACGAATGGATCAAGAAGATGTGGTTTATGTATACAATGGAATACTACATGGCAATGAGAAAGAATGAAATCTGGCCATGTGTAGCAACATGGATGGAACTCGAGGGTGTTGCGCTGAATGAAATAAGTCAGGCAGAGAAGGATAGATACCATATGTTTGCACGTATAGGAGGATTAGGAGGAACTTAATGGAAGACCATGGTGGAGAAGAAGGGTGAAAATAGTTGGGGAGAGGGAGGGAGGCAAGCCATGAGAGACTCTTGAATGCTGAGAACAAACTGAGGGGGCGGGTGATGGGCATGGAGGAGGGCACTTGTAGGGATGAGCACTGGGTGTTATATGGAAACCAACTTGACAATAAACTATTCGTAAAAAAAAAAAAAAAGTCTTGGCTAGCACAGGCAGTGAGGGGTAGCTCTCTAGTAATTCCTGACTGCTTCTTATGTGAGTGACAATTCCATTTCTCCTGAATGTGACCCAAGACCTCATTAGAAATTCTGCAAAGGGATGGGAACATATGGAGGGACAGAGTTCTTTATTTTAAGAGAGATATGGGATATCCCTTAGAATGGGGTGCCTTGCTTCATTTCCCCTTCATGGCTCCATCGCACTCCTCTGTTTCCTACCTACTGCAAAGATTCTGTCCTGGGTTCCTTCAAATACCCTGTGTCTTTTGTGATCAGTGCAAGTCTGAAAGACAAGCCCTGTGGCTTTTGTCCAAGTTGGGAGAACATGGCCCAATTTTCCACTTGACACGGGCGGACATTCCTCTTTCATTCTGGCCCTGAATCCCCACAGTGAATGCCTAAGTAGAAAAAGTGCAAGGGGATGGGAATGGAGAAGACATCAGTGGCCCAAGTTCTTCACTGCAGATGAGGACAGCATGAAGCTGAGAATGAAATGAATTGGTACGGTTCTTCTAGTCTCACAACGGAGGCCAGCTCCCTCCCAGCTCCTCTGGACTTGGTCTATGGGCAGAAATTCGGTTCTGGGCACCTTCCAATGCCTTAGGCCTCTCAATGTCAACATAGTTAGGAAAGGCAAGTCTACTCAGTTGCTCAACCTCTACCTGAGAAAGATGAGTTCAACAAGACTCTCCAGTTAAAAGCTGAGGAAATCTTTCTTGGACACTGACTGGGAATGTTTCACAGGGAAGACCTAGTTTGAATAAGGGCAAACTGATGGAATTGGATACAAAGAGTGCCAAAGTTCTCCTTATCAAAGGAGTATGGGATAAGCCTGAGGGTGAAGTGACCAACAAACTCTTTTGGTAAGATGGCTGTCTTCGCTTTCAGAATCACATCTTGGCTGGGGCAAAGGAAACCTCCAATGGCTATGCTGGTAACCAGTTTTGCAAGAATTCTTCTCTTGGGGCTTCAGAAAGGGATGAGAAGCTTCTGGCACTTAGTGGATTTCTTACCAGGACCTACAGTAGATATGGTCCTCAGTGGTTTTGTTGTAATCGGTTTTGACACTTATATGTTTCGAATCAGGCTTTGTGGAAGCATTCCTTTAATAGGCACTACACTGGCCAGTTCTGGGAGCTAAATATCCATCTGGGAACCATTTGCTTTTTCATATGAAGTCATCTCACACACCCAGAGGAGTGAGGCAAACTGGGTAACCACCACTGTCCCTACTCCCATTGCTGCCAAGTCCCACAATCTCAGTAAACAGGTACTTAAATCTTTCTTTGGGGATAGCAAACACTGACTGCTCTAGGCTAGCAGTGGGAGCTGGCCACCAATCCCAGGGCATTTGCTGTGTGAGTAAAAGCCCCAACACATTGAGACGTGACTCAAGACCTCTTAGAAAAACGGGTAGGGGATCATGATGGACATGTGATGGGTCAAATGTCTTCATTTCAGCAGAGAATGGAAGGGGGCAAGATGGCGGAGAAGTAAGGAGCTCCGTACTTGCACTCGCGCCCATACATCACACAGAAAAGATCTGAAGCCATTGGAAACCTTACAAAACCTGAGAGATTGGGAGAAAAAGGACGCAGAATCCACTGAGAGAGCCTTCTAACCGGACTCGGGCTCAGAGCACCCGGCAGGCAAGCCTCCGCCCAAGCGCGCCAGCCTGACCCAGAGAAGGAAGCAGCGATTCTGACTCCGCCCCCAGAGCGCGGCAGGGAGCCTGGAATTGCCCGAGGGGGTTGCCTGGGAAGCTGTGTCTAAGGCAACTTCAGCGGGGCACGCGGACTGGGATTTGGAGATTGGAACTGCCCTGGGTTGAAGAGTGCAACCAACTTCGGCTGCGCCCCCGGTACGGGGAGTTTACACCCCCAAAAGAGCGAGGCGCAGCTCTTGGTTCAAGAAGGGACTGGAGCACCGTCACTCTCCTCCCCACAACCGCCAAGGCAGAGCTCCCGCCTGAGGCATTGGATCACGCCACGCCCATCCCTGCCTGAGAGGTGCCCTCCTCCTTTTCTTTTTCTTTTTCTTTTTCCTTTTTTTCTCCTTTTTTGTTTTTTCTTTTTCTTTCTTTTTTTCCCCCTTTTTTTTCCTCTTTCTTTTTTTCTTCTTCTTTCTCTTTTCTCTCTTTTTTCCCCAGAACACTGACCTGACTAACTCTGGTCGCCAGCTTGCTTAAACAATCACAACGAGTCCATTCTGTAAATGTAAATTCTACACCTACCGACATTTTCAGCTCTTTCTCTCAGGAGTAATTAGACTATATAGTTTCTCTGGATAATTCCAGCACCCTTCTCTCACCTATCCAACCCTATTCTACCCTTTACCTCTTTGAAAAAATCTTCTTATCCCTTCTGCCTGTTCATTCTATTTCCAATTCTGCCTCATCCCGCCCTGCCTTCTCTCTCTTTCTCTATGCTCTTCAACCAGCACTGCATATACACGGCTATTTAACTGTAGCTGGGAAATCCAGGTATATGCTTTAAATAATTTCAGCAGAGAATGGAAGAAAACTGAGAAGAAAGGGACTAGCTCTGTTGCTCTTCTCCCCACAAATGAGGATGCTTCTTCCCAATTTTCTGGCTTTGCCTATACACCAATGTTTTGTCTGGCAACCTTCAAGTGCCCTAGGTCTTCTTATTGTCAAAATATTTTGAAAAGGCAAGTCCCAAGGGGCTTTTTGCCCAACCTATACCAGAGTCAGGATAACTTGGCCAGGCTCCCCAGTTAAAATGACAGATCATTGCTCTTAGGTCTGGCCTTTGAATTCCCCACAGTGGAGACTTACAAAAAAAAACAGAGGCAGGGGATGGGAATGGGTACATAGAAAGCCAAAGATATTCATCAGATGAGAATGGAATAATTATGGGAATAAACAGAATAGCATAATCTCCTGGCAAGCTCTCTGTTTTCTGAAGGAACAAACACACGAGGGATGGGTAAATGGGAAGCATCAATCTGCTTGACAGGGGAGCAGAAGGCAAGCTGAGGGCCAAACACAAGCTAGCATTCCCTGCCCCCACCCCCAGGAGAGATATGTGTGACTTTTCTCAGGCACTTCTGGCTGCCCAAGGAAAAGGAAAGGATGGAAAACAAACGGTTAAACTGATAGAGCCTCCATCAATTGACAAGTCTCTTACTTAGTAAGTCATAAGAAAAAAGCAGTGACCTTATCTCCAGAAACCTATGGACTCTGATTCCTGGAGTCCCAACATCACCCTGTCCACCATAGTGATGCAAAGAACAAAAGCAAGAAGGAAATGGCAGATAAAACTGAATTTCCTGGGGTCCCTGGGTGGCTAAGTCCTTTAAGCCTCCAACTTTGGCTCAGGTCATGATCTCACAGTTCGTGAGTTTTAGCCTCGTGTGGGGCTCTGTGCTGACAGCTCAGAGCCTGGAGTTTGCTTCAGATTCTGTCTCCCTCTCTCTCTGTCCCTCTCCCTGTGCATCTCTCTCCCTTTCTCTCTCTCTCCCCCCTCTCAAAAATAAACCTTTAAAAAATTAAAATTTAATTTCCTTGTCACCTGCAGCCTATTGACAAATACTTGAGGCTGGTAGAGTAAAATGCTTCTCTAGGAATGTTCTAGGGTCTTAATGTTAAGCTTGAGTGAAAAATAACCTTTGCTTGACAATAGCTAGGCCTCCAGTAATCTGTGGGTCTTTAGAATATGAAAGTGCTTGCCATTTGTCACTTGACTTTACCTTCCCTAAGCCTATGTTATATATCCAGTCATTTTTCACATTATTAAAATAATAATAATAATAATAAATCCGAAGAAACGTACTAAGGACCAAAGTTGTTCACCTCAGGTAAAAGTAGAATGAAGCTGGGTCCTTTGACATGAGCACCATTTCCTAGACAACATGATGTCCTGAGAATAAGACAGAAACATCTGTGGGGTTGGGATGAAAGGAAGCACAACCAACAAGAACATAGTGTCCTGACCTTGATAGGGAAGGAAGGCTTCTATCTCTTGACTTCCTCTTCTATTCAGTGGGTAGAGACACTCATGATCTAATTTGAATGTTGGCTTCTCTGTGCTCGCTGGCAGCCATGTCTGTGGAGTTGGATTCTGGTCCCAGAGTCCTCGAATGGACTCTCTGCCCTGACCATCTGGGAAAGAACTATGCTCATGCTCAAACTTTGATCTCAGATTGCAGGAACCTCACAGGGGCCAGTGAGATCAGGGTAACCAACCCCACTCAGGCCAACAGAACCCTGCCAAGTGCAGAGATCTTCATAAAGTAGGGAAATATATCCTTAGGAATCACCATGTGTTAGCTGGTTATGAATGCTGGACACTCTCTGACTAACAGTCACATGGTTCCTGACTTGGACCTCTGATCTCCATCTCCCCTTGCACAGAAGTGAGGATGGCTCCCTCCCAATAACACTGGCCCCTTTCCAAGGCTTTTTGTCTTCTGTTGCCTAGACAGGTCTCACAGGTGAGCCCATGGAGAACCCATTGCCCACGTTCTCCTGGACTTCGGGGAACTTACCAGGACTCCACAATAAAAATTGGAGAGAAATACTTCCAGGCTCAGACTCTCAACAGGAGAGCCCGACAGGAAAACCTGTTTAGAAAAAAAAAATAAGGGAACTGGAAGGGATGCACTTGGGTCCAAATTTTTTGTGTCAGGTGATAATGGAATAAAGCTGTGAATGAAATGACTGGCACAAATCCCCAGGGAAGCTTGGTGTCCTAGGGCTTTGGAAAACCTGTGGGCTATAGAGAAATGGAATACATTTTAGCTACAGCTGGGAATCCTAAAGTAGCAAAGAAATGCTACAATTAACCTCAAGCAGTGTAGGAGGGCTTGGGGCACTTGCCAGCTTTGCAGCTTTTCCTGACGGGGTGAAAGCAGTACAATTTGGAGCAAAGAGTCTCCATATGGATGGGTGCCCAAGTCTGTGGGAAACGGTTCTGATTTTTTAGGTTTTGAGTAGTTTCTTTCACATTCACCTACGTGGAAATGGACTAGGCATGCGGCAACCTTAGAGGATCCGAAAGCAGGATGTGTAGACAGTCTATGACAGGGGCACAGAACACAGATAAGGTCACTGCACAAACATAAGACTTCTTGCAGCCCCTCTGGAAAACAGTGTGGAGGTTTCTCAAAAAATTAACAATAGAACTCCCCTATGACCCAGCAATAGCACTACTAGGAATTTACCCAAGGGATACAGGAGTATGGATGCATAGCAGCACATATACCCCAATGTTCATTGCAGCACTCTCAATAATAGCCAAAACATGGAAAGAGCGTAAGTGTCCATCAACTGACGAGTGAATCAAGAAGATGTGGTTCATCTATACAATGGAATACTACATGGCAATGAGAAAGAATGAAATCTGGCCATGTGTAGAAACATGGGTGGAACTTGAGGGTGTTATGCTGAGCGAAATAAGTCAGGCAGAGAAGGACAGATACCATATGTTTGTACGTATAGGTGGATTAGGAGGAACTTAACGGAGGACCATGGGGGAGAAGAAGGGAGAAATAGTGGGAGAGAGGGAGGGAGGCAAACCATGAGAGACTCTCGAATGCTGAGAACAAACCGAGGGCTGATGTGGGGGGGGGAGGGGAAGAGGGGTGATGGCCATGGAGGAGGGCACTTATTGGAATGAGCACGGGACGTTATATGGAAACCAACTTGATAATAAACTATTTAAGAAAAAAAAAAAGACTTCAATGTCCCAAGATTTTAGGAGGGCAACATTATTCCCCTGATATCAGAAATTAGTTGTTAAGGGGATAGAAAACACCCTTCGTGTATGCTCACTCAGAGTTAATTAGTTCTATCTGTGTGACTTTTTCTTTTCTTTTCTTTTCTTTTCTTTTTTTTTAAATTTCTTACTCTGTCTCTGAAGGTCTCATCTCCATCAGCATTTGCCACACAGAACTAAGGCCACTGTCTCCGAATATTACCTGTCCCTACCCACAAGCAATCCTTTTGTGCTTAACGCATTCAAGTCCCCAATACTTTCTGTTCTCAAGATAGATCTGGCAGACACCCCAAGGGCACCTGTTTGTTCCTCAAGCAATTCCAAACATATGGGAACTTGGCATGACTCCACAATTAAATGGGAGAAAAAGGCTGCCAGACTCTGGCCCTGAATGTCTCACAGTGAACACACAGTTAGGATGTAAGGGAATTGAAAAGGATTCACTGAAGGCTAAAGCTCTTCATCTAAGATGAGAACAGAATGTAGCTGGAAATAATGTTACCAGCACAATTTGGTGTCCCAGGAATAGGAAAGACCTGTGGCTGAACAGAAGTAGAACATCCCCTGGGGATACCCAGGATTCTGTAGGCCAAGTTAATGCACCCCAACTGCAATAAGTTCAGGAATGTGTCAAGCAATCACCAGCTTTCAAGCTCTTCCTTTCTGTGGACAGACATAGTTGTGACTCACAACGTAGGCTCTTGCTCCTGGTAAGTCTTCAGATTCGACTCTGATATTTTCATCTTTGAGTATTTTTGTGCCCTAACCTTCTCAGCAAATGGGCTTTACATGCATGAATGTAATACTGAAATGTTAGAGCAGGGAGATCAATGATATGTGATCTCCCTTGGTGGGCAATCCATAATCAGTTATAGACTAGCCACGTCTGTGTCTCATTTGTGTGAAGAAGAAGACCATCTGTGGCTTGTTTGTGTTACTGTTACTTTGACATCTACTACAGGTGTGTGACTTTGGAAAGGATCTATGTCCTGAGGACAGATCTCTGTATGCCTAGCAGGAGAGGCAGGTGTGGAAGTAGACTGATTCTGAGAAATAATGCTTCTGTATGGTTGATATCCATATCTTATCTACTGGGAACAGTAAGTGGTAGTGTGGTGGGATGGTTGTTTAAGATATACTTTTTTTTTTTTTTACNAAGATACCACCGTGAGGTGGTATCTCAGTGTGGTTTTGATTTGTATTTCCCTGATGAGGAGGGATGCTGAGCATCGTTTCATGTGTCTGTTGGCCAAGATATACTTCTTGAATAGTCTTTACTGCATTACCTTGCCTCATAAAACAGGGAGCACACTCATGCACTGTTGGGTTAGTGATGTCCTGGGTACCTGGTGGTGGACACAGATTTTTTTTCATTGGTTCCAAACACTTTCCTGTTTTTTGCAGGTTTTTAGGCCTGTCAAAAGTAAACCAGTATACTTAGTATACAGATTTGGCTGAACATCCCATCAGTCACACTATCCAGGGTTAATGGAGCCTGACATCACATTCTCTGGGGAACTGGCTTTTGTAGTTATGCATCCCTGGTCTCACTGTACAGTGGGGTGACTGATCTGGTCAAGAGACTAGGACTGGCCCAGATCACAGAAGGTGGGAAGAGTCCAGAGGAGAAGGCTGGGCTCTGCCTTTTTTAGGCTATGGCCCAAACCCCTCCCATCAAGTTTGCTTTATAAATGAGAGACTCTAATATTCTGGGAAGAATCCTGCCCACTTGCTTTCTATTTGGGGCCATTTTGCTATCCAAATCCCCACACTTGCACTGGTACACACATACTGACAGTGTGTTCAAGAAAGAGCAGACACTAGGGAAGTGACAAAAGAGGAAGTAGAAAGGTTAGAGAGAGCTCTGCCATGGAGCAGCAGCATCCATTTTCATAGCTGCCTGTTCAAAGACCCAAAGATGGGCAAGGATTTCCTAATGTTCGTTGGTTTCTGCTGGACCCAGGGCAGTACTTGGCCCAGTCTCTAGAGGAAGGGACTAGGATATTGCAGTCCAACTCTTGGGCACCTGGAATTATGATGAGTTAAATCCCCTTAGGTTAGACAATAGCTACAGAAGAAAGGGCTCAATGTGCTCCTGTAGTGTGTTGTGTTACCAGTGGGTTTCTCCAGAGTTCTATATAATCATAAAGGGTCGAATGGCCTTGGCTCTCCAACAGTGATTCATTGTGTTCTGAGATATTAGAGAAATGCTTTATACTTTCTGGACATCTTTGAGAGCCTAGAGAGGCTTGGGGACTAGGGTTGGTGAGGACTTGGGATAGGGAAGGACATGTCAGAGCACTGTACACTGAGTCTAGCGTCTAAGCATAATACCAGTCCTTGATGCACCCCCAGGGTCTTCATTTGGAAATAGGGGGTCATTGTCCTGGCTGACAGGAGGATGCCTCATAAAGATGCCAGAATATACACTGGGGATGGACAGACAAAGGGGAATGGCAGAAGCCTGAGATCCTGTTCACAGCCCTGGAGCCTCTAAGTCCTGACCTTTACCCAAGGACCTTAAAGGGTCACTGCCTTCATGTCAGCCACATAAAGGTGCTGGTTTTGTTTGGGGGTCTTCATGCCTGTGGCTCCAGTGCTAGCGCTGGACACCAGGGAACAGGCAGCCTCCTGTGTCAGTGGTGCCCATTGAGTTTTGCTGGAGGAATGCAACAAGGAAAAGGTCATGCAGAGGACATTCTGGATTTCCCCTGCCTCAGATACAACAGGAATCTCCCATTACTAGCAGTTATCTCCACAGATTAAACTGGTCAAAATCTAGATGGAGGGCTCCATGGTCCTTCTACTTCATTCATTCAGTAACTGCTCCAAGCACTCACCTTGTGCTTGGGGATCTGGTGGGCCAGATTGTAAGCAAGGCTTACAATGACAAAGTGGTCTCTGCCTGCCAGGTCTTCACAGTCTGGAGCGGAGATGGACAATGATATGAAAGACAAGACATGTGAAGAAAAGAAAAGAAGTGAAAAGAACGAGTGTGCCATGGAGACAGGCTGGGGAGTCACTGGAGAGCATGAGAGGCCTCAGTGAGGTGAATTTTGCTGGGACCAGCATAACAAAAGGGAACTACACTGCACATGACTGCAGTGTGTCAGGGTGAAGATACAGCTGGTGCAGAGACTAGGAGACAGAATTGAGTCTGTCTATTAGAAACATTAGAAAGGTGGAAAATGTGGCTGCGGGTTCCTAGGAGAGAAGAGGCAGCAGGGAGGAGCCAGAGCATAGACCAGATGCTGGAACCTAGTAGACTGTTAAGTTATTCATTCCTCTCCGACAGGATTATCCAAATACCTTGACTCTTAAAACTACAAATGTTTAATAACTCACAAATTTTTGTGGCAGAGGAATCCAGGCACAGCGTAGCTGTGTGACACTGCCTCAAGTCTCTATGAAGCCAGAGTTGTGGTCTCAAAGGAGACTCAACAGGGTGAAAATTTTTCTCCCAAGCCCACTCACATGGGCAATGTCAGAATTCAGGTTGAAGTGAGAACCTATTTCAATCTTTTGATCCGGGAACCTATTTCTTTCTCTCCTCTACAGGGTTTTCATACGGTAGCCCCTGACTTAAGTGCTAGATCCCCCATTTCCATGGGTAGAGGAGAGAGAGAAGGAGCAAATGAGGACAGAAAGCAGAGGGAGAGAGAGAGAGAGAGAGAGAGAGAAGGATGGAGAGATAAAGAGAAGCAGAGAGAAATATAGAGAGATGGAATAAACAGAAGAAGAAAGTGATAGAATTTGTGTCATGAAATCTTGAAACTGACCTCCCATCACTCCAAGTATGTTCTGCTGGTTAGAAGTCAGTCACTGACAGCTTAGTGGTTTCACAAAGAGTGAAGTTTACTGGCTGGACATGGACCACTGTCTGTGTCCGCTGAGGAAGTCCAGGAGAGTACTTTCAGCTGTTTCACCCCAGAACTGAGAAGAGTGACATTTTGGAAATGGCTGTAAGTGATGAACTTCCAGCCTCACTCATCATTAGAAAAGTGAACATAGGACAATGGAGTTGGTATAATTTCTCATGCACCAAACCAGCAAAATTATTTCAACAAACCCATGAAACTAGATCCCTTTTTGTCCATTAGAGATAAGGGCACTCATTTTTCTTTTCTTTTCTCTTTCTTTCTTTCTTTCTTTCTTTCTTTCGTTCTTTCTTTCTTTCTTTCTTTCTTTCGTTCTTTCTTTCTTTCTTTCTTTCTTTCGTTCTTTCTTTCTTTCTTTCTTTCTTTCGTTCTTTCTTTCTTTCTTTCTTTCTTTCGTTCTTTCTTTCTTTCTTTCTTTCTTTCGTTCTTTCTTTCTTTCTTTCTTTCTTTCGTTCTTTCTTTCTTTCTTTCTTTCTTTCGTTCTTTCTTTCTTTCTTTCTTTCTTTCTTTCTTTCTTTCTTTCCAAATAGTTTATTGTCAAGTTTGTTTCCATATAACACCCAGTGCTCATCCCCACAAGTGAAGGGCACTCAGTTTTCAATAGTGAGAGGGACCTCAACTTGTTACTGGAGGGGGATTTCACAATTTCAGCGGTCATCAGTTTTATTCTGGTGGGGAGGGGTCTGCTTCTAGAAATCAAAGACAGTGAGTAGAGATTTACACAAAGAATTCATGTAAACATGTATCTTCTCTGCTTTGACACTAAGAGCCCTGAATGGGACACTTCCTCAGAAAGAGAGGAACCCTTTCCTCTGGCAGGAGGACCATAATACAGCCATATAAAATGATGTTTAGACAGAATATCTCACACTGTCAAAACCCTTTAGGGGCGCCTGGGTGGCTTAGTCGGTTAAGCGTCCGACTTTCGCTTAGGTCATGATCTCATGGTTCGTGGGTTCGGGCCCCGCGTCGGGCTCTGTGCTGACTGCCAGCTCAGAGCCTGGAGCCTGTTTCAGTCTGTGACTCCCTCTCTCTCTGGCCCTCCCCTGCTCACGCTGTCTCTCTCTCTCTCTCCTAGAAATAAATAAAACATTAAAATTTTTTTTTAAAAAAACCCTTTAATCGACCATGAACAAGTGAGTGGGCTGTTAAGATTTTTTTTATTTTTTTAAATTTAAATGCTAGTTAGTTAGCATGTTAGTTGCAGAAGTAGAATTCAGTATTTGTCACTTACATATAACACCCAGTGCTCACCACAGGTACCCTCCTTAATACCCATCACTCTAGCCCATCTCTCATCCATCTCTGTCCATCAACCCTCAGTTTGTTCTCTATCATTAAGAGACACCCTTTCTTTTCTTCCACACCTTCCCATATGTTAAATCCTACATATAAAATTCTACATATAAAAAGACATGATGTTTTTCTTTGTAGATGGACTCATTTCGCTTAGCATAATACTTTCTAGTTCCATCCATGGAGTTACAAATGGCAAGAATCCATGCTTTTTGATGACTGTGTAATATTCTCATCAAGGTAAAAGGCTCCTGCACAGTGAAGGAAGCAGTCAACAAAATTCAAAGCAGCATACAGAATGGGAGAAGATATTTCCAAGCGACATATCTGATAAAGGGCTAGGATCCAAAATCTAGAAATGACTTATCAAACTCAACACCCCAAAAACAAACAGCCCGGTTATGAACTGGGCAGAAGACATGAATAGACACTTTCCCAAAGAAGACTTCCAGATGGCTAACAGACACATGGAAAGATGCTCAACATCATTGTTCTTTAGGGAATGCAAACCAAAACCATTAGGAGACCACCTCACACCTGTTAGAGTGGCTAAAATTAACAACACAAGAAGCAACAGTTGTTTGTGAGATATGGAGAAAGGGAACACTCTTGCACTGTGGTTTGGAATGCAAATGGTGCATCCACTCTGTTATGATTTTTTAAAGGAAAATTTTGAAAGCACCCCTCCTTCTATGGTTACTTGTTGTTCTCATTTCTGTGTACTATTTAGAGCACTGTCAGCAGGTGAAGTTTTTTCCCTATGATGAGTAGAGTAAAAAAAATTGAAAGCCAATATAAATTGATATTTTAAGATATGGAGTAGAGGTACCTCAGTTAAAATGAAAACAAAACAAAAACAAATAAACAGTTTACCCAATCAAATAACCAAATTCACATCATGATTCCAATCTGTGAAAAAAAATGCTCATGTGTAGAAAAATAGTTTAGGCTGTGATTGTCTTTGAATGCCAGGATTTTTATTTTCTTCCTTATCCTTATTTTGTCTTTCCAAATAATACAGAAAGCTGCTGGCAATTGTATCCTGGTTTGGTTAAGCTGCTTCATAAACAAAGAAGAAAAAGTCGATAAGGAAGATGACACACTGGAGGTTTCCAAAGAGAATGATTTGATTGTCACAGAGTTAGAGAAGCCCTTGGAACAATTAAAGAGGACTAGAAGATTTCTGCCAAAATGCTATAATTGGTGTGAAAAATGCCGGACAGATCCCTGGTCCACTCCAGCTGAATTATTTGTTCTAGTAATAAGTACACAGATGAGATTATCACACACCTTTTGTTCAATATAAAAATATAGTTTTCCCTTGGAGAATGTGCCATGTGCACTTGAGAAGAAAGTGAATTCCATGGCCTTAGCATGTAGAGTTCTAAATATACCTGTCAAATCCATCTGGTCCAATGTGTCATTCAAGTCCATTGTGTCTTTAGTGATTTTCTGTCTATTTGACCTATCCATTGCTGTAAGTGGAGTATTAAAGTCCCCTGCTATTAGCACATTCTTATCCATAAAATTGTTTCTGTTTGTGATTGTTTTATATATATTTAGGTGCTCCCATATTTGGTGCATAGACATTTATAATTGTTAGCTCTTCCTGATAGATAGACCCTGTAATTGTTATATAATGCCCTTCTTCATCCCTTTTTACGGTCTTTAAAGTCCAGTTTGTCTGATATAAGTATAGCTACTCCAGCTTTCTTTTGCCTTCCAGTGGAATGATAGATATTTCTCCATCCCCTTACTTTCTATTTGAAGGTGTCCTCCAGTCTAAAATGAGTTTCTTGTAGACAGCAAATAGATGGATTTTGTTTTTTTATCCATTCTGCTACCCTATGTCTTTTGATTGGGGCATTTAGTCCATTTATGGCCAACAGACACATGAAACACATTTCTCCTCATCAGGGAAATACAAATCAAAACCACACTGAGATACCACCTCACGCCGGTCAGACTCGCTAAAATGAGCAAATCAGAGGACTGTAGATGCTGGCGAGGATGTGGAGAAACGGTACCCTCCTACACTGTTGGTGGGAATGTAAACTGGTACAGNGGAGGAGGGCGTTGGGACGAGCACTGGGTGTTATATGGAAACCAACTTGACAATAAACTATTAATATATATATTAATTAAAACTATATATTATATATAATTAATTAAAAATATGTATATTAAATATATAAATAAATATTTATATTTATATATTTATATAAATTTATATAAATAAACATATAAATATATATTTATATAATTTATATAAATAAATAAATANCCTCTGATGTGCAAGTCTCTATTTTAAATGGTCCGTTGCTCTTTTCCACCATCGCTGCACATGGACCCCCCTTTCACTTCTGTCCTCTTCATTGGAAGTTATCTCCACATGGCACAGGTCATGTTTTGTCATGGTCACTAATAAAGCTATAGTACTGGGCCCAGAGCAAGGATGGGTGGTGGTTAAAGGAGTTCATACAAAATGAACCTGTACTGGAGGTGGGTAAAGAGGGTCACAAGTACAGGCCTATGATGGCATGCACGGAGTGTTTCCCACTGACCTTCCATTGCAAAGCCTCTTTTATCTATCTAAAATATTGTCCTTCTGATTTTTCTTAAATGCCTGCACAATTCCTGCTAAATATTTCTGCATGCAAGGTAGCAGGAGGAGGCCACATGAGGAGGAGTCTCTGTGCTATGAGCCTTAGAGGATACTGTAACTTCCTCCAAGGTAGCTCTTAACCCACAGCAGGCATGGCAAGAGTTCCATTTCTCAGTTTTCATGCAATTCACCTAGTAAATAATTGGATAGGTTCTCAGTTAATTTTCTTTTTTTTCCATATTACTTTCAGGTCTATAATTCCATATATTGATCTGTGCTAATTATGACAAGTACACAGTTAAACCCCATCACCGATTTCACCAACCCCTCCATCCACCACTGGTACTGTCAGATTATTCTCTAATCTTAAGAGTCTGTTTTTTGATTGTCAGTTATCTCTCTTTCTCTCTCCCTCTCTCTCATTTTTTTCCATTTGCTTGTTTGTTACTTCAATTCCACATATGAGTAAAATTGTTGGATGGTATTTGTCCTTTTCTGATTGGCTTATTTCACTCAACATTATACTTTCTACCTCCATTCATGTTCTATAAATGGATGTATATACACACACACATGGATATGTATATATATGGATATATATATATGGATAGATATATATGGATAGATATAGATAGATGGATACATATATATGCATATATATGGATATATACATGGATGTATATGGATATATATGTATATATTTGGATATAGATATACATGGATACATACATGATACATATATATGGATTAAATATATATGAATATATAGATATATATATGGATATATAAATGGATATATACAGCCAAAAGAAGGAATGAAACGTTTCCATTCACAAGGACATGGATGGAACTAGATAGTATGCTAAGTGAAATAAGTCAGTCAGAAAAAGACATATATCATTCAATAATTTCACTCATATGTGGAATTGAAGAAACAATGAAGCAAAGGGGAAAAGGTAAGTGATAAAATGAAACTCTATTAGTATTCTCTGCCGCAGAACTTTTAAGAGATTCATTATGGAAGACTCCGTATCCCCAAACAGGAACAATACATTACACTTTTACAGTCATTGGAAAAGGTGGCTAAGGGGTGCCTGGGTGGCTCAGTTGGTAAAGCGTCTGACTTCGACTCAGGTCATGATCTCACGGTTGTGGGTTCGAGCCCCACATTGGGCTCTGTGCTGACAGCTAGCTCAGAGCCTGGAGTCTGTTTCAGATTCTGTATCTCCCTCTCTCTCTGACCCTTGCTCATGCTGTCTCTCTCTCTCAGAAATAAATTAAACAGTGTAAAAAAAAAAGAAAAAGAAAACAGAAAAGGTGGCTGACACTATCCTCAATCAGAAAGCACTCCTTAAATTATCAATGATTATCCAGCAACACTGCCCTTGGTTCTCAAAACAAGGAACTTGTGGTCTTGATATTTGGGAACAAGTAGGGAAAACGTTAAAAGTTCAGCATTCTGAGGGGGCTAACATTCCCCCTGAGTTAATCCTCACTTGGTCCCTTGTCCATAGTGCCCCTCTCCCCTTCATTTCAGGATTATATAAGGATGTAAATTACCCCAAATAGAGGAAAATCCTGAGCTTTTTTATAGTCAGCCTGTGCCTTTGGGGCCTTTACAGTCAAAAGATACTCCCTCTCCCTCAAAAGGGTGGGGCCATATTGAGCTTCTAAAAACCTCATCCACCAGTTCTGATAATGTCCTCGCCCCAATGTCCCTATGTTAAGGAAGCCCATAAGGCCTGTAAATTCCAGCTGTTTCCTGTTGTCAGGCAAGATGGGCAATACATCCATGAAGGCCTGCTCTTTCCAAGTGTAAAAGAATTGCAAAAATCAGTTCAGCTGTATGTTCATCACAGCCCTTTTATAATCGGCTTAAAAAATATTTGTGGTACTTAATTCCACGTGTGCCTGAGATTGGGGCTCTCTTATGAGCATCATTTTGACCCCACCCCAGTATGCTGTCTGTGCCCAATAGTTTCATCATGCTTGCGTGGCTCATGCTATGCATCTGGTACGGGGCAGTATTCCCAACCAAGGCAAAAAGCCTGGCTTCCAAACATTGTCAGTAAAACAATGCACTGAAATAATGTGGTGCATTTTACACAGGCCATCCCTAATATAGGTGACTCTAACTCTCTCACTGTTTCTCCCTATACACTTCGGTTGCTCTAACTATATGTGGGGGCTTCCCCCTCATTCTTTTCCTGGATTAATGACTATGATGATTAGAGCCAATGGTCTCTGGCTAGTCTACCTCAGGATGAAGACTTTAAGGAATATTCCCAAGCAGCTGCCAAAATTCCTTGTGTTTCAGGGAACTTCCCTGTCTTCTCTGGCCCAACATGGACTGCCTAATTCCACTAGTGAAAACCAAACCAAACCAAAACAAAAATAGGTATCTGCTCATCTATCTGTGTTGACAGGCTTTAGGACCATGTGAACTCTTTTCTCTGCCTCGGTGCCTTTGCCTGCCTTTAGGCTGCTTGGTGGTCAGCACATCACCTTTTATGCCTTCCCTATCCCTTCCTCCCATTTCTGTGCTGCCTGAGGTGCTCCAAGCATATCTCGCTCTTCACCGACTCAGGTAGCATTAGCTCCTCCTCCTCACATTGTTGAAAAGCAAAAAATTCTCCCTTAGACCTCAGATTTCCTCACTGGTTCCATGGGAAAAATTTGCAATAGTAAATTTTTAAGGGGACACAGATAAAATATTATTAAGATAAGCATCCTCTTTTAAAGTATAAAACTTTTTTCTGCAAAGGTTTACTTAAGGTCAAATAAGCTCCTGTTATCTCTGTTCTAATTTGTTAGCAAAAGGATGAATTAAAGTAATAGTTAACTTTGTCTGTCTCATAGCTTTCATGGGTAATTGTTAAAGTGGCTTTCAGGGTCTTTGGTAACCTAAAACTTGAACATTTTGCTTAAAAGATAAATTGAATTAAGCTCATTAGGCCTCTTCCAAATCAAATGGAATGCTGAAGCACTGCTTACTAAATATAGGTTGATGCTTTTGACTTCTTATGGCAAAAAGAAAACCCACTAAAAATATTTAATCCATTAAAAAAACATGCTTTATGCTTAATGGATTTATAAGTTGACCACCTAAAACATTTTTTGATGTAACAGACAGGTCACAATTGTTTACTACTTAGTTTTCACTGGAGACTAAGATTTCCAAGAGTTAAAATTTTGCTAAATGCAATTAAGGCTAATGGAAATAAGTAACTCCCTATATAAAAAATGTAAGAGATATGTTAAAAAGATATAAAAAATAAAAATGCATTTTTGTTAAAGCTAATACTTAAATAATTAATTCAATAAATAAATGTATATGTTCATTTATAAATAAATATATAAATGTTTGTTTATAAGTAAATTAATGTATAAATATATTTATTTATAAATAAACATAATTTTTAAAAAATCAATCAGGAAATTTATTTATTTTTTAGATTCATACATATTTATTTATTTATTTACAAATAGTTTATTGTCAAGTTGGTTTCCATATAACACTCAGTGGTCGTCTCCACAAGTGCCCTCCTTCATGTCCATCTACCCCCTCCCACAACCTTGGTTAGATTTATTCCTAGGTATTTTATGTTTTTTTGTGCAATTGTGAATGGGATAAGTTTCTTGATTTCTCTTTCTGTTGCTTCATTATTGGTGTATAAAAATGCGACTGATTTCTGTACGTTGATTTTGTACCCTGCAACTTGGCTGAATTCTTGGATTAGTACTAGCAGGCTTCTGGTGGAGTCTGTCAGGTTTTCTATGTAGAGTATCATGTCGACTGTGAAAAGTGAAAGTTTGACTTCTTCTTTGCCAATTCTGATGCTTTTTATTTCCTTTTGTTGCCTGATGGCTGATGCTAGGATTTCCAGCACTTGTGAAACCACCGTGGTGAGAGTGCACATCCTTGTCGTGTTCCTGATCTCAGGGGGAAAGCTCTGTTTTTCCCCGTTGAGGATGATGTTAGCTGAAGGCTTCTCATAGATGGCTTTTATGATGTTTGGTAAGTTCCTTCTATCCCGACTTTCTTGAGGGTCTTTATTAAGAAGGGATGCTGTATTTTGTCAAATGCTTTTTCTGCATCTATCGACAGGATCATATGGTTTTTATTTTTTCTTTTGTTGATGTGATGGATCACATTGATTGATTTGCAAATGTAGAACCATCCCTGTAACCCAGGAATGAATCCCAGCTGATCTTGGTGGATAATTCTTTTTATGTGTTGTTGGATTCGATTTGCAAGTATCTTCTTGAGGATTTTCGCATCCGTATTCATCAAGGGTATTGGCCAGTAGTTCTCTTTTTTTGCTGGATCTCTGTCTGGCTTGGGAATCAGAGTGATGCTGGCTTCAAAAATGAGTACGGGAGTTTTCCTTCGATTACTATTTTTTGGAATAACTTGAGAAGAATTGGTATTAATTCTGTTTTAAACGTCTGGGAGAATTCCCCAGGGAAGCCATCAGGTTCAGGGCTCTTATTTGTTGGGAGATTTTTGATAACTGATTCGATTTCTTCACTAGTTATGGGTCTGTTAAGATTTCCTATCTCTTCTGGTGTGAATTTTGGTGTGTGTTTAGGTGTGTGTTTAGGAATTTGTCCATTTCTTCTAGTTGTCCAATTTTTTGGCATATAATTTTTCATAGTATTCCCTGATAATTGCTTGAATTTCTGAGGGGTTGGTTGTAATAAATCCATTTTCATTAATGATTTTGTCTATTTAGGTGCTCTCTCTTTTCTTTTTGAGAAGCCTGGCTACAGNCTTTTTCTAATTTCTTGAAATAGGCCTGGAGTGCAATGTACTTTCCTCTTAGAACTGCCTTTACTGCATCCCATAAATTTTGGGTTATTGTATTTTCATTTTCATTTGTTTCCATATATTTTTAAATTTCTTCAGGCAATTAGAGCCTGATTGGCCCATTCATTCTTTAGTAAGGTGTTCTTTAACCTCCATGTTTTTGGAGGTTTTCCAGACTTCTTCCTTGATTGATTTCAAGTTTCAAAGCATTATGATCTGACAGTGTGCATGGTATGATCTCAATTCTTTTATATTTATTGAGGGCTGCTTTATGTCCCAGTATGTGATCTATCTTGGAGAATGTGCCATGCGCACTTGAGAAGAAAGTAAATTCCCTGGCCTCAGGATGTAAAGTTCTAAATATATCCGTCAGATCCATCTGGTCCAATGTGTCTTTCAAGTCCATTATTTCTTTAGTGATTTTCTGTCTGGTTGACCTATCCATTGCTGTAAGCGGAGTATTAAAGTCCCCTGCTATTAGCACATTCGTATTTACAAGATTGTTTCTGTTTGTGATTAATTGTTTTAAATATTTAGGTGCTTCCATATTTGGTGCTTAGATATTTATGATTGTTAGTTCTTCCTGATGATAGACCCTGTGATTATTATATAATGCCCTTCTTCATCTCTTGTTATTGTCTTTAATTTAAAGTCCGGTTTTTCTTTTTTCTTTTCTTTTTTTTTTTACAAATAGTTTATTGTCAAATTAGTTTCCACATAACACTCAGTGCTCATCCCCAAAGTGCCCTCCTCCATGCCCATCCCCCCTCCCCCCCACATCCATCAGTCCTCAGTTTTTGTCAGCATTCAAGAGTCTCTCATGGTTTGCCTCTCTCCCTTTCCCCCACNCTCTCCCTTTCCCTCACCATTTCCCCCCTTCTTCTCCCCCATGGTCCTCAGTTAAGTTCCTCCTAATATTCCTATACATGCTTTTAATCTGAAGGTATCTTCCAGTCTAAAATGAACTTCTTGTAGACAGCATATAGATGGATTTTTGTTTTTATTATCCATTCTGCTACCCTATATATTTTGATTGGAGCATTCAGCCCATTTACATTCAGTGTTATTATTGAAATATGTGGGTTTAGAGTCTTTGTGTCCCTTGTGGGGTTCATGCTTGTGGTGGTGTCTCTGGTATCTTTGTTCCTTGCAACATTTCATTCAGAGCGTCCCCCTCAGGATTTCTTGTAGGGCTGGCTTAGACAAATTCAAAGAATTTGTCTTCTATTTTGAATGACAGGCTTGCTGGATAGAGGATTCTTGGCTGCACATTTTTTCTGTTCATCACAGTGAAGATTTCCTGCCATTCCCTTCTGGCCTGCCGAGTTTCAGTAGATAGGTCTGTCACCACTCTGATAGGTTTCCGTTTGTATGTTAGGGCCCTTTTCTCCCTAGCTGCTTTCAAAATTCTCTTTTTGTCATTATATTTTGCCATTCTTACTGTGATGCCATGCAGAAGATTGGTTCAAATTACGTCTGTGGGGAGTCCTCTGTGCCTCTTGTATTTCAACGTCGTCTACTTCCCTCCCCAGTTTGGGGAAGTTCTCTGATATAATTTGTTCCAGGACTCCTTCAGCACCTTTCCTTCTCTCTTCCTCATCTGGGATTCCTATGATACAGATATTGTTGCGTTTGACTGTACTGCTGAGCTCTTGAACTCTTTTTTCATGTACCTGGATCAGTTTGTCTCTTTTTTCTCAGTTTATTCTTTTTCTATAATGATGTCTTCTAAATCACTTATTCCCCTTTCTGCCTCTTCAATCGGTGCATTGGACGCCTCCAATTTATTATGTATCTCATTTATCGCATTTTTAAATTCATCATGCCTATTTTTATGCTCCATGTTGTTTATAGCCATAGTTTCTTTGATATCTTCTATGTTTTTTTCAAGCCCAGCTATTAATTTTATGATTATTGTTCTAAAATCTTGTTCAGTTATACTGCTTATATCTGTTTTGAACAGTTCATTAACTGTCAATTCTTCTTGGAATTTCTTTGGAGGAGAGCTCTTTCATTTCGTCATTTTAGTTAGCTTTCTGTCTCTTGTTAGTTTTAAAGACTTGTTATGCTCTCTGCACCTGTGAGCGCTTCTGTACCCAAGAAGACTCTTTGACTGTCCAGGGCCTATCCTTTCAGAGAGTGTTTTTTGAATGGTATCTCTTGGTCTCTCTTGTTGAGACCTTGGTTATTTTATTTTCCTATTCGTAGTGATATTTGGGACTCTCCACCATGTGTACTTTGCCTTGTTTCTTGAGGTAGCCCTGGAGAGGAAAACAGACAGACAAATACACAGCTAGCAGAGGCACACAAACGCACAGACAAATCCAACAAACATGCAAACCGAGAGGGAAAATGAAAAAGTTAAGAGAAAAGATGGAAGAGGGAAGGCGAATAATAGAAAATAAATATACATAAAAAGGTCAAAAAGAAGAAAAGGAAAAAGAAGAAAACCGACAAAGAATGGTTTAAAGCATGTAACCAGATTTTCCAGCTACCATTAAATAGCCAGTACATGCAGTGCTGGTTGAAGAGCATAGAGAAAGAGAGAGAAGACAGGGCTGAGATGAGGCAAAATTGGAAATAGAATGAACAGACAGAAGGGATAAGAAGCTTTTTTCAAAGAACTAAAGGATGGAATATGGTTGGATAGATGAGAGAAGGATGCTGGTGTTATCCAGAGAAACTATATAGTCTAATTACTCTTGAGAGAAGGAGATGATAAGGTAGGTAGGTGTAGAATTTACATCTACAGAATGGACTAAATGTGACTGTTTAAGCAAGCCAGTGACCAGAGTTAATCAGGTCAGTGTTCTGGAAAAAAAAAAAAAAGGAGGAGGGCAGCTCTCTAGCAGGGATGGGCGTGGTGTGATCCAATGTGTCACGCAGGAGTTCTGCCTTGGCGGTTGTGGGGAGGAGAGTGGTGGGGCTCCAGTCCCTTCTTGAACCAAGCACTGCACCTTACTTTTTTGGGTGTGTAAACTCCCCGTGCCAGGGGCGCAGCCAAAGTGCGTCGCGCTCTTTAACCCAGGCCATGCCTAGTTTCCAAATCTCAGTCCGTGTGCCCCACTGAAATTGCCATAGACACAACCTCGCAGGCGATCCCCTCAGGGCAATTCCAAGCCTCTTGCCTAGCCCTGGGGGTGGAGCCAGAATCGCTGCTCCCTTCTCCTCCAGGTCGGGTTGTCGAGCAAGCACGGGGGCCTGCCTGGGAGGCGCGCCGGGCCCACTGGAGAGCGGGAAACTGGGTCCCTCTGTGTCTAGTCACCCGAAACACGAACTCGCAGGCAAATCTCCCAGTTTTAAGCCCTTCGCCTTCCCTCTAGGGGTCCAGCCAGCTAGAAGCACAATGGCGTGGTCGGCGCATGGCCCCTCCAGGACGAGTTGGCACGCGGGGACCTGGCATGCAGGGATTTGGCGTGCATGTTCCTTCTGTGCCCCAGTGGAGGTTTTTCTGTTCCCCAGCGACTGGGATCGTGTCTTGAGTTGTTTTGGACTCTCTCTTTCCCCTCTCACTCCCCGCATAAGGGGATCACCCCCAACCCTCTGAGTCTCCGATCCCTGCCCGATTTTATCTTCCCCAGTTCGCACTCACATTAGAAGGTTTTCTCAGTGGATTCTCCATCCTTTTTCTCCCAATCTCTTGGGTTCTGTAAGGTTTCCAATGGCTTCAGATCTTTTCTGTGTGAGATATGGGGGCGAGTGCAATGTACAGAGCTCCCTACTTCTCTGCCATCTTGCCCCCCTAAATAAACATAATTTTAACAAAAGGGTAAAACAACAGGACAACATGCCCTTTTAAGTTGTTTCACTTAAGCCTTGGTTTGAAAGACCCATTTCTTCTAATCCACAAGGCCAAGCAATTGTAAAATAAGCACATAATACACTCATAAACATGTTTAAAAAACAAAATAAGGAGATACACCTGTCTGTCTGCATTACAACCTCACCTCCTTCTTGATCACACTATGATTATTCTTAACTTTTAAAATCTTAATCCTCAAGGATTAACTGCAGCTGAGTGACATTCTTCAAAATAAGATAAACCCTCTCACCCTATGGTGCAATGCAAAACCTCCGAAAGTGGGCCCACATAGACTGGGTCCACTAAACTTCTCATCTGGAGTAGTGGATATACCTGTGTTCTTCAGATTCTGGACTTCTGTGGATTTCCTCTCAGTTGGTGAAGTCTTGCCATATCATGGTGGAGACCCCCAGGATTTCTTCCAGTGAGGCAGGACTTCCAGAGAATGACTGAGCAGCAACTGCCTCCATTTTTCAAGATGAAAGAAGCCTCTTCATGGACTCCTCATCATGAAGCCACTCCACAAATGCAAGGCCTTGCCCCTGATATAACACGGGGAAACCTTAAATGCTTGTCTAAAGAGGCCGGCATTCACTTACAACACAATGATATCACCAGAATCACAGATTCATCAGATTCACATCTGATGGCCATGATTTCTGTCATTAACAAAAATTCGATAGGTGTAATCCTGATTCTTCTCCTTGCTCTCATTTGTCCAGCCCAAGCCTAATATTCATATTGGGCTCATCTCCTTAACCCACCTATATTTGATAACTTCACATTCCTAGCCTGGGATATTCCTTTTAGCAGTAATGACAGAGTTCATGGAAAGAACCAATCTTAACCCACATTTCCCAACTGAACAAGAGCATTGGCTTCTATGCCAAGACCTCAATGGTGGCTTCTTCCAGCACCTCTTATATGTGTTACTAAACTTAACAACTTACCTGATGGTTTCGAACTAAAAGTCAACTGGATTTTGCATGTACAGACCAGAACCTCTACAAGGCCAGACAGTTTTACCTTTTTCTCAGCCACAAGCTTTGATACACCTCCAAAAAGAAACATATCTCACACTCACAATGTTATAGCTTGCTCTAGTCACAAATATTCAGACGACCCCTGGAATAGTATTTCTTGGACAACCTGTTATGGAGAGGTAATTCACTGGTAATTCGACAGGAGTCTTAAAGGACACCTTGAAACAAAATATTCAAATAACACCATATCCTTTGACCAGTCTAGTAGGGAGAATAGTTTTTGGAAAGATGGAGGCTTGTCTGGACCTCTAATTTCTGCCCATAAAGGGAAATTAAAAGGGCCTTGACTTGTTAATCTTTGGAAGCTAGGCCTTCCCTTTTTCACAGCCACAATGAAATTTGTGTAAATCGACATATTAATATAACTTGGGCCTCTCTGCACCACAATCAACTGGAATAGATCACTCTTTGTGTCCCTTCTCCCTACGTTCTCTTTGCTACCTTCACTTTACAGATAAAACAACTAGAAAATAATTATAATATCTATACCTCCCAGGGCTGGTTTATGTCATGCACAAGTAGTGATAACATCACCCAATTAAATGTCTCTTCTTTATTCGTACTTAGAAAGCGTGTCTCAGCCTGGGTTCCTGTTATTAGCTCTGAGCCCTATATTCATCCTTCGGGACTAGGTGCATTTTCCAAGCTTGTTCACCATACCCTCCAATGACTCCCTAGCCTGTCCTCACAGCACATTTGTTCTTTTCACTATTAAAGTTCTTGCCCTCCCCCTTTTATTTTTACATGTCTTATCTTTCATACCTTTGTTCATCTCCCTACCAGACTGTGAAGACCTGGCAGGCAACGACGACTTTATCATTGTAAGCCTTGCACTTAGGCCCACCAGATCCCCTAACACAAGAGGAGTGCTTAGAGTAATTACTGAATGAATAAATGGAAAGACTGTGGATCCCTCTGTCTAGATTTTGACCGGCTCACTCTGTGGAGGTAACTGCTAGTAATAGGAGATTCCTGTTGTATCTGAGGCAGGGGAAATCCAGAATGTCCTCTGCATGACCTTTTCCTTGCTGCATGCCTCCAGCAAAACTCAGTGGGCACCACTGACACAGGAGGCTGCCTGTTCCCTGGTGTCCAGGGCTAGCACTGGAGCCACAGGCATGAAGTCTCCCAAACAAAATCAGCACCTTTATGTGGCTGACATGAAAGCAGTGGCCCTTTAAGGTCCTTGGGTAAAGGTCAGGACTTAGAGGCTCCAGGGCTGTACACAGAATCTCAGGCTTCTGCTATTCCCCTTTGTCTGTACATCCACAGTATATACTCTTGATTCATGAAGCATCCTCCTGTCAGCCAGGACAATGATCCCTATTTCTAAATGAAGAGCCTGGGGGCCCAACATGGACTGGTATTGTATTGGGAATCCAGACTCAGTGTACAGTGCTCTGACATGTCCTTCCCTATCCCAAGTCCTCACTAACCCTAGTCTCCAAGCCTCTCTAGTTTCTAAAAGTCTTCTGACAAGTTTCAAGCACTTCTCTAATATCTCAGAACACAGTGAGTCATTAATGGAGAACCAGGGCCAATTGATACTTTATGATTATATGGAACTCTGGAGAAACCCACTGGTAACAAAACATTATATGGGAGAACATAGAAACCTTTCTTCTGTAGCTATTGTCTAAACCAAGGGGAGTTAGCTCATCATCATTCCAGGTGCCCACAGAGTTGGGCTGCAGGACCCTAGTCCTTTCCTAGACACAGGAGGCTGGGCCAAGGATGGCCCTGGGTCCAGCAGAATCCTACGAATTTCAAGAATTCCTTGCCCATCTTTGAGTCTTTGTGCATGAAGCTATGAAAATGGATGCTGGTGCCCCATGGCAGAGCTCTCTGTAACCTCTTTCTTCTTTCCACCTTGTGATTTCCCCAGTGTCCACTCTTTCTTGAGCATACCTTTTAGTGTGGATATGCCAGTGCACACGTCAGGATTTGGAGAGCAAAATGACCCCAAATGGACAGCAAGTGCTGGCATGATTCCTTCCAGAGTATTAGATTCTCTCATTCATAAAGCACACATGATGGGAGACGTTTGAGCCATTGCCTTGAATGGCAGAGCCCAGCCTTCTCCTCTGGATTCTTCCCACCTCCTGTGATCTGGGCCAGTCATAGTCTCTTGATCAGATTAGTTACCCCATTGTACAGAGAGAGCAAAAGCCAGTTCTCCAGAGGATGTGATGTCAAGCTCCATTTTAACACTGGATGGGGTGTCAAGTGGGGGGTGCTCAGCCACACCTGTATACTAAGTATTCTGGTTTACTTTATACAGCCATAAAAACTTGCATAAAACAGGCAAATGTGTGGAGTCAGTGAAGAAAAATCAAGTCTGTGTCCACCACCAGCTATGCAGGACATCACCAACACAGCAGTACATGAGTGTGCTCCTTTGCCTTATGATGGAAGGTAATGCAGCAAATACTCTGCTCAAGAAGTAGGCCTTCAGCAACCACCCCACCCACCACCAACTGTTCCCAGTAGAGAAGGCATGGATATCAACCAGGCAGAAACACTATATCTCTGAATCATACAGTCTACTTCCACACCTGCCTCTGCTGCTAGGCATACAGAGATCTGTCCTTCAGTAGGACGTAGATCTTTTCCAAAGTCACACAGTGCTCCAAAAGTAAAGTTCTTGTTTTGATTAGGGTTACATTTGAGCCCCTGTAGTAGATGTCTAAGTAGGAAAAAGAATACAGATTTGGGGTTTTTTTTCCTATAAAAGAAAACTGAATGTGGGTGGTCTGTACCACATTATGGATTGCCCACCATGGGAGATCATATACCATTGATCTCCCTGCTCTAACATCTTAGTATATGATTTCCTTTCTAAAAATTTAAAAAAGCAGAATCTGTATTTCATGCATTATTCTGTGGATAGAACATCAAGTTCTTTATATAAAAATTAATTGGCCCTGAAAAAAAATTACTAATTATAAAATAAATTCAGATAAACTAGAACCTGTACATTGAGCTATAGTGTTTTAAGCTGATCAGGTGATTGAAATGTTTTATTATTTTTCCATGTAAAACACTTTATCCACAAACATCCCATGTTGGTATATTTCTGACTTTGATGTTTATGAAGCACAGCACCAAAACAAAATTGTTCATGTGTGTGAGAAAAGTTCTCCAAGATAAAAAGTCTGAGTCAGGATAGCAGGGTCAAAATGGAGTTATAAGGACTTAGACCAAATCATCTGCTCATGCTTTTCCTCTTTTTTTCCCCCAAAGTCTTATTTAATTCTCATTAGTTAACATACAACGCAATATTCGTTTTTGGATTAGAATTCAGTAATTCCTCAGTTACAGTCAATACCCAAGGCTCATCATAGCAAGTGCACTCCTCAATGCCCATCACCCACAGCCCATCCTCCACCCACCCAGAAAAAGAAAAAAATGAATTGATCTAATTGACAATTGCACCAAAGATACTTTGTAAGATACATTGAGATAAACCTAGGCAAAGAAGTATAAGATGTGTACGCTAAAAACTTATGACGGAAATGGAAGAAGACACAAAGAAATTGGAAAATATCCCATGCCCGTGGTTTGGAAGTACAAACATGGATAAAATGCAAAGCAATCTACACATTTACTGCAAAGCCTATCAAACTATCACTGAAATCTTTCACAGAACAAATGATCAAAATTGTATGGGATAACAAAAGAACCCAAATAACAAAAGAAATCTTGAAAAAAAAAAGAGGAATGATTTTGAGCTGGCCTCACTTCTGGTTGAAGGAGAAACTATATTCGACATTTTATTCTCAGCTTTATCCTAATCTCCTCTGTAATGTAGAACCTTAGCCTTACTTCTAGCCCTTGCCAATCATTTTCTGTTTTCATAACTAGGTCATAGGTCACAACCAGGAGAAATTGATCAATCAGCCACAGAAGCCAACATCCAGGATTTCTGATAAACTACAACTCTGGTCCTGTGGTGTGTGAGAGGAATCAGTTACTTCATCTCAAAGAAGAATGACCCTACTGTCTAGAAGCACCTGTTGCTTGACTGCCCCTGGTAATCTCTGTGATGGGGAGCCAGCTTGCCTCCCTCCCCTCGCTGATTTCGATGTCTTCATCTTCTAAGACAGATGGATCAGGCATGCACAGTATTCTGCAGGACAATTCAGCCCCCCCAAAAGCCCCTACAAGGAATACTGCACTGTAACTTGGTTACAATATCTAAACTACCAATGGGAGCACTAACCTGCATACTGAATCACTGTCCTTTCGATGCCCTGAGGCATACAAAGGAGCCAAGGTCAGGAGCCTTCCTTCTCTTTCTGAAAGAACAGTGCAGGCCTCATGCTAACTGAGCACCTCTCCCTCTCCCCCTTACTACAAACAGCCAAGCACCAAGCTCAGGGATTGGAGGGCTTTTCTCATTTCAGATATCCCATGCTCATGCCTGTCACTGAGCGAGGGACTGAGTGGGCACCTGAAGCCCATCCCTTGGTGCCCTCTGAGTGAGTGCCAGCTCCATGGCTCATAAGGGTGAACAAAGACTGGGTCAGAAAGACAGTAAGCGAAGAGACTGGCTGAAGCCAGAATCAAAGTGAGTTTCATATGTCCAACCAGTGGGAATGTGATCAATGTGAAAAGGACATGTTCAACTTCATTTCTCCTAGACCCAGCAGGGAGGCCAGCTCCCCACTAATATAGCTGGCCCAGCCTCCACCCAAACAGTTCTCGGCCGGATCCTTTCAAATGTCCTCCATGGAGTCCTGAAACCAAAATGCCAGGGCTGCTTTGGCTCAATCTGTTCCACAGACACAAGGGCTGGTCCATATGGGACATTTGCAGCCGGAGTTGTTGTTCTTTTTTTTTTTAAATTTATTTCTAGGAGAGAGAGACAGACAGCGTGAGCAGGGGAGGGTCAGAGAGAGAGGGAGTCACAGACTCTGAAACAGCCTCCAGGCTCTGAGCTGGCAGTCAGCACAGAGCCCGACGCGGGGCTCGAACCCACGAACCGCGAGATCATGGCCTAAGCGAAAGTCGGACGCTTAACCGACTAAGCCACCCAGGCGCCCCCGGAGTTGTTGTTCTGACAGACAGAACTGTATGGACCCCAAGATGAACCTTGATGGATAATAAAGCACTCTCATGAAGCTCAATACTACTAGGGCCAGAGATCTTCATTCGGGATGAGAATTACATGATGTTTACAAAACAATAGAGGAGCAAGCAGGCTTGGTCAGGAGTTAGAAAAATCTTTTGTGGGCTACAGGACTACTCCAAAGGATACTCCTTGGAACTCTGTGAGCAAGAGAGCCTCATTCTCCCCGAACAAAGAGAGGGAAACTATGGCTTTTGGTGTGTTTCTGCCCATCCTATCAGTAAATGGGGCAGCGGTGACTTTGAGGTATGAAGAGGGTGCTTCCATGCAATGATCAAGAGGTGGGAATGAGGCCTTAGTGCACTATTATTTACAAAGGTTGTTTTGGGTGGTGATCAGGTCATGCAGCACACTGCACATGCACAGATTGACCATTCTTCTGAATGTGGCTACCAATTTCCTGGTTACTGTAACCTACTAAGCACTGAGGGCTCAGGGAAAGGAGTGCTAGCTGTCATCTCAGGCATCAGAATCTTAGACCCCTGCTGGGTCCTTATGGCCGCACCTTCCATGAGTACCCCTGGAACTTTAACCTGTACCTCACTGGCCCCTTCCCCAAGCTGTCCCCTCTCTCTACCCCCCACACTTCTACCCCAACCCTCTGGCCGGTTCCCTGGGCCACCTGCCCTCAGCAGGGACCGGGGGAGGCCCCAGGCCTTCACCCCTGCTGGCTGCGACGGGGGGGAAGGCCTGGGCTCTGAGGGCCCCTCAGGCCTGGCAGCAGCTCCTTGCCTGGAGCTGGGGGTCCAGAGACTGCCCTGGGTGGGAAGGAGGACAGCGACTCGGAGCTGGAGATCACCGACGTCAGCGGCTGCAGCTCTGACAGAGAGGGCGACGAGGGCCTCCCTGTGCACCCCCAGTCCAAGGCGAGCAAAGGGGGGCTCAGCAGCTGAGCCAGTGGGGGGCGTCCCCTAGAGTGTTCATTCACAGAGTTGACTACACAACACTGACCTTATACATCCATGCGTGTATTTTCAAACATTACTAACTTAGTGAAGCAAGACTGTACCAGAATGCTGCTTTCTGCACAGTGTTGTGTCACAGAGTTGAGCACTCTGCACTTCCCTCAAAGTTCTCCGCTGTGATTCTGACACTTCTAACATGACGTTAGCTGAATGATACATTCCCCACAGTTGTCTTGCACAGAGTAAGTATATAACGCTTAATTTATACTTCTATGCATATGTTTTCAAAGATGACTAACTTAGTGAAACAACATGGTAGCTGAATGCTGCATTCTGTACCGTGTTGTTTCTGAGTTTAGCACAGCCCACTTCCCTCGTTGGTCTCCGCAACTGTATTCTAACAATACTAGCATGACGTTAGTTGAATGATGCGTTCCCTACAGTGTTCATGCACCTGGTTGAGTATATATCACTTAGCTTATGAATCCATGCATGTGTTTTCAAACATTACTAACTTAGTGAAACAACCTGGTAACTCAGTGATGATGCATTCCGCAGAGTGGTGTTTCACAGATGAGCCCAATAGTACTTCCTCCATTGGTCTCTTATATGTGTTTTCAAACACTACGAACATAGAGAAACAAGAAATTAGTTGAATGATACATTCCCCACAGTGTTCATTCAGAGTTTAGTATCTAACACTTAGCTTATACTTCCAAGCATGTATTTACAAACATTGCCAACTTAGTGAAACAACACAGAGTGTTTCACAGCAGTGAATGCTGCATTCCGCAGTGTACTTTCACAGAGGTGAGCATTCTGCATCTTTTTCTCCCACTCTCTCTGTCCCTCCCCTGCACACTCTATTTCTCTCTCAAAATAAATAAACATTAAAAAAAAAAAAGATAAAAGAGTTCCCTGACTCTGGAGCACTCCATTGAAGTCCTTAAGTTATGTTATTTGTGTTTATTCTAGTGGGGTCACAACTGAGATAAGTGTGATTAAAATAATTCAATGAGTTTAAGAGATGAGGATAATGTTCAAGTATGTGAAGGTCTTCTAGACAGTCATCTGGCTTAGAGGTGTCATTTTTTTTTCTGTCCTTCATTTGAGAAGCTTTGAGACTTGGGGACACAGTCAGTAGCATAGGTTAGTATGCTGCATTGGTTCAGGAACTGCCTGGAAACTCACCTCCAGTCCATGGACACTGGTTGTGAATGAGACAGCTTCATGGCCTTGATGTGTGAACTGAGACCACATTAGAAAAGCAGTAATGACTCCCAGTTCAGCCAAAGCTCTGCGGGTGCAATCGAGGAAGGATATGTCTATCATCCCTACTATCTTCCCACACATGAGGCAGGATCCACCCCTAACCTCTGGCTGTGTCTACCCACAAGTACTGCCTCAGCGCCTTCACACTAAGAAGGTTTGGCAATAGTCACATCGTTCTGAAACCAGACTGAAAGTGGCCCATCGCAATACCTATCTCACATTCACAGGGACTCCACCAGGCTGACAAGCCGAAAGAAGAGAATATTCCTCTAAGACAGTGGTTCTAAATACATGACATTCAGAACCTTATTTAAAAAGCAGGGTAATGGGTGCACATGGAGACAGCCTGAGTTCTTCATCACACATGAGATGTAGGAGATGTTGAAATGGAAGTACCCAGCACAAGCTCCTATCAACTCGTTGTGTCTGGAATAAGAAATGACTATAGGGAAAGGGAAAGGGAACCCTGTGAACCACTACATCAGGATCTCTGTCAGCAAGAAGTCTGCATTCTTTCCTCTGGAGCCAGTGATTTCTGGCTATGTCTCTCCCTCCCACTTTTTCTGAGTTGATGGAGCTATCGGTGTTGAGCTGTAGCTACTGGTTTCTTCTGGTTCTTTCTCAAGAGTCTGAAACAAGGACTGTTTTTCCCCTGTCCCTCAAAATAGCTTTCTCTGTGTTGGCCCCATACTGACCCATACCACCCATGTGCAAACTATCTGCTTCTCAGAATGAAGACAACTCCATCGTCATCCAGGTCAATGAGGGAGGCTACCTAGCCTTCCCCTTTCAGACCCTAGCAGGCCAATTGCCACGCACTCGAGACTAAAGACCATCTTTTCTTTGTTAGATCAGAGCCTGATGCCTTTCAACGAGCACAGGAACAGAGTGGGAGTTTGCGGCTTATCATGGGGTGGCAGCTGAATGAGTGATGGATCCATGGCTCCCAAGGGAGAAAAAACATTGTGTAACGTGGGTAAGAAAAGCCAGAGCTCTTTTCCCCCTGAGATCAGGAACACGACAGGGATGCCCACTCTCACCACTGTTGTTTAACATAGTGCTGGAAGTCCTAGCATCANAGAGCTCTGCAGAGATTGGAAGGAGAATTATATGCTGATAGAAGGGCCCAGCACCAGCTCCTGGCAACCTAGCTATGGGAAGAAGAAACACTCCTAGGCTTAGTGAAAAGTGCTCTCTAGCGCCTGCATCTCAGAGTCCTGAAAGCAACAGGCTTGTCTTCTTCATTCACAAGGACTTAGAGAGCCCTGGACTTTGGCTGCCCTTCTTGCTTTTTCCTTTATTGAATGGAGTGAGCAGTGATAGTGCTATAGACTTCAGATGCCGTCAGGTCTTCCTCCAAAGTGTGGAAAGGGGTATTGGGGCCCTCTTCTTGTAAAGAGCTCTTTCTGGACTGACCAGCTTCTGGAGCCTCCTGCTTCTGTGTCAACTGTCTGCTTTTCAGAAGGAAGGCCCTTCCATCAGGCAGAGCAATGAGGCAAGCTGGCTCTTCTCCTGCCACCTCTTGCTACAAACAGTCAAGCACTAAGCTCAGGGATTGGAGGGCTATTCTCCTTTGGAATAGCTGATGCTCAGGGCTGTCACTGAGCACAGGACCAAGTGGGTAGTCGATGCCCACCCCTTGCTGCCCGCTGAGTGACTGCCAGCTCCATGATTTGTAAGGTGAACAAAGACTGAGTCAGAAAGACATTAAGGGAAATTGAATGGCTGCAGCCAAGGCCCAAGTGTGCAATACTTCCATCCAATGGGAATGTGATCAATGTGATGGCACATGTTCAACCTCATTTCCCCTAGGCCCAACATGAAGCCCGGCTCGTGCCTAATACCTCTCTGACCCATCCTCCACAGAAAATGATCTGGGTTGGATCCCTTTCCATGTCCTAAGTCTCTGGATATCTGTGTAGTCCTGAAACTAATATGCTGGCGCCTTTACCTCAACCTGTCCCACAGTCACAAGGGGTGGTCCACATTGGATATTTGCAAGGCAGATCTATGAGTCTGCAAGACTGAATCTGTATGCAGCCCAAGATAAACCTTGATGTATAAAAAGCAATGTCAGGAGACTTGATAAGCCTAGGGCAAGATTTCTTCATTAAGGATGAGAATAAGATAATGTTTAGAATAAATGGACTGACACAATATATTAGCAAGCTGGCTTGCTGAGAAATCAGACCTTTTGTGGGATATGTACAGGAGTTGTCCAAAGGGAGCCACTTGGAGCCCTGTGAGCAAGAGACCCACATTCTCCCTTAAGAAGTAGAGGGAAACAGTGGCTTTTTGTGTGTTTCTGCCCATCATATCAGAAGAGAGAGACCCTAGTGACACTGAGATATGAAGAATGTGCTTCCATGGGAGGATCAAGTTGTGGGAACAGGCCTGGTACAGGAAATATTCAAAAGCCCACATACTTTTTGAGCGCTGGTCAGGTCATGGAGTATGCTGCTCATGCACAGTCTGACTTTTTTTCCACATGAGGGCATGTCCATCAATTAGAGTTGGGTGTCCATGTGGCTACCCATTCCCATGATACAGTAGCCTGAACCTGAGGGCTTAAAGACAGAATATATAGCTCTTCTTAGTGATATCAGACTCTGAGAGCCCTGCCTTGACTCAGGTGTGGTCTGGAACCTACATGCCTATCCTTGGAACTTGCTTGCTTACAGGACAGCCCTAGGGTCTTGAAATGTGAGGTAAGGTCAAATTAGAAAAGCAGAAATGGGATAAGAATGACTACCAGGTGAGTCAAAGTTCTGCATTCAAAAGGCCACTGTTCAAATCGAGAAAAGAGATATCTATCTTCCCTCAGCCTCTAAGAACACGTGAAGCAGGATCTACCCCAAACTTCTGGCTGAGCCTACCCACAAGCATTTTGCCCGGGAACCTTCACACACCCTAGGTTTGCAGATGGTCACAGAATTCTGAAACCAAATTAAGAGGGGCCTATTGCAATATCTACATGATAATCACAAGGACATCACCGGACTCTGGTGCTGTAAGAAGAGGATATTGTTCAAAGACACTGGCTCTGATAAATTCATGCAGCACTGTTTTTCAAGAAAACGGTAAGTGGTGGACATTGAGGCACAGACTGCCAGAGTTCTTTTTCACACATGAGATATGGGGAATTTTGAGAATAAGTACCCAGCACAGTGTCCTATCAACCTGGTTGTATCTGGAATAAGAAATGCCTGTGGGCTTAGGCAAAGGGAGCCCTCTAAAGGAATACACTTGGGAACCTTGCATTCTGCTCTTAGAAGACAGAGATTTCAGCTATGTCTATCCCTCCTACATGTTCTATCAGTTGATGCCAGCCCCAGTTTTGAGCTCTCGATATTCCGTTCTGCTGGCTCCTACTCAGGAGCATGGAACAAGGAAATCATTCCCTGTTCCTGGAAAGGGCTTCCCGTGTACTGACCTTCTCCTTATGCATACTGCTCATGTGCAAATTGTCTGCTTCTGAGAATGAAGGCAACACAGTCATCCAGGACAATGATGTAGGCTGGCCCCTTCCCCTTCCATACTACCGCAGGCCAATTACCAATCTTCCAGGGACTAAAGGCCATCTTTCCTTTGTTAGTTCAGAGGCCGAGAGCTCTCCCTGAGCTCAGGAGTAGAGTGGGAGTTTGATGTCTACCTACCTGAGTTTCTGATAGTGCCATAACACCTAAGGGAGACAAAAGAATTGCCGGAAATGCAGCAAGGTGAAGGAAATGGGCACAAGGAGGGCCAAAGCTCGACATATCCAGTGAGAATTGGGATCGATTTGGAAAGAAGGTGTCTTACTTCATTTGCCATTGGCCCCAAAGAAGGCCAGCTCTGTGCCCAAATCACTCACCCAACCTACATACAAACATTCTCTGCTGACCTATGTCTCTGAATGACCACATAGTTCTGGAGTCCAAAGAATTAATAAAGATGGAGTCCTGTGACCAAAATCTTTCCCACAGTCTCCAGGACTGAGTCAGACTCCCAGGTGGAAGGCAGAGGATTATGACCGTGAGACACTGACTCTGAACGGATTGTGGGAAGAAGTTTGTTTCTACAAGAGAACAAAAATGTGTAAAGGTGGATAAGGAGGGTCAGAGCTCTTCAGACACTGGAAGAATTACATGGAGTAGGAAGTGTTCAGCACCAGCTCCTGGCAACCTGGCTATGGGAAGAAGAAACCACAGAAGCCTTAGGTAACACCGCCATCTAGTGTCTGCATCTGCTAATCCTGTCAGCAACAGGGAGCTCTGGACTTTGCTTTTTCTTACTTTTCCCATGATTGAATGGAGTAAGCAGTGATAGTGCTGTAGCCTTCCGTTGCCCCCGGGTTTTCCTTCAAAGTGTGGAAAGGGGCACAGGGTCCTCTTCCTGCAAAGGGCTCTTTCTGTGCTGATCACCTTCTGGAGCCTCCTGCTCCTGTGTGAATTGTCTGCTTTTCAGAAGGAAGGCCCCTCCATCAGGCAGACTAATGAGGCAAACCGTCCCCTCTCCCCCACCCCTTGCTACAAACAACCCCTCCATAAGCTCAGGGATAAGGGATATTCTCCTTTGGGATCTCCGATGCTCATGGCTGTTGCTAGCATGGGACTGAATGGGTAACCAACGCCCACCCCTTGGTGCCCACTGAGTACCAGCTCCATGGCTCCTAAGGTTGAAAAAAGACTGAGTCAGAATGACAGTAAAGGAAAGGGAATAGTTCCAGCCTGGACCAAAGTGCAATCAATATTCCATCTAATAGGAATGTGATCAATGTGGAAGGGATATGGGGCCTGAGCCTGCTGCGATCCCCGCATGCATGTTGGGCACGGAGGCCTCGATCCCAGGTTGTATCCCTGCTTGACCCTTGCGGATCTGAGGCTGCGACACTTCCCCCACCTCGCACTCAACCCCCAGCAGCAGGGAGGCAGTGACCTGTGGGACTGTTTCGGGCCATATAAACAAAGCCTGCAGACTGGGACCTGGAAACAAGGTGGGGCGTGGGGCATAGAACTCAGCCCACCTTGGCTACATCCTCAGCACAGGGAGATCAGACTCAAAGGAGTGATTTGTAACGCTAGGTTGAGAAGGGACTGAAGCAAGTCCATTTTCTCCCCACAACCACCAAGGCGGGGCCTCAGGGAGCGGCCAGCGTCAGTGGGACACAGTGGAGGCGAGGCCTGCCTACACCAAAACACAACGACGATCCCTGCCAGAGAGCTGTTTTTGTTGTTGTTGTTTTTATTATTATTATTTTGCACCTGAGCCTAGAGCAAGACCAACATGGATGCACTGCCATGATTAATCTTAGATAATTCTTTCTCTTCAGATACAATCTCCATTTTCTCATTCGTAACCCTCCACTCTGCTGGTTGGGGCACTCTGGTCACTTGTTGGCTTAAACAGTCACATTTAATCCATTCTCTAGATGTACACTCTACACCTCCACCGCTACCTTTTTCTCTCTCTCTGGAGTAATCAGACTATATAGTTTCTCTGAGTGCCTCTTACTCTCTCTACCTGATCACTTCATTTCCAGTTTGGCTTCATCCCCGCCCTGTCATTTCTCTTTTTCTGTATGCTCTTCAGTCAACACTGCATACACCTGGCTGTTTATTTGTAGCTGGGAATTCTGGTTTTATGCCTTTAGATTGTCCTTTGTCTTTTGGGTTTTATCTTTTTCTTCCTTCTTTTTTCAATTTTTTATTAATTTTGATTTTTGTTATCTGTCTGCCCTTCTTCCTCTTTTTTCTTTTTTGTATTGTTTTGGTTTTTTGTCCCATTCTTTTTTTCTTTTTCTTTTTCTCTTTGAGTTTGCGTGTTTTTTGGATTTGTCTGTGCGTTTGTGTACCTTTGTTCCCTGTGTGGTTGTCTGTTTTCTTTTTCCAAGGCTACCTCAAGAAGCAAGCCAAAGTACACATGTTGGAGAGTCCCAAATACCACTATGGGTAGGAAAACAAAATAACCAAAGTCTCAACAAGAGAAACCAAGAGACACCATTCAAAGAACACATCCTGAATGGGCAGACCCTGAGGGTCAAAAGCCCTCTTTATTACAGCAGAACCTGCAAGGGCAAAGTGCACAACAAGGTTTTAAAATTAACAAGAGATAGAAAACTAACCAAAATAACGAAACAGAAGAACCCTCTTCCAAAGAAATTCCAGGAAGAAATGACAGCTAAAGAACTGCTCAAAACAGATGTAAGCAACATAACTGAACAAGAATTCAGAACAACAGTCATAAAATTAATCACTGAGCTTGAAAAAAGCATGGAAGACATCAGAGAAACTATTGCTACAAAGACTATGGAGTTTAAAAATAGTTGTGATGAATTAAAAAATGCTATAAAGGAGATACATAATAAAATTAAGGTATCCAATGCACGGATTGAAGACACAGAAAGGAGAATAAGTGATTTAGAAGACATAATTATAGAAAAAGAGGAATCTGAGAAAAAAGAGAGATAAACTGATTCAGGAACATGAAAGAAGAATTCGAAGGCTCAGGGATATAATCAAATGGAACAATATCCATATCATAGGAACTCCAGAAGAGGAAGAGAGAGAAAAAGGTGCTGAAGGAGTCCTGGAACAAATTATAGCAAAGGACTTCCTCAACCTGGAGAGGGAAGTAGACGTTAAATTCAAGAGGCACAGAGAACTCCCCTGAGACATAACTTGAATCAACCTTCTGCAAGACATATCATAGTGAAACTGGCAAAATATAAAGACAAAGAGAGAATTCTGAAAGCAGCTAGGGAGAAGACGGCCCTAACATACAAAAGGAAACTTATCAGAGTGCTGACAGACCTATCTACTGAAACTTGGCAGGCAAGAAAGGAATGGCAGGAAATCTTCACTGTGATGAACAGAAAAAAATATGCAACAAGTTTCCTCTATCCAGCAAGCCTGTCATTCAGAATAGGAGAGATAAAGTCTTTCCAAATAAACAAAAATTGAAAGAATTTATCACGACTAAACCAGCCTTACAAGAAATCCTGAGGGGGACTCTCTGAGGGAAATGTTGCAAGGATCACAAGATACAAGAGACATCACCACAAGCATGGATCCCACAAAGGACACGATGACTCTAAACCCATATATTTCGATAATAACACTGAATGTAAATGGGCTGTATGCTCCAATAAAAAGACATAGCGTGGCAGGATGTATAAAAAAAACAAAACTTATCTATTTACTGTCTACAAGAAACTCATTTTAGGCCGGAGGACACCTTTAGATTAAAAGTAAGGGGGTGGAGGGGCGCCTGGGTGGCTTAGTCGGTTAAGCGTCCAACTTTCGCTTAGGTCATGGTCTCGCGGTTCGTGGGTTCGAGCCCCGCGTCGGGCTCTGTGCTGGCTGCCAGCTCAGAGCCTGGAGCCTGTTTCGGATTCTGTGACTCCCTCTCTCTATGACCCTCCCCTGCTCGCGCTGTCTCTCTCTCTCTCCTGGAAATAAATAAAAAAACATTTAAAAAAAAAAAGTAAGGGGGTGGAGAAATATCTATCATGCTACTGGAAGGCAAAAGAAAGCTGGAGTAGATACTTACATAGACAAACTGGACTTTAAAGTAAAGGCTGTAACAAAGGATGAAGAAGGGCATTATATAAAAATTACAGGGTCTATCCATCAGGAAGAACTAACAATTATAAATGTCTATGAACTGAATATGAGAACACCTAAATATATAAAACAAATAATCACAAACAGAAATGATCTGATGGGTAAGAATGTGCTAATAGCAGGGGACTTTAATACTCCACTTACAGCAATGGAGATCAACTAGGCAGAAAATCACTATAGACACAATGGACTTGAACGACCCATTGAACCAGATGGATCTGACAGATACATTTAGAACTCTACATCCTGAAGCCATGGAATTCACTTTCTTCTCAAGTGCACATGGCACATTCTCCAAGATAGATCACAAACTGGGACATAAAACAGCCCTTAATAAATATAAAAGAATTGAGATCATACCATGCACACTTTCAGATCCCAATGTTATGAAACTTGAATCAACCACAGAAAGAAGTCTGGAAAACCTCCCAAAACATTGAGGTAAGAGAACACCCTACTAAAAAATGAGTGGGCCAATCAGGCAATTAGAGGAGAAATTTAAAAATATGTGAAAATGAAAATACAACAATCCAAATACTATGGGATATGGCAAAGGCAGTCCTTAGAAGAAAGTACATTGCACTCCAGGCCTATTTCAAGAAATTAGAAAAAGAGCAAGTGCAAAATCTAACAGCACACCTAAAGGAACTAGAGGGAGAGCAACAAGAGCACCCAAACTAGTAGGAGAAGAGAAAGAATAAAAATCAGGGCAGAAATAAACAATATAGAAACCAAAGAAACAGTTGAACAGATCAATGAAACCAAGAGTTGGTTTTTTGAAAAAATAAACAAATTTGACAAACCTCTAGCCAGGCTTCTCAAAAAGAAAAGAGAGAGCACCCAAATAGACAAAATCATGAATGAAAATAGACTAATTAAAAACGACCCCTCAGAAATACAAACAATTATCAGAGAATATTATGAAAAATTATATGCTATCAAGTTGGACAACTTAAAAGAAATGGACAAATTCCTGAACACACACTCACTACCAAAATTCACACGGAAGAGATAGAAAACCTGAACAGAACCATAACTAGTGAGGAAATAGACACAGTTATCAAAAATCTCCCAACAAATGGGGCGCCTGGGTGGCTTAGTCGGTTNCAGACCCTTAAAACAGTATTAATACCCATTCTTCTCCAACCATTCCAAAAAATAGAAATCAAAAGAAAACTTCCGGATTCATTTTATGAATTCAGCATCACTTTGATTCTCAAACCAGAGAGAGAGACCAAGAAAAAAAAAAGGAAAAAGAAAAAAAGATAACTACAGGCCAATATTCTTGATGAATACAGATGCAAAAATCCTAAACAAGATACTTGCAAATCGAATTCAAAAGCACATAAAAAGAATTATCCACCAAGACCAAGTAGGATTCATTCCTCGGTAACAGGGCTGGTTCAATATTCGCAAACCAATCAATGTGATCCATCACATCAACAAAAGAAAAGATAAAACCATAAGATCCTGTCAAAGGATGTAGAAAAAGCATTTGACAAAACACAGCAACCCTTCTTTTTTTTAAAAAAATAGTTTTTATTTATTTCTAGGAGAGAGAGAGAGAGACAGCGTGAGCAGGGAAGGGTCAGAGAGAGAGGGAGCCACAGACTCTGAAATAGGCTCCAGGCTCTGAGATGGCAGTCAGCACAGAGCCCGATGCGGGGCTCGAACCCACGAACTGCGAGATCATGACCTAAGTGAAAGTCGGATGCCTAACCAACTAAGCCACCCAGGCGCCCCTACAGCATCCCTTCTTAATAAAGACCCTCGAGAAAGTCGGGATAGAAGGAGCTTACTTAAACATCGTAAAAGTCTTCTATGAAAAGCCCTCAGCTAACATCATCCTAAAAGAGGAAAAACTGAGAGCTTTCCCCCTGAGATCAGGAACACGACAAGGATGTCCACTCTCACCACTGTTGTTTAACATAGTGCTGGAAGTCCTGGCATCAGCTATCAGACAACAAAAGGAAATAAAAGGCATCAGAATTGGAAAAGAAGTCAAACTTTCACTTTTCGCAGGTGACATGATACTCTACATAGAAAACCTGACAGACTCCACCAGAAGCCTACTAGAACTGACCCATGAATTCAGCAAAGCTGCTGGGTACAAAATCAACGTACAGAAATCGGTTGCATTTTTATACACTAACAATGAAGGAACAGAAAGAGAAATCAAGAGACTGACCTCATTCACAATTGTGAAAAAACCATTAAATACCTAGGATATAAATGTAACCAAAGACATAAGAGATCTATATGATGAAAACTATAGAAAACTTATGAAGGAAATTGAAGAAGACACAAAGAAATAGAAAACCATTCCATGCTCATGGATTGGAAGAATAAATATACTTAAAAAGGCATTACAACCCAAAGCAGTCTACACATTCAATGCGATCTAATTCAAAAATTACACTAGCATTCTTTCAAAACTAGAACAAACTATCCTAAAATTTGTATGGAGCCACACAAGACCCCGAATACCCGAAGCAATATTGAAGAATAAAACCAAAACGGGAGGCATCACCATCCCAGACTTTAGCCTTTATTACAAACCTGTCATCATCAAGACAGTATGGTACTGGCACAAAAACAGACACATAGACCAATGGACTAGAATAGAGCACTCACATTTGGACCCAAAAGTGTACAGAAAACTAATCTTTGACAAAGCAGGAAAGAGTATCCAATGGAAAAAACAGAGCCTCTTTAACAGATGGTGCTGGGAGAACTCGACAGCAACATGCAGAAGAATGAAATTAGATCACTTTCTCACACCATACATAAAAATAAACTTAAAATGGATAAAGGACCTGAATGTGAGACAGGAAACCATCAAAACCCTAGAGGAAACAACCTCCTTGACCTCAACTGCAGCTATTTCTTCCTTGACCCAAGGGAATCAAGAGCAAAAATGAACCCTTGGGACCTCATCAAGATGAAAAGGTTCTGCACGGCAAAGGAAACAATCCATAAAACCAATTTAAGGCAACTGACGGAATGGGTAAAAAGAGTTGCAAATGACATATCAGATAAAGGACTAGTATCCAAAATCTATAAGTAACTCACCAAAATCCACCCCCAATAAACAAACAATCCAGTGAAGAAATGTCAGAAGATATGAACAGACACTACTCCAAAGAGGACATTCAGATGGCCAACTGACAGATGAAACACATATCTCCACATCAGGGAAATACAAATCAAAACCACACTGAGATATCACCTCACGCCAGTCAGAGTGGCTAAAAATGAGCAAATCAGAGGATTACCTTTCACTTACGGTTAGACCACATGTAGAAAAGGATAAGGCTTGTGATATATACTCAAATTTGTGAAAGAATACTGTAGAGGACAGATTAATCAAGGAACATCTTGTTTCACTATGTTAAAAGTGTTCGAAAACAGGTGTGAAGACCAAGGAGGACGGTGCAGTATCCTCAGCTAGGTGTGACAACACTGTGGGGGATGGAGCATTCAGGTAGCATCTTGTAAGTGAGTAATGTTTGGAACACATGTATGGGAGTATAGGGTAAGTGTTATATACTCTGTGAAAGAACACTGTGGGGAACCCATCGCTGTACTGACTTTTTGTTTCACTATGTTAGTACTGTTAGAAAACAGATGCGCAGACCAAAGAAGGAAGTACCGTGTTCTCAGTTCTGTGCAACAACACTCTGGCCAAAGTAACATTCGGTCATCTTCTTGTTGCACTAGTTAGTAACCTTTGGAAACACATGCATGGAAGGATAAGGGACGTAATACACACTCAATTCTGGGAAAGAGCACTGTAGGAAACAAATCAACAAACAGCCTGTTTCAAGAAGTGTGCAGTGTTTTGAAAACAGATGCAAGGATCATGAGGAAAAGGGGTATCCTTAGCTCTGTGAAACAACTTTGTGCGGAATGGAACCCTCACCTGCCACCTTGTTCTTGAGTGAGTCATGTTTGAGCACACATACATGGATTTATAAGTTAAGTGTTATTATACACTCAACCCTGGGAAGAAACACGGCTAGAAAACCATCATTCCACAATTCTGATTTAACTATGTTAGCAGTGTTTGAAACAGACGTGGAGACCCATGATGAGGTCCACTATACACAACTCGGTCAGACAGCACTGTGCAGAAGGCATCATTCAGTACCCATTTTGTTTCACGAAGTTAGAAATGTTTGCAAGCAGATAGGAGACCAAAAGGGTAAGTGTAGTATATTCCAGTGTGTGAAAAGACAGTGTGCAAAGACATCATTGAGTTTCCAACTTCGTTCACTAAGTTACCAATGGTAGAGAACAGATGCATAAAAGTATATGGCTAGTGTTACTGACTCAATTCTGTGAAGGATCACTCTGGAGAACCCATCCTACAATGAACATCCCGTTCGACTATAACAGGAGTGTTGGACAACATATCTGGAGACCAATGAGGAAAACGCAGTGGATTCAAGTCTAGGAAACCATACTGTCCAGAAGGCATCATTCAGTGACCACCTCCTTTCACTACGGTAGTTATGGTTGGACAACATGCACGGAAGGAAAAGGCTTGTGATATATACTCAAATCTGTGAAAGAACACTGTAGAGGACCCATTATTCAAGGAACATCTTGTTTCACTATGTTAGAAGAGTTCGAAAACAGGTGCAGAGACCAAGAAGGGCAGTGCAGTATCCTCAGCTGTTGGGGATGCAGAAACAACACTGTTGGGGATGCAGCATTCAGTTAACGTCTTGTGAGTAGCGTTTGGAACACATGCATGGGAGTATAAGGTAAGTGTTATTTACTCTGTGAAGGATCACTTGGTGGAATCCATCTTTGAGCTAACATTTTTTTTCACTATGTTAGTATTGTTAGAAAAGAGATGCAGAGAGCAATAAAGGAATTCAGTATCCTCAGGCCTTTATGACCACATGTAAGGAATTCAGCACTGTTATCATCTTGTTTTACTAAGTTGTTAATAATGTGTGAAAACACATGCATGTCATTTACTGAACACTGTGAAAGACACTATGGGAATCCCTCATTTAACAAAGATCTTATTTCACTAAGTTAGTAGTGTTATGAAACAGATGCATGGAACAATGAAAGATGTGCTGTATCCACAGCTATGGGAATCAAGTGTGCTGAATGCACCATTCTGTTCCAATCTTGTTTCCCTACATTAGTATTGTTAGAAAATAGATAAGGAAGCCAATGAGAGAAATTCAGTACCCTCAAGCCAAGGAAGAACACTGTGCAGAATGCAGCATTCAATAACCATGTTGTTTCACTAAGTAGCAATGCTTTAAACCACAAGCTTGGGGTTACCTGAGTGGCTCAGTCATTTAAGAGTCTGGCTTCGGCTCAGATCATGATGTCACAGTTTGGGAGTCTGAACCCATGTTAAGCTCTGTGCTCACTGTGCAAAGTCTGCTTTGGATCTCTGTCTCTTTCTTTCTGTCCCTCCTTTGCACATCCTCTCCACTCTCTTAATAAATAAACATTAAAAATTAAAAAAAAAAAAGAAACCACAAGCATGAAAGTGTAACATAGGGTTCTAAAGTCAACTCATCGAAACAACACTATGGGGAACCCAACATGCAATGAACATCTTGTTTCACTATGTTGGTAGTATAGAAAACAGATGCTAAGATTGTCAATGAAGTGCATTTCCCTCAGCTCTGTGAAACAACACTGTGTGGAATGCAACATTCAGCTACTGTCTTGTTTCACTAAGTCAGGAATGTTTCAAAAACACATGCATGAATGTATAAAATAAGTGTCATTTACTCAACTCTGTGAGCAAACACTGTGGGCAATGTTAGTATTCCACTAACATCTTGTTATACTGTTTTCAAAGTGTTAGAAAACAGATGAAGAGACAGAGGAGAGAAGTGCAGTGTCCTCAACTGTGTGAAAAAACAAAGTGGAGAATGCAGAATTCAGTTATCTAACTTTCACTAAGTTAGGAATAGTTGAAAACACATGCATGGAGGTGTATGGGTTATATACTTCAGTTTGTTAAAAACACTGTTGGGAATCTGTCATTCAACTAACATGTTGTTTCACTATGTTTGTAGTGTCAGAAAACAGATGGGAAAAATTAACAATGTAACCCCCTATGACCCAGGAATAGAGCTGTTAAGAATTGACCCAAGGGATACAGGAGTGCTGACGCATAGGGTTAAATGTACCCCAATGTTCATAGCAACACTCTCAACAATAGCCAAAACATGGAAAGAGCCTAAGTGTCCATCAACGGACGAATGGATCAAGAAGATGTGGTTTATCTGTACAATGGAATACTACATGACAATGAGAATGAAATCTGGCCATGTGTAGCAACATGGATGGATCTTGAGGGTATTATGCTGAGTGAAAAAAGTCACGTAGAGAGGGACAACTACCATATGTTTGCAAATATAGGAGGATTAGAAGGAACTTAACAGAGGACTGTGGGGGAGAAGAATGGGAGGGAATCAGTGAGGGAGAGGGATGGAGGCAAACCATGAGAGACTCTTGAATGCGGAGAACAAACTGAAGACTGATGAGTTTGGGGGGGACAGGAAGAGGGGAGATGGGCATGGAGGAGGGCACTTGTCGGGATGATCACTGGGTATTATGGAAACCAAGTTGACAATAAAATATTTAAGGAAAAAAAGAGAAAACAGATGCAAAGACCAGTGAAGGAAGTGCTGTATGCTCAGTCATGTGAAAGAACACTGTGTGGAATGCAGCATTCAGTAACCATCTTATTTCACCAAACAATGCTTGAAAACACATGCATGGAAGTTAAGGTAGGTGTTATGTACCTAAAACCGTGAAAGAACACTGTGGTGACCCCATCATTCAATTACCATCTTGTTTCACTATGTCGGTAGTGTTAGAAAACATATACAACACCAAAGAATAAGTGCAGTATCTTCAAGTCTGACAAAGAGCACTAGGGTGAATGCAGGATTCTGTCACCATTTTGTATCACTAAGTTCGTAATTTTGAAAACACACATAAGGAACTCTAAGGTGAGTGTTATGTACTCTTCTCCGTGAAAGAACACAGTGGGGAACCCATTATTATAATTCCAATTTATCGCTCGAAATGAGTCGTGTGAGAAAAGAGATGTGGAGACCAATAGGGAAATTGCAGTATCCTCAGCTCTATGAAACAACATTGTATGGAATGCATCATTCAATTACCACCTTATTTCATTAAGGTAGTAATGATTGTACTACATGCATGGAATAAAAGATAAGTGATATATCCTCAACTCTGTGAAAGATACTTAGGGACCTAATCATTTCACTAAAATCTTGTATCATTATGTTAGAAGTGTTAGAAAACAGACGTGGAGACAAATGAGAGAAGTGCAGTATCCTCAGCTCAAGGAAGAACAGTGTGCAGAATGCAGCATTCAGTTACCATATTGTATCATTAAACTAGTGAGGCTTGAAACAACAAGCATGTAAGCGTAACATAAGTGTATCATACTCGACTCCTTGAAAGAACACTGTGTGGAAACCAACATGCAACTACCATCTTGTTTCACTATGTGAGTCCTATTAGAAAACAGATACTGAGATTATTCAGGAAAGTGCAGTTTCCTGAGCTCTGTGAAACAACATTGTGCAGAATGCAACATTCAGTTACTGTCTTGTTTCACTAAGTTAAGGATGTTCGGAAACATATGCCTAGTGTATAGGGTAAGTGATTTATACTCAACTGTGTGAAAGAACTCTGTGGAGAACCCATCATCCAACTAACATGTTTCACTCTATTAGTAGCATTAGAAAACAGATGCAGAGACCAATGAGAGAAGTGCAGTATCCTCCTCTCACTAAAACACCACTGTATGGAATGCAGGATTCAGTTACCATTGTCTTTCACTAAGTTAGGAATATCTGAAAACATATGCATGGCACTATATGATAAATGTTATCTACTCAACTCTGTAAGAGGTCATTGTGGGCAACCCATCATTCAAATACCAAGTGATTTTACTAAGTCAGAAGTGTTAGAAAACAGACGCGGAGACTCTTCAGCTCTATGAAGAACGCTGTGCAGGGTGTAGCATTCAGGTACCATATGTCACTAAGTAGGTAATATTTGAAAACACACGCATGGAAGTTTAAGGTAGGTGATCTATACTCAATTCTACGAAAAAAAATACTGGGGGGAGGGGAACTGATCATTCAACTAACATCTCGTTTTACTAGATTAGAAGTGTTAGAAAACAGATACAGAGACCAATGAGAATAGTGTAGTATTCTCAGCTCTGCGAAACAACAGTGAGCGGCATGTAAGCATCCAGTTAACAACTTGATTCTCTAAGTTAGTAATGTTTGAAAACACATGCATGGAACTATAAGGCAAGGGTTATATATTCCACTTTGAGAAGAACACTGTGTGGCAAAACCATCATTCAAATAAATCTTATTTCGCTAAGTTAGGAGTGTTAGAAAACAGATTCGGAGAACAATGAGGGACGTACAGTATCCTAGCTCTGTGAAACAACACAACGCTGAAAGCACCATTCTGTTACCATCTTATTTCACTAAGTTCAAAGGTTTGAAAACACATACATGGAGCTATATATAAGGTAAGTGTGATGGATTGAAGTTTGTGAAACCACACTGAGGGGAACCCATCATTCAACTAAAATCTTGTTTCACTAAGTTAGTAGTGTTAGGAAACAAATGTGGAGACTAATAAGAGGAGTGTAGTGCCCTCACGCAAAGGAGAACACTATGCCGACTGCAGCTTTAAGTTACTATTTGTTTCACTAATTCAGTAATGCTTGAAAACACAAACATGGAAATGTAACGTAGGTATTCGATACTCAACTCGTTGAAACAAAAAGCTGTGTAACTCTACATGCAACTAACATCTTGTTTCACTATGTTGGGGGTGTTAGAAAACAGGTGCTGAGACCACTAAGGGAAGTGTAGTTTCCCGAGTGCTGTGAAACCACACTGTGCTGAATGCAACATTCAGTTACCATCTTGTTTCACAAAGAAAGGAATGTTTGAAACCAGATGCATGGAAGTATAAGGTCAATGATACATACTCAACTCTGTAAATGAAGACTGTGAGGAACCCATCATTAAAGACCATCTTATTTCACTAAGTTAGTAGTGTTAGAAAACAGATGTGGAGACCAGTGAAGGGCGTGCAGGGTCCAAAGCTCTAAGTAACAACGCTCTGCTGAATGCACCGTTCTGTTACCATATTATTTCACTAAGTTAGTGATTTTTGGAAATATAAGCTAAGTGTTATATACTCCACATTGGAAAGAACACTGTGAGGGAACCATTTGAATTCTGCATTCAGATACAAAACTATACGGAAAAAAATGCAAACGATAATCTAACAACCAACTCTCGGAGATGAGGCAAAGGCAGTCCTAAGAGGAGAGTACATTGTACTCAAGGCCTATTTTAAGAAGTCAGCAAGGCACAAAGGCAGACACTTACAGCTCACTTAAAGGAACCAGGGGGAGCGCCACAAGAGCGACCCAAACCCAGGAGGAGAAGAGAAATAGTAAAAAAAAAAAAAAAGAATCAGAGCGGAAAGAAAAAAACAGAAACCAAAGAAACAATGGAACAGATCAATGAAACCAAGAGGTGGTATTTTTGCAAAAAGAAACACATTGACAAACCTCTTGCCAGGCTCTTGAAAAAGAAGAGAGCACTCCAAGAGACCCAATCATGAATGAAAATGGACTTAGGACCACCGACCCCTCAGCAATACAAGAAATGACCAAGGAACGTTATGAAAAATTATGTGCCAGCACACTGGACTACTTCAAAGAAAGAGACAAAATCCTAAACACCCACTCACTACCAAAATTCACACTGGAAGAGAGAGAAAATCAGAACAGACCCATAGCTCCTAAAGACATTGATTCCGTTCTCCAAATCATATCGCAACATATAAGAGCCCTGGGCCAGATGGCTGCCCTGGGAAATCCTACCCCAGTTATTGAAAACAGAATGAATATCCATTCTTCTCAAGCTATTGCAAGGAACAGAAACCGAAAGAAACCTTCCGGAGTCATTTGATGAAGCCAGTATCACTTGGGTTCCCAAACCAGAATAGACGCCTCCAAAAAAAGAAAACTACAGGCCAATCTCCTTGAGGAATACAGACGCCCAACTCCTCAACAANAGGCACAAAAAGAGACCCCGAGACCTGTGGACTCGAACGGAGAACCCCAAATTGGACCCAAAGACCGACAGCCAAGCAGTCGTTGAGAAAGAAAGGAAGAGTATCCAATGG
>NW_027528615.1:0-1357 GCF_008692635.1 Crocuta crocuta
ATAAGAGACTCTTAAATACAGAGAACAATCTGAAGGTTGTTGGTGAGAGGGTGGGCTAAATGGGAGATGGACATGAAGGAGGGCACTAGTGATGAGTACTGGGGGTTGTATATAAATGATAAATCACTAAATTCTACTCTTGAACCCAATATTACACTGTATGTTAACTAACTTGAATTTAAATAAATAAAATTTTTAAACATTCTATAGTGTTCAGTGCATAGATCTTTCACTTTGTTTAAATTAATTCCTTGATGTTTTGGCTTTTTGGTACAATTATAAATGGTTTGTAGTCTTAATTTATTTTCAGATCATTTTTTGATATGGTATAGAAAAGCAACTGATTTAGTATGCTCATTTTGTATCCTGCAACTATACTGAATTTGCTCATTAGTCATTAGTTCTAACAGTTATTTAGAGTTTCTTCCTGTTTCCTTATTGGAAATAATATCATAATAGTAGAGGTTGTTAACATCCACTTACAGCAATGGACAGACCATCTAAGCTGAAAATCAATAAGGAAACAATGGCTTTGAATGACACACTGGACTCGATGTACTTAACAGATATATCCAGAAAATTCCATCCTAAAGCAGCAGAATATACACTCTTCTCAAGTGCACATGGAACATTCTAGAATAGATCGCATACTGGGTCACAAATCAGCCATCTACAGGTACAAAAAGACTGACACCATACCATGCATATTTTCAGACCACAGTGCAATGACACTTGTCAACCACAAGAAAAAAAATTGGAAAGACAAAAAACATATGAAGGTTAAATAACATCCTACTAAAGAATAAATGGGTTAACCAGGAAATTAAAGAAAAAATAAATAATGAAAGCCAAAGAAAATTAAACATGACAGCCTAAAACCTTTGGGATGCAGCAAAGGCAGTCCTAAGAGGGAAGTACTACAGACCTAACTCAAGAGGAAAGAAACGTCTCAAATACACAGCCTAACCTTACACTCAAAGAAGCTAGAAAAGGAACAGGAAATAAAGCCTAAATCCAGGAGAAGAAGGGAAATGAAGAACATTATAGCAGAAGGGCGCCTGAGTGGCTCACTGGGTTGATCATCTGACTTCAGCTCAGGTCATGATCTCACATTTTGTGAGTTCAAGCCCCACATTGGGCTTCCAGCATGGAGCCTGCTTTGGATCTTCTGTCCCCTTCTCTCTCTGCCCCTTCCCTGCTNAGTTGTCCCCAGGTGACACCACTGTTTTGGTCATTTGTTGGCATTGTCTCCCCTGTCGTCCTTGTAAGGACAAATTGACCTTCTGAGGAAGAGAGTTGAGGGCTGATCCTTCCAACTCCTGATATGGTTGAATCAGACAGGCAGGAGCCCAGTGTG
>NW_027528616.1:0-4505 GCF_008692635.1 Crocuta crocuta
AAAGATAGTCCATCGTTCCCATCGATCGGAAACAGAGTCCATTGTTCACATCCACAGGAAACATAGTCCATCGTTCCCATCGATCGGAAAGATAGTCCATCGTTCACCTCGATCGGAAAGATAGTCCATCGTTTCTATCGATCGGAAAGATAGTCCATGATTCACATGGAACGGAAAGATAGTCCATCGTTCACCTCGATCGGAAAACTAGTCCATCATTCCCATCGATCGGAAAGATAGTCCATGGTTCACATCGATTGGAGAGATAGTCCATCGTTCCCATCGATCGGAAAGATAGTCCATGGTTCACATCGATTGGAGAGATAGTCCATCGTTCACATCGATCGGAAAGATAGTCCATGGTTCACATCGATTGGAGAGATAGTCCATCGTTCCCATCGATCGGAAAGATACTCCATCGTTCACATCGATCGGAAACATAGTCCATCGTTCAATAGGATCGGAAAGATAGTCCATCGTTCACCTCGATCGGAACGATAGTCCATCGTTCCTATCGATCGGAAATTTAGTCCATCGTTCACCTCGATCGGAAAGATAGTCCATTGTTCCCATCGATCGGAAATTTAGTCCATCGTTCACATCGATCGGAAAGATTGTCCAGTGTTCACATCGATCAGAAACATCGTCCATCGGTCACATCGATGGAAAGATAATCCATCGTTCACATCGATCTGAAAGGTAGTCCATCGTTCACATCGATCGGATAGTCAGTCCATCGTTCACATCGATCGGAAAGATACTCCATCATTCACATCGTTCGGAAGGATAGTCCATCGTTCATATCGATTGGAGAGTCAGTCCATCGATCACATCGATCGGAAAGATAGTCCGTCATTCACATCCATCGGAAGGATAGTCCATCGTTCACATCAATCGGATAGTCAGTCCATCGTTCACATCGATCGAAAAGATAGTCCATCGTTCACATCGATCGGAAACATAGACCATCGTTCACAGCGATCAGAAACATCGTCCAACGTTCACATCGATCGAAAGATAGTCCATCGTTCCCATCGATTGGAAAGATACTCCATCGTTCCATCGATCGGAAAGATAGCCCATCGTTCCCATCGATCGGAAACAGAGTCCATCGTTCACATCGATCGGAAACATCGTCCATCGTTCACATCGATCGGAGAGATAGTCCATCGTTCCCATCGGTCGGAAAGATACTCCATCGTTCACATCGATCGGAAACATAGTCCATCGTTCAATAGGATCGGAAAGATAGTCCATCGTTCACCTCGATCGGAACGATAGTCCATCGTTCCCATCGTTCGGAAATTTAGTCCATCGTTTACATTGATCGGAAAGATAGTCCAATGTTCACATCGATCAGAAACATCGTCCATCGTTCACATCGATGGAAAGATAGTCTATCGTTCCCATCGATCCGAAAGAGTGTCCATCTTTCCCATCGATCGGAAAGACAGTCCATCGTTCACCTCGATCAGATAGTCAGTCCAACGTTCACCTCGATCGGAAAGATAGTCCATCATTCACATCGATCAGAAAGATATTCCATCGCTCCCATCGATCGGAAACATAGTCCATCGTTCCCATCGATCGGAAAGATAGTCCATCGTTCCCATCGATCGGAAAGATACTCCATGGTTCACATCGATCGGAAAGATAGTCCATCGTTCACCTCGATCTGAAAGATAGTCCATCGTTCCCATCGATCGGAAAGATAATCCATCGTTCCCATCGATCGGAAAGATAATCCATCGTTCACAGCGATCGGATAGTCAGTCCATCGTTCACATCGATCGGAAAGATAGTCCATCGTTCACATCGATCGGAAACATAGTCCATCGTTCCCATCGATCGGAAACATAGTCCATCATTCCCATCGATCGGAAAGGTAGTCCATCGTTCACATGGATAGGAAATATAGTCCATCTTTTACGTCTTTATGGAATATAGTCCATCTTTCATATCGATAGGTAATATAGTCCATCTTTCATATCAATAGGAAATATAGTCCATCTTTATATCGATAGGTAATATAGTCCATCTTTCATATCAATAGGAAATATAGTCCATCTTTCATATAATAGGAAATATAGTCCATCTTTCATATCAATAGGAAATATAGTCCATCTTTCACATCTTTATGGAATATAGTCCATCTTTCATATCGATAGGAAATATACTCCATCTGTCACATCTTTATGGAATATAGTCCATCCTTCATATCGATAGGAAATATAGTTCATCTTTCACATCTTTATGGAATATAGTCCATCTTTCGTATCGATAGGAAATATAGTCCATCTTTCACATCTTTATGGAATATAGTCCATCTTTCGTATCGATAGGAAATATACTCCATCTTTCACATCTTTATGGAATAAAGTCCATCTTTCATATAAATCTGAAATATAGTCCATCTTTCACATCTTTATGGAATATAGTCCTTCTCTCATATAAATATGAAATATAGTCCATCTTTCATATAAATATGGAATAAAGTCCATCTTTCATATAAATATGAAGTATAGTCAGTAGACAATTACCAAATCAATATACCAAAAGAATTATGAAGAAAACTCTAAAGTTATTGAGACCAAAGAAGGCAAAATGGAGAACCTAGCTGTTTTTAGATAGGAAGACTCCATAGTATAGGATGTCAATTTTCCTGAAACTAATTTTAAGGTATAACATTATCTCAATTTAAATATGAATCATTTTAATGATTAATTTTAAATAATTCTTAAATCCATTTGAAAGTGTAGTTGCATAGAACTCTTTGGAAGGTAGTTGGGCTTTAGGGAGGAAATTTGTCCTTTGACTCAATAATCCCTCCTTTAGGAGGTTACTAGTACGGTAAGATACATGCAAAGATACATGCAGGAAGATATATAGCATTTTTATAATTAAAAAAAATAGAAAGGAACCTATATCCTATAACAAACTAGTTAGATAAACTAAAGTATGGCAAATACTGTTGATACCTAAAACCTGCCCGCCCCCCGCCCCCCTCCACCAGTCAATCCTTTTTTCTCTTCCTTCCTTCATTCCTTCCTTGCTTCCTTCCTTCCTTCCTTCTTCCTTTTTATTTTTTAATAGGAGAACTTTCAAACATATACAAAAACAGAATGATTAAAATCCCCATGCACCTGTCATTCAGCTTCATCAATTAGCAATTCACAGCCAAACTCGTTTTGTCAATACTTCTTTCCACCACCATATTATTTTGAAGCATCATATCATTTCATCTGTAAATATTTGAATGGATGTCTCCTAAAGATAAGAAGTCTTTTTTGAAAAACAACCAAAACACAATTATCATAGTTTGCGGGAAAACTGACTTTGATCATGAAAGGTCCTTTCAGAGATCAGTTTTTTAATTACCTTGCAAGTACGATATTGCAAGTACCACATTATAGTCCATCTTTCATATATATATGAAATAGAGAGTCCCTCTTTCATATATATATGAAATAGAGTCAGCAGCCAGTTACCAACTCAATATACAAAAAGCATTATGAAGAAAACTCTAAAGTTATTGAGACCAAAGAAGGCAAAATGGAGAACCATGCTGTTTTTAGATAGGAAGATTCCATAGTATAGGATGTCAACTTTCCTAAAACTAATTTTAAGATATAACATTATCTCAATTAAAATATGAATCACTTTAGTGATTAATTTTAAATAATTCTTAAATCCATTTGAAAGTGTAGTTGCGTAGAACTCTTTGGAAGGTAGTTGGACTTTAGGGAGGAAATTTGTCCTTTGACTCAATAATCCCTCCTTTAGGAGGTTACTAGTATGGAAAGATACATGCAAAGATACATGCAGGAAGATGTATAGCATTTTTATAATGTGAAAAAATGGAAAGGAACCTATATCCTATAACAAACTACTTAGATAAAGTAAAGTATGCCAAATACTGTTGATACCTAAAAGCTGCCCGCCCCGCTCCACCTGTCTTTCATTTTTTCTCTTCCGACCTTCCTTCCTTCCTTCCTTCTTTCTTTTTATTTTTTATTAGGAGAACTTTCAAACATATACAAAAACAGAGTGATTAAAACCCCCATGCACCTGTCATTCAGCTTCATCAATTAGCAATTCACAGACAAACTCGTTTTGTCAATACTTCTGTCCACCACCATATTACTTTGAAGCATCTTTTCATTTCATCTGTAAATATTTGAATGGATGTCTCCTAAAGATAAGAAGTCTTTTTTCAAAAACAACCAAAACACAATTATCATACTTTGCGAGAAAACTGACTTTGATCATGAAAGGTCCTTTCAGAGCTCAGTTTTTTAATTACCTTGCAAGTACGATATTGCAAGTACAACATTATAGTCCATATATATATATATATGAACTAGAGTCCATAGTTTATATATATATGAACTATGGTCCATAGTTTATATATATATAAACTATGGTCCATTATATTTAAATTAAATTTAAAAAAATACGACCCATGTGTTGCATGGGTCACCATCTCCCAAATGATCAAAAGTGAT
>NW_027528617.1:0-17394 GCF_008692635.1 Crocuta crocuta
AGAAAGAGAGAAATATGCTGTGCAGGTGAGGCAGAGCGCTGTTGGATTGGTTACACTTGTTCAAAGCTGGATAGCAGGGCAAAAACGAGTTAAAAGTGGGCAGAGAAGCGCGGCAGGTTATAAAAGTTTTCAGATTTATCCAGCAAGCCAAGAAATTAAAATAAAAAATAAATAAATAAGTTGTTTTCCTAACATATTGGGCAAGATTTTACAACTGACAATCCCAGGGGCGCTTGGGTGACTCAGTCAGTTAAGTGTCTGACTTTGGCTCAGGTCAAGAGTTCACAGTTTGTGAGTTTGAGTCCCTTGTTAGGCTCTATGCTGACAGCTTGGAGCCCGGAGCCTGCTTCGGATTCTGTGTCTACTTCACATTTTCTGCCCCTCCCCAACTTGTGCTCTCTGTCTCTCTCTCTCTCTCTCTCTGTCTCTCAAAAAATAAATAAATGTAAAAAAAAAATTTTTTTTTTAATGACAATCCTATTTAGGAAGTTATTCAAATGAAAATCTGAAAGGATTTAGGAATCATTGTGGAGATAGTATGACAGGGCGGGGCCACTGGTTAGATGTAAGAGATCAGGGGAATGGTGGGGTATCACAAGGCTCCAGCCTGAGTCGCTGGAAGGACTCCTCCATTATTAGCTTAGACTGGGGTTATAGGAAGGAGAACTGGTTTTTCAGGAGCAAGAAAGGCTTTGAAATGTTGAGTTAGAAATTTGTATTTAGAGTTTGTTGGTGAGGTAAGATTTGTGAGTCACTGCAAATACATAGTAGCTGACACTTTTCCAGAAAGATAGTGAGATTGTAAAAGAGTTTAAGGAAAAACTCCAATATTTAAAGGTGTTCTGAAGGCTGGAGCTAGTAGAGGATGGCATGTTTGGAGAGGTAGGAGAAAATAAAGAAATCAAGTCACGAATTGTAGAGATACTTCTGAGGTACAAAGTTTAACAACTGAATGCTACAGAAATGTGAAGTGTAAGAATTTCACAGAGGTGAAACTCAACTTGATGAGTATAAAATTATTTGAGAGCTTTGAGGGAGTAATGTCTGTGGAATAAAATAGGCGAAAGTTAGGTTGCACAGGGTCGGAATGTTTCTAGCTAACATAATCATGTGGAACTTGGGTTACTCGCAGTCTATCTGTCTTTGCTGGTACAATATCACCATCATTTTTTTGAGAAACATATGGGTCCTAGATACAGGAACTCCCTGAGCTTATCTCCACATCCTTTCAGGCTGGCCCTCTGGTTAGTAAAATTGTTCTAAACAAGAGAATGTCAGTAAAATCCTCTGATCACTCTTGATGTTCTTTAATTCCAGAGAAGTTCTAATTCTCAGTGAAAACTTCTTTATGAGAAATGATATCTATGCCTACAGGATATGCTATCTTTTTTCCCTCTATATATTGTTAATTTTAAGTGCCTTGAATCAAAGAAATTTATGCTTAGAACATTCTCTTTACCCCTAGCTATTTTTACTGAAATAAACTTTGATGTAATACTTTCACTTTCATACAATAAGACTCAATAATAAAGACACAATAAGAACTCACTATTATATTTACTGTATGGATATACATACTGATGATGCTGAGAATGTCACCTACCATATATACACATATCAACCTTCAAAAGGAACCATGGAAGAAATGGCCATAATTTCAGGAAAAGCTATGCTTGTCATGGGTAGCAGGTAGGCTTTGAATGTGTACTTTATTCATACATTTTATTAGTTTCTTTCTTTGCTTTGGTTGCTAGGAAACTCAGAGTCAAACTTGTTTCTTACTTTTGGCAAATGTGTAGGAACTTCCTATAAATTTTACTTTGGATTTAATATATCTTCCTCCTGGATTCCCTTCACTTTGATTAAGCAAAAAAAAAAAACAAAAAACCAGTTTATTTATTTTGAGAGAGAAAGAGAGAGAAAATAAGTGGGGGAGGGGCAGAGAGAGAAGGAGAGAGAATCCCAAGCAGGCTCCATGCTCAGGATACAGCCAGACTCCCGGCTTTATCTCACAAACTGTGAGATCATGACCTGAACCGAAATCAAGAGTAGAATGCTTACCCTACTGAGCCACTCAGGTGCTTCTGATTTTAAAAATCTATTTGTCCCAATTAACTGTATGTAATTTTGTAAGTTGCCTCAAATCCTTTTTTAATGGAAGCGTAAATAACAAACAGACAAATAAATAAAATAAGATTTGTTCGAGAAGAGCAGACATACTTGTAACTTTTCAGCTTTTCCATGCCCAAAGTTTCCCATTTTTGTCCTTTTACTGACTGAAAAATTTACCCTTGATGTCAGTTATTAAATATGAAAAATGGACGTTACAATTGGTGTCTTTTAAAAAAAACCATAGAGAGGCACCCTCCTACACTGTTGGTGGGAATGTAAACTGGTACAGCCCCTCTGGAAAACAGTGTGGAGNAAAATAAAAATAAAAAAAAGGTAGAGAATAGTTTAATTGCTTTATATAAATGAAATACAGGACACTACAATTGATTAGCTAATTCTTTTGTATTATTAATTTTACTAAACGAAGCAGCTGTTAATGAAATATTCAGGAGGTGAAGTTATCAAGATTCATGAAGCATCACATTTCACCTGAGAGGATTTGTTGTCAAAAATCAAACATAAGATGAGTAGGGTAAAAAATGAGTCTAAGAAAATTAATCTAAAGGTTATGAGCATGATAATTTGTAGCTTGGGCATTTTCCATGTTGGTAATAAATGACATTTAGTTACTTAAGCATTCTTTATTGTGTCTCCTCTCCAAAATTATTTTCTGGGAAGTTCACAACTGTTAGGCCATTTCTTAATCCTGCCAGGCTGACCTCAACTGCTTCTTTTCCATTTCCTTCCTCAGGCCACTGCACAATGGAGGATTTGCCCTCAACCTCTGGCTGTGTAATTTCTAAGTTGCAGCTTTTAATTTATATGCAAGTGTTATAGTCTGAGCTGCCTTTTTTGGATAATATCCCTTTCTTCCCTTTGGGGGAAGTTTAATCCGTGATGTTCTGAGTTACCCAGATAAAAGACTTCCAGCAAGTCTCTAAGTCTTTTATAAGGTCTTGAATTTGAGATGACGATTCATGGGAAATTGGTCTAGGAACTCTGTTTCGATGAAGAGTTTCTGCCAACCAGTGAAAGGATAGTGAGCATTCAGCTTCTCTATTTGGAACCAAAACTATCTTGAAGTCATTCCCTTTGAGCACAAATTCTGTTCATCATTCAAAACTGGAAGAGCAAAGGAATGGTATAGAGTGAACAGAAGCCCATGGAGTGTACTTGAAGGACACTGAGGGAAAATGCCTCCCTTAGCATTTTGTTAAGTGGGATTTGGAAGCCGAGAAAGAGTGACAGAATCAATGGAAGTGACGTTGAGCGTGTGTCAGTCAGGGTAAAATCAGGAAAGGAAAAACTACAAGAGCTATATATTTTTTAATGTTTATTTATTGTTGAGAGAGAGAGAAAGTGGGGGAAGAGCAGAGAGAAGGAGACAGAGGATCCTAAGCAGGCTCTGTGCTGACAGCAGCTAGCCCAATGGGGGCTCTAACTCACGAACTGCAAGATCATGCCCTGAGTTGAAGCCAAAGTTCAACCAACTGAGCCACCCAGGTACCCTTACAAGAGCTATTTTAACAAAGAAAATTTAATATGAGGAATTAGTTAAATGAATATTAAAAAGAACATAGAGATGATAACTTCAGGAAGTAGCTTCATTCTTAGTCCTAGTCCTGAAGGCACAATGAGAAAAGATGGGGGTTCTCAGAAAACCTGAAAGCTTGAAGAACAGGTCATCAGAGCTCCTTGGCTGGTGCTGGAGTACCTCTGGGTATCCCACCGACATGGTGGGACTTCAGACAGCAACACAGCAGCCCGGAGTGGAGGCAGGACCTGCTTACACCGAAGCCTGTCCCTCTGTGCCTGTCAACTGTTTATTTACTGGGGCAAGACTGACTCAGAGCCAACATAGCTAGCTTCTCCTCCAGACCAGCCCCCATTTTCCCCCCAGGGTTATTTCAACAAACAAATCAAAGCACACCTAGTTAAAGGTCCAAACATTCCACCACTGTAAGCAAGGAGGAGCTCTGCAGAGGACTGACCAGTGGGAAAGAGCAGCCTAAATGCAGCAGCAGAGTGCACACAGCATAAACCAGAAACACTTCCTGGAGTGCCAAGCCCTGGAAAGTGTATGACTCCTTTTTAATATAGTAGTACTCTCAGGTACAGAAAATATAACAAGCTTTTAAAACATGCAAAAGAAAGAAACTTAGTCAAAATGAAAAGATGGAGGTATTCTCCCCAAAAGAAAGGTCAAGAAGAAATCACAGCCAGGGACTTGCTCAAAACAGAAAAAGCAATATATTTGAACAAGAATTTAGAACAACAGTCATAAGACTACTAACTGGGCTTGAAAAAGGCATAGAAGACACCAGAGAAACCCTTGCTGCAGAGATCAAAGACATAAGAACTAGTCAGGATGAATTTAAAAAATGCTATATCTGAGATGCGAAGTAAATTAGATACAGTGACAGTGAGGATTGAAGAAGCAGAGGAGAGAATAGGTGAAATAGAAGATAAAATAATGGAAAATGATGAAGCTGAAAAAAAGAGGGAAAGGAAAATACTAGATTATGAGGGAAGACTTAAAGAACTAAGTGATTCTGTGAAACAAAACAATATCCATATCATAGGAATCCCAGAATAAGGAGAAAAAGGGAAAGGAGCAGAGGGTTTATTTGAGCAAATTATGGCTGAGAACGTCCCTAATCTGGGGAAGGACACAGACATTGAAATCCAAGAAGCACAGAGAATTCCCTTCAAAATCAACAAAATCAGGTCAACACCATCACATATCATAGTGAAACTTGCAAAATACAAGGATAAAGAGAGTATCCTGAAAGCATCTCGGGACAAAAGGCCCTTGACCTACAAGTGTAGACACATAAGGGTAGAAGCAGATCTATCCACTGGAACTAGGCAGGCCAGAAGGGAGTGGCAGGAAATACTCAATATGCTGAGTAGGAAAAATATGCAGCCAAGAACATTCAATCAAGTAAGGCTATCATTCAGAATAGGAGAGATAAAGACTTTCCCAGACAAACAAAAACTAAAGGAGTTCATGACCACTAAAACAGCCATACAGGAAACTTTAAGGGGGACTCTCTGAGTGGATTAAAAAAAAAAAAAAAACCAAAGCAGCAAAGACTACAAAGCAGCAGAGGGCATCACCAGAAACACCAAATCTACAGATAACAGAGTGGCACTAAATTTGTATCTTTCAATAATCACTCTGAATGCAAATAGACAAAATTCTCTAAGCAAAAGACCTAGTAACAGGATGAATTAAAAACAAAAACAAAAACAAAAAAAAAAACAAGACCTTCATTTTAGACCTGAGGACACCTGCCGATTGAAAATGGGGGATGGAGAACCATCTATCATGCTAATGGAGGTCAAAAGAAAGCCTGAGTAGCCATACTTATATCAGACAAACTAGATTTTAAAACCAAAATCAAGAGTCAGATGCTCAATCCACTGAGCCACCCAGTTGCCCCATTCCATATACCCTCTTAAGAATACAGATACCCTTGTAGAACTTTTGAGCTGAGTTTTAAGGAGGAAAGGAAGAGAAATTAATCAAAAGAGAAGGGACACATTATTATATTACCACTTTAATCATTATGTGATATGTTATGAAATAGATGAGCCTGGCTTTTTCAGGGTTTAATTAAGTTAATCTTTGGGGAATAATACTTATTTCACCTTTATTTTAATGTGTGTTTGTGTCTAGTTTATGTGTTAGATTGCCTTTGATTTTCATAAGAGCTCTTGGAGATAATTAAGGTAGATTTTTAAAAAATCAAAAAAAGCATCTGAGGTGCTAAAGAGGTTATTTTGTTCCAAATATGTGAACAAGCCAGGTCTTATGATACTGCAAACAGTGTTCCTCCAGATTTTTCCAACTTCCACAAATGCACAGTTTGCATCCGGAAAGAATCCTATACACTAGGAAATTTGGGCGCAGTGATATTCCTAGATGCATGCTCCTTGGATGACTGCCTCCTTTTTTTAGTTAGGTTTCTGCTACCTCATAATATTATATCTGAAGCTGCTGATTTCATAGCCCTGCTGTACATATGCACCGCATTCTCTTCTTTCCCATGTCTGTCAGTACAATCAGATCTTTTTTTTAAAATTATTTTAACGTTTACTTATTTTGGAGAGACAGAGAGAGACAGAACATGAGCAGGGAAGGGGCAGAGGGAGAGAGAGAGAGAGAGACAGAATCCGAAGCAGGCTCCAGGCTCCGAGCTGTCAGCACAGAGCCGGATACAGGGCTTGGACCCACAGACGATGGGGCGGGGGGAGGATCATGACTTGAGCCGAAGTCTGACACTTAACCAACTGAGCCACTCAAGAGCCCCTTGACATCTCCACAGTAAACACAATAGATATGCTTTGCCATCTTTCAACAGTTTTGAGTACCACTCATACCTGTGTTTTGTATAGGGAAGAGAGAAGCGTGACATGTGCTCCTAAATTTCTAGGTAATTATCTGGAGGTGAATGATGAAACAATTGCTCACTTGGATAATTTGTATACATGACAAAAAGATTTCAGTAGAGGTAAGATGGCTAGACACTTGACAGAGGATCCCATCTCCTGGATTTTGATAAAAGGTTGGAACAGATAGCTCATGTTCCTTCAATTTAACTGACTGAGCCACCCAGGCTCATGTTCCTTCAATTTAAACCTTTGTCCTCAAATAAATAAATAATGGACATAACTCCTTCTTTCCAATTGCCATAGATATGTGATGAGAAATTATATTTTTTTACACAATTGTTTCAGGTCCTGATAAAGGTAGTATGAAGAAAGATAACATTCTCTTCACATGTGTCATGAATTCAGCAGGAGAAATAGAGTTTGTGTCTTTTTCTTTCATTTTGGGGGGTTCCAGTGAAATCTAGTTCTGCCCATGAGGGACAAGATGCTGAAAGCAGAGAAAGGATGAGAAGCCCCGAAATGATCCAGGCTTCTAGGGTTCTTAAGGTCATGGGTCTCCTAATTGGCTGTAAACCTTGACAACTCTAACCAGAGCCCAGGAAGAGGCAAGACTGAAGGCAAGGAAAGGAAAGGGTTAAAGGGCAAGGGGGAAGGAGAGGTAAGGAAAAGAGGAAGGGAAAGTGAAAAGGGAGTAGGAGAGAGAAAGAGGTATTGTTGAAAAGATCATTTTTTTCTTCAGTGAAAGAGCTTGGTGACTATACATGGAAGGGTTTATTTATTTCCAGGCTTTCTATTCTATTTCGTCCCACTGTGTGTCTGTCTCTGTCTTTATGCCAGTACTGTTGCTTTTTAACAGTCATTACAAAGGGGGTTTAAAAGTGGAGAGCATGAGTAGCACCTGGGTGGCTCAGTTGGTTAAGCATCCAACTTCAGCTTGGGTCATGCATGATCTTATTGTTGGTGAGTTCAGCCCCGCTTCGGGCTCTGTGCTGACAGCCCGGAGCCTGGATCCTGCTTCCTATTCTGTGTCTCCCTCTCTCTCTGCCCCTCCCCAGTTCATGCTCTGTCTCTCTCTGTCTCTCAAAAATAAAGAAACATTAAAAATTTTTGAAAAAATAATAAAACTGGGGAGCCTGAGTCCTTTAGCTTCCTTCATCCTCTTTCAAGATTGTTTTAGTTATTTTGGGTCCTTGGGGTTTCCATATGAATTTTAAGATCACCTTGTTTTCTGAAAAGAAGGCAGTTGAGAGTTTCATAGGATCACACTGAATCTTTAGGTCAATTTTGGGGGGTGCCTGGGTGGCTCAGTTGGTTAAGCGTCCAACTTTGGCTCAGGTCATGATCTCGCGGTTTGTGGGTTTGAGCCCAACGTTGGGCTCTGTGCTGACAGCTAGCTCAGAGCCTAGAGCCTGTTTCAGATTCTGTGTCTCCCTCTATCTCTGACCCTCCCCTACTCATGCTGTTTCTCTCTCTCTCTCTCTCTCTCTCTCTCAGAAATAAAACATTAAAAAATTTAGTTCCATTTTAGGAATATTGCCATCTTAACAATATTAAGTTTTCTGATCTATAAACATGGGCATCTGTTCATTTATTTAGATACTTAATTTCTTTCAAAAGTGCTTTGTAATTTTTAGAGTGTAAATTTTGCACCTTTGTGAAATTTAATCCTAAATATTTATTACTTTTAATGCTATTATAAATAGAATTATTTTCTGAATTTTGTTTGATTGCAAGTGTGTAGAATATTATTGATTTTCATATATTGTTTTATCCTATAATCTCGCTGAAGTTGTTAATTAATTGTAATGGCCTTTTAAGTGAATTCCTTAGGATATTCTATATACATGACCATTTCATCTGTGAATGGAGATGGCTTTATTTCTTCTGTTCCAGTCTGGATGTTTTTATTTTATTTTCTTGCCTAATTGCCCTAAGCTGGAACCTTCAGTACAATGTTGAATAGAAGCGGTAATCACAGACATCTTTGTCTTGTTCCTGATCTTCAGATGAAAGCACTCTGTCTTTCACAATTAAGTATATGAGCTGTAGTTTTTCCATATTTTTAAAATCAAGTTGAGGAATATCTCCCTATTCCTAGTGTTATAAGAGGTTTTATTATGAACAGGTGCCAGAATTTGCCAGTCTCCTATGCATTGCTTTTCAACTCCACGTCTATTGTTTTTGAGAGCATCCTGAGGTTTGAAGTTCCCTCTCCTCCTTTGCAAACAAAATCTGTTCTTTGGGGAACAGATTCAAAGCTCTCATTTATGGCTTGGCTCTCTACCTTTGCAAAATTTCTGAGCCAAATTTTTGGAGTTGGTAGGAACCGTGATGTGCTTCTTTCTGAGCGACACATCTGCTTTAGCAACTGGTTACTTGGCAGGTGGGTGAAGCTGTAGTCTCTGGTCTTCTCAGCTTGGGAAAAGAACCTCTCTTTACAAAGGAGCCAGAAGAAGGGCAACTGGAACCTCACTATTCTCAGTGCACTGTCCCCAAGTTACAGCCTCCGTCCCATGAGTTGGGGTGGTTGATAGAAGGGACCCTCATTGGAACCCCTGTTCAAAGTCTCCTCTGTTATTATATTGCAGTGAACTCCATGTCCCATAATCTCCTTCCCCATATGATTCTGAGTTAGATTTTGCTAATGCTAAACTTGAAAGAGGTCCACAGAGGAATTTGAGAACTACCTGCCTTAGTGCTTCGGAGTTAATTAGTTGACGGAAACTTGTTGAGAGAAATATAAGAATTCCCATTTTCCCCATGGACTTTAGATAGATAACATGTTGCCTTTGTGCTTCAGGTCGTGGCCATCAGTGTCTGTTTCACTTTTTCCCACCTTTGGTGGTGAATTTCCCCATTCTTTGTTCTCCCAGCTCTTCCATCCTTTGGGTAAATTTTAATTCTTATATTAAACCCTTTATTTTTGGAGTTCTTAGAGTGCCTCTGCTTTCTTAACTAAATCCAGACTGAAAGGAATCCAATTCCCAGGGCAGATGTTTTAGTAGTTGTTGTTTAGGTGAGAGAGACCACAAAGTCCAAGAAAATAATGGAAGTATTATAAATAAGAGTTAGAGGCACGAAGGATCCTGAGGAAGACAGAAGCGATCGAGGCCAACAGTACTGTTGAATGAACTACCATTGAGCACGAGGAGGAAGGGACGTACCTTAAGACTAGAAAGAAAGAAAGAATGAACGTTGTGTTAGCTTGGTTCCTCTGAGAAACAGACATCAGAATGGAATCAAGTGTGCACATTATTTGTCGGGGAAAATGCCTTGGGGGGAAAATGGGAAGGAAGCTGGAGGGGGCTGGGAGGACTTTGTTTCAGCCATGACCTCTGTGAGGAAAAGATGGAAGGAGAAAAGATGGCATAGAAAGTGCCGTAGTGGCTGTGTTATTCTACAAAAGTTTTGACCAGGCTGTAGGAGGTCCTGGAGTCAAAGCCAGAGGAGTCTCACAACGGGCAGGGGTGAGTTATGCCTTCATATCTCTGCCACCTTAGTCATTGGCTGCCATGTGGGAATTGTCACAGCTGAAACTCCGGTGGATTTGGGGCATAGCAGCTCGGGCCATCAGTGGTTATATTCCCCACAGTCAGGAAACCACGAGGCACATTTTCGTGTCCACGACCGACGGAGATGGAGATGCTGGTGAGTAGATTTCAGAAGAACAGGAAGTTGAGGTGGTGGTTCACGCCTTATTTTCTCTTTAGGAAATGGGGTAACTAGAATAGTAATTTTAAAAGTTCCTTATACTTCTTAATCCTAATATTTTCAAGTAATATAGCACCTTTGTGTTTTTTTTGTTTCATTTAAAATAAGAAAAAATTAAACCAGTGTAATTACCGTATACTAAAAAAAGTAACATAATACAGAAGAATTTGTAATGATAGCAACAATACTACCGATAAAGATGATGATACTAACAATGTTTACTAAATGTTTTCTTAAGCAATTTTTATGAAATCACTCAATGTGGGCCCTATTCTTTTCACATTTATTTCTGCTCTACTAAGGGAATCTATTCTAGTAATTTCTATTTTGAGTACTTCTGAGGGTTACTTCCATATCCTTAGTGCATTTAGATTGGTATTTCTTGGCTTATCACCTTTGTCTATTATTTTGTGGTAGGTGGTCACCTTGGAAAGCTGCTTTGGTTTCAAGTGCTATGAATGGGTCGCTTATACTACCCTTTCCATAATAAAAAACAGAGAGTATAGTTCCAAAGGATTTGGTATCTGTAAATAAGAAACATGTAATAGACTATTATAGTTATAGGCGAATATATATAAAATACATCTAACACAATCAAACACAGAAATAACCAAATACATTTCACTAATCCTTTTGAACAATATGCATCAAATTGTAGTTACCTTTTCCTCATTGCCTTGAGAAAGTAAAAGTGTGGCATGGAGGCTTCCATTCCAAACATTATCCATGATACGCTGTAAATGTCAGCGATTAATTAATTACAGGATTCATATGTGTCATGTGACCAGAGGGGCACATGTTGGGTATTTGTGAAATCACAGGTAGTTCCTTTATCAATCGGCTTTGCCTATGTTCATATTTAACCTAATTACTAATACCTTTATGAAAGTGTTCATTTCTTTTTTGAATCACTCCGAATCACGTAGCTTACATCTTATTCATGATGCAATCTGTGTGCTGTATGTAAATGTTGAATCTCTTCCTTCTACCAAAAGTAAGAGCTCATTAAAAAAAGTCAGGGATAAACAGAAGAAAAGAAAAACATCAAATGAATTGTAAGAACAATATTAAAATCCTTAAAATTATTACTATTTAAACCGTATCTGTCTTACACAATGGAAACGGCATTGTTTTTCTCCACTGGAAGTACAGCTTCTAAAAGGCAGAAGAAAACCTCTTCTATGTATTTCTCATCAAATTGCTGGCAGTTAAGGCACAGTTTTGGTCCTTTTAAACAGGCTCATTTAGGCCGATTTATGTGGGGAACATATTGAACAATTGTGCTGACAGTTTGAAATAGGTTCTGTCAACACTGAAGTGAATTATTTCAATAGTTTATTTTCTTTCTTTGTGCAGCTACCCAGAATGAGAGGATAGGCTAGGCCCAACATTTACATTGAAATTAGTTCAGTTAGAACTTTGGCAGCAGAACCATAACCTCGCCAGCTCTGGGCTGTGTTTCAGAGGTGCTTGCATGTGGTCAGGGCATGGACACGGAATACCTTTGGCATTGGGCATAGGCCGTTCAGAACATGAGTCTGTGTCGCTTATTCACTCTGCTCGTGGAGTGAAGGATGAACCTTCCCTGGGAGGATTTATCATGTTCCCAGTGGAACTGATGATGTCAAAATTATTAAATGCTATTGTGTTCTCGTCAATTTATGCCAGTGTCAGGCTTTTATCCATAGTGAACTGAAATACGGATTTATGGGGTTATTCATCTTAAAAACAGGAAAAAAATTTAGATCTTATCTTCCAGTGAAGACATCTCCTACTCTCTGTAGTGGCTTAGAGCTCCTGATGTTAGAAGCCCATAACTGAATTTTGTTGACTTAGTATGTAATAATGGCACGCTGTGAAGACCTTGATCCCACCTCCGGAATAACTTCTGAATAGAGTGACACAATCTTAGGCAAATTATAATGTTTACTGATAGTGCATTTTTGTATTTCTCCCCCCTGGCACATCGTAAGCCCTCACTAAGTGTGAGCTGCTGCTACCCTTACCACCACCCTCCTACGTCCCTTCCTCTTACTCCTATGACTGCTATTTCACATTTTTGTGTCTTCGCTGATGCTATGCCCTGTCCCTGGAATTGCTGGGTTTTGCTCTTAAAAAAAAATTGTGTTTATGTTCTTTCTCCTTCAGATAACCCTCTTTAATGTCTCAGGTTAGGCTAAGTGACCATGTTTCCATGTAAAGCTGTGAAAACTTTGATCACATTGCTATATACACTGTAATTATTAAAATTATTTAATGTTGCCCATCATTTCAACTATAGCAATGGTTAACAAACTACAGGCCTGGGGCCAAATCCAACTCACTTCTGCCTGAAATGAGCTTTATGGAAATAATATTTTACTGAAACACAAACACACTGATGTTTACATATTATCTGTGGCTACTTTTATGCTATGAATGCAGAGTTCAGTAACTGTGATAGGGACCGTATGGCCCACAAAACCATATCTTTACTATCAATTTACATCGTTTGTTTTCTTTCGAGAAAGGCTTTAAATTACGTACTTGTTTTCTTTTCTTTTTAAGTGTTTATTTATTTTTGAGACAGAGAGAGACAGAACCTGAGTGTGGGAGGGTCAGAGAGAGATGGAGGCACAGAATCCGAAACAGGCTCCAGGCTCTTGAGCTGTAGGCACAAAGCCTGGTGCAGGGCTCAAACCCACGAACTGCGAGATCATGACCTGAGCTGAAGTTGAATACTTAACCGACTGTGTCACCTAGGCACCCCTATATATTTGTTTTCTTAACTGGGTACAGAACTATTCAGACTTTTCATGTTTTTCTGAATTAGTTTTCATAAATCGTATTTTTTAGGAGGTTTTTAAATTGAGACATAACTGACATATAACATTATATTAGTTTTAGATGTAGAACATAATGATTTGATATTTGTTTATCTTGTGAAATGATCACCACCATAAGTTAACATCCATCACCACACAGTTATAAAATTAATTTTCTCATGATGAGAACTTTTGAGATCTATTCTCTTAGCAGCTTTCAAATATGCAATACAATATTAGTGACTATTAGTGCTGTACATCATATCCCCATGACTTATTTCTTTTATAATTGGAAGTTTGTACCTTTTGATTTCCTTCATCCATTTTGCTCATCCTCACCCTATAACCCTAGTCTCCGGCCTCTGGCACTCATCAATCTGTCTCTGTATGTACGAGTTGTTTATTTTTTTTTCCAAAAATTTTCAAGACTTTATTTAAATTCAAGTTAGTTAACATATTGGGTAGTATTAGTTTCAGGACTAGAATTTAGTGATTCATCACTTACATATAACACCCATTGCTCATCCCAACAAGTGCCCTCCTTAATGCCCATCACCCATTTAGCCCATCCTCCACCCACCTCCCTCCAGCAACCCTCAGTTTGTTCTCTCTAGTTAAGAGTTTCTTGTGGTTTGCCTCCCTCTCTGTTTTACTTTTTAAATCTTATCTTTCTTTTCTTTTCCTTCCCGTATATTCACCTGTTTTGTTTCTTATATTTCACATATGAGTGATATTATATGGCACTTGTCTTTCTCTGACTGACTTATTTCACTTAGCATAATACTCTTTAGCTCCATCTATGCCATTGCAAATGGCAAGATATCATTCTTTTGAGTAATATTCCACTGTATATATATATATATCACATCTTCTTTATCCATTTGTCAGTTGAAGGACACTTGGGCTCTTTCCATGGTTTGACTATTGTTGTTAGTGCTGTTATAAGCATCAGGGTGCATGTGTCTGTCTTCAAATCAATACTTTTGTATCCTTTGTATAAATACATAGTAGTGCAGTTGCTGGGTTGTAGGGTAGTTCTATCTTTAACTTTCTGAGTTCTTTTTTAATTTCTACATATAAGTTAGGTCATACAGTATTTGTCTTTGTTCAACTTATTTCTCTTAGCACAATACCCTAAAGGTCCATCTATGTTGTCACAAATGGCAAGATTTCATTTTTTAATGGCTAAATAATATTCCGCTATATGTATATCTACCACATTTTCTTTTTATAACAATGGAGACTTAGGTTGTTTCCATATTTTGGCTACTGTAAATAATGCTATAATGAACATGGGGGTGTGTATATCTTTTTGAGTTAGTGTCATTTTCTTTCAGATAAATATCTGTATGGAGAATTGCTGGATCATATGGTAGTGCTATTTAAAATTTTTTTTCAATGTTTATTTATTTTGAAGGAGAAACAGAGAGAGACAGAGCATGAGCGGGGGAGGGGCAGAGAGAGTAAGGGAGGCACAGAATCTGAAGCATGCTCCAGGTTCTAAGCTGTCAGCACAGAGCCCGATGCAGGGCCCAAACTCATGAGCAGTGAGATCATGACCTGAGCCAAAGTTAGATGCTTAAGTGACTGAGCCACCCAGGTTCCCCTATGGTAGTGCTATTTTTAATTTTTTGAGGAATCTCCACACTACTTTTCATAGTGGCCGGATGAATTTACATTCCTGCCAACAGTGGGCACAAGTGATCTCTTTTCTCCACATTCTTTCCAACACTTGTTATTTCCTGTCTTTTTAATGGTAACCACTCTAACAGGTGTGAGGTGATATCTTATTGTGGTTTTGATTTGCATTTCCCTGATGATCTGTGATGTCGAGCATCTTTTCAGGTACCTGTTGGCTCTCTATGTGTCTTCTTTGGAAAAATGTCTATTCAGAACTTCTACCTATTTTTAAAACAGATTTTTTTTTGGCTCTTCAATTGTGTGAGTTCTTTGTATATGTAGATGTTAATCCCTTATCAGATATGTAATTTGCAAATATTTTCTCCCATTCACTTGGTTGTTTTTTCATTTGTTGATGATATCCTTTGCTGTGCAGAGGCTTTAGGTAATGTAGTCTCACTTGTTTATTTTTGCTTATGTTGCCTTTGCTTTTGGTGTCAGATTCAAAAAATATTATTGACCAATGTTAAGAAGCTTACTGTCTATATTTTCTTCTAGGGATTTTATGGTTTGAGGTCTTACATTTAAGTATTTAACCTATTTTGAGCTAATATTTGTGTATGGTGTAAGATGAGAGTGCAGTTTCATTCTTTTGCATGTGGTTGTCCAACTGGAAAACTTTCTGAGCACCATTTATTGGGAAAACATCCTTTCTTTATTCTATATTCTTGGCTTCTTTGTTGTAAATTAATTAACCATTTATGTGTGAGTTGATTGTTTGGTTCGATAGTTCATTAGTGTTCTTTTTTTGTTCCGTTTCCAAGTTGTCATTTTTTACAATAGAGTTTTCCAAAGGCTGACAAAGGAGAGTATATTGTAGACTTACACTGTTCAGTATGGTAGCCATTAACCACATGTAGCTATTAAACATTGAAATGTGGTTAAAATACACAACAGATTTCAAGTCTTAATACAAAAATAATATAAATTAGTTATTGATTATAGGTTGAATTGATAACATTTATACATACACACTGATTAATTTTAGCTCTTTATTTTTACTTTAGATTTATATATGTGGCTCACATTATATTACATTAGACAACACGGTTATAGAATATTCCAGAAGGAAATATGAAGAAGTATCTGGATATTTGTCTATTACAAGGCAAGAAAAAGATTTAAAAAAAAAAAGCAAAGAAAAAGCAGATTGAGTAGAAATCAGGAAAAATATGGAGGAAATAAAATAAATATATAAGTAGTCACAATAGATATAGAAGTTTCATGACCTTTCAAATGTGTTCAGAGACACTTATGTGAGACAAATATGCTCATGAGAGGAACAAGGGTCTTTTTCAGTTTTTGAAGTTCTTCTGTGTCAGGAATACTGGCAGGTTGTATTTAGTTTTTTCTTCTAATGCTAGCTCTATGGGCATACTGTTCTAGAGATAGGTGGAGAAAAAAATTTTCAGAACGATGGTGAGGAGAAAAAAAAGATTTCTTTTAAAATCATATTTTATTATCACGGACAAGGAGCTATACAATAGCTAATCATCTGAAGGGTATTATCACTCTGTACCATATTACTGCAAGCATAATTTTGAAGCTCTTTCTATTTAGTTTCAAAGATTCTGTTCTTGGGAAAATAACTCACGTTTTTAAAATATACAAGAGGGGTGCCTGAGTGGCTGTTGGTTAAGCACTGACTTTGGCTCAGGTCATGATCTCACGGCTTGTGAGTTTGAGCCTTGCATCAGGCTGTGTGCTGACAGCTCAGAGCCAGAAGCCTGCTATGGATTCTGTGTCTCCCTCTCTCTCTCCTCCTCTCCTCTTATGCTCTGTTTCTCTCTCTCTCTCTCAAAAATGAATAAACATTTAAAAAAATATATACAATGAAATATGAATAGTTTTTCATTTGTATGGGAGAAACGATATATACTAATGTTCATGTTGTATGTTCAAAAGCTAAACATTGTCCATGTGTTGGAAGCAATTGGAAGCTATTTTCAACAGTTAACATTTACAATTTTGGTAAAAATCATTCAACACCTGGCATTTTTGCAAGACTTGAAAGAATTATAATTTATGATAGAAAAACAAGTAATGATTTATTAACTGACCTAAATTTCCATTTAAGTTTGACGTGAGAGAACATCTGAATATTATGAAAAGAAAATTCAATGAAACCTGAGAGATTGGGAGAAAAAGGACGCAGAATCCACTGAGAGAGCCTTCTAACTTGAGTGTGAACTGGGGAAGATAAAATCGGGCCGGGATCGGAGACTCCAGGGTGGGAGGCGATCCCCCTCTGGGGGGAGTGAGGGTAAAAAGAGAGAGTCCAAAACAGAAAAACCTCTGCTCGGGGTGGGGAAAACCTCCGCTCGGTGCATAGAAAGACCGTACTTGCCAAATACCTGCACGCCAGTTCCCCTCGCGCCAATTGGTCCCGGGGGGGCTGAGCACACAAACTGCTTCTTTGTGCGGGCTCCTGGCGGCTGGACTTCAGAGCAGCGGCGCGCCTGCCGCCATTGTAGCTCCCAGGCGGCTGGGGCCCCTGAAAGAGCCGCGCGGACACCGGGCGTCCGCGCTCCTGGCTGGCTGGAACTCGAGAGGGAAGGCAAAGAACTAAACACTGGGAAATTAGCCTGTGAGTTCGTGTTTCGGGTGACAAGCCATAGAGGGACCCGGTTTTCCTCACTCCAGCGGGCTCGGGCTCAGCGCACCCGGCAGGCAAGCCCCCGCCCATGCG
>NW_027528617.1:17552-52876 GCF_008692635.1 Crocuta crocuta
TCTCTTTTTTCCCCAGAACACTGACCTGATTAACTCCAGTCCCCGGCTTGCTTAAACAATCACAACTAGTTCATTCTGTACATGTAAATTCTACACCTACCGACATTTTCATCTCTTTCTCTCAGGAGTAATTAGACTATATAGTTTCTCTGGATAATACCAGCATCCTTCTCTCACCTATCCAACCATATTCTACCCTTTACCTCTTTGAAAAAGGCTTCTTATCCCTTCTGCCTGTTCATTCTATTTCCAATTCTACCTCATCCCGCCCTGCCTTCTCTCTCTTTCTCTATGCTCTTCAACCAGCACTGCATATACACGGCTATTTAACTGTAGCTGGGAAATCCAGGTATATGCTTTAAACCGTTCTTTGTCCATCGGTTATCTTCTTTTTTCCCTTTCTTTTCCCCTTTTTTGACCCTTTTATGTACTTTATACTCCATATTATTCGCCCTCCCTGCTCCATCTTTTCTCTTAACTTTTTCGTTTTCCCTCTCGTTTGCATGTTAGTTGAATTAGTCTGTGCCTTTGTGTGCTCCTGCTCCCTGTGTGTTTGTCTGTCTGTTNAATAAAAGAAAATTCAGAACCATCAATCCCCTGAAAATCTGCTACATGTCCAAACATGTCTTGTAAACTTAATTCAAAATATGTGTTAGAAATGGCTAGTCCAGTTACGACAAAGAGGACTTTGAGGAATTGGGTTTCTTTTTTAGCAATTCCTTGCTGATATATTAATTAAGTTTGGAAGTCAATATTTAAAAATAACGAAGCTACCCCCAAATTTATTATTTTAAATATTGTCATTAGTTTATATTACCCAGAGAATAGTGTGGGTACATGCCATTTTCTTTCATTGGGTTTTCCGTTTATTCATTTATTCAATATGTGAATATCTATCTACCATGTGCCAAGTACTAACTGAAGTATTAAGGATTCAGAACAACAAAAGACATGTTCATGCTGTTATGTCACTGTCAGCCTCATAGAGGAAATAGCCGTATGAGTAGATCAGTCAAATCTAATGAGGGAGGGAGTGTGAGAGGGAGCTGAACCGAGTGTAGTTCTATAGGCAGCAAGTAAGTGCCTTCTTGGTGGGCAGGTACAAGGGACTTTACAGAAGAGACTTTTGAACTAGGCCTTGAAGGATGAGTCGATGAGAGGTGACTTGAGGATTTAATCATTCCTGACAGGAGAGGAGTATATTCAAAGCAAAGAGACATAAAGGATGTTGGGGAAAGATGAAGAACAGAGTGAAGATGGTAGTGATTCCAATCTTGTATTTCACAGTAATGAATCCAGGACATCAATAATTTTATAAAAGACAAACTTTCATTTTCTTAAAAAATTAATTTCTTCCACAAAAAAGAATTAAAGCTACAAGGATATGGATATAAGGTATTTTTCATTTCTGCAAATACTCAAATTGAATAAATATTTCCAAGTAGATGCTATAGCTGCCCTTGTATTTATGAGTGGGGGAATTTCACTGTCTACTACAATGCATCCTATACATTCTGCATGTACCTCTGAGCACAGAAGGAAAATCATTATGTAGCAGAATAAAATAATTGTATAGAGAGCACAATGTGCTCAAGCTGAGTTTCCTATTAAGTAGCAAAGAGATGGTTACAAAGAAAAGACTTCAGTCAAATGGCATCACAAGAAGCCAACAGCCAACATCTGCTTTCATTTATGTTTACCTAGTATTTTAGACCACGGAATTTGGTGCCAATCAATCTTGGGTTAAATATATTCAGGCTTTGCCATTTACTAATTGTGAAAACTTGGGAAAGCCAATCAATTTCTCGAAACTTCAGTTTCCTCCTATGAAAAGTGAGGATAATAATAATACTTCATAGGGTTGTTGTGAGGAGTAAAACTCAGCATAGAGCCTGTGTTTAATAAATGGCAACTATTATTAATTTTCTTTGTCAAGTTATTTAAATTTTTTTATATTGGTTATTGATTCTCTGGCACTGTTTTAGGGACTTCTCTGACTCCCTAGGCTGAAAGGTAATTAACAAAGAGGAAATTTTATGGAGAGACTGGTGTCAGATCTAAAAGAAGTAGCCACCTGATTCTAGTGCTCTTTCCCAGAAAATACAAACTGGGGAGAAGCACCTAACACTAATACAGTTTGAAGTTGGAGCCAGAGATTATTTAATCCAACCCTATAGATAAGGAAACTGTGTATCAGAGAGATCCAATGATATGGTCTACATAACTTTGTGCCCATAACTAGACACAAGTATTTGTTGATACCCTGAAGTTTAAATTTTTTTAATGTTTATTTTTGAGAGAGACAGAGACAGAGTGCGAGCAGGGGAGGGGCAGAGAGAGAAAGAGACACAGCATCCCAAGCAGGTTCCAGGCTCTGAACTGTCAGCACAGAGCTCACCTTGGGGCTCAAATTCACAAACGACAAGATTGTGACCTTAGACAAAGTCAGATGCTTAACCTACTGAGCCAGCCAGGCGCCCTCATGAAATTTAACACTGTGTGCTACCCACAATACTTCTCCTCAATTTGAGTCTTCTAGGAGAGAAAGCACTAGAAACAGGACCTAAAAGTGAGGGACTTACAACAGTAGAAATGTACTGTTTTATAGATTTGGAGACTAGAAGTCTATGTTCAACTTGACAGAGCTTTTCTTGAGGGTTTCAAGAGAGAGTCAGTTCCACACCTCTCTCCTAGCTTCTGGAAATTTGGTGGCAATCTTGGGCGTTTCTTGTCTTGTAGGTACATCATTCTGATCTCTGCCATCCTCACATCCTCTGCATTCTCCTTGTGTGCATGTCTATGACCAAATTTCCCCTTTTTAGAAGGATATCAACCACATTGGCTGGAGGCTCACCCTATTTTACTGTGACTTCATCATAACTATTTATACCTATAATGATTCTGTTTACAAATATGGTCATCTTTTGGGATGCTTGGGTGGCTCAGTCGGTTAAGCATCTGACTTCAGCTGGGGTCATGATCTCACAGTTCACGAGTTAATGCCCCACATTAAGCTCTGTGCTGACAGCTCAGAGACTGGATCCTGCTTCCGATTCTGTGTCTCCCTATCTCTCTGCTCCTCCCCCTCTCATGCTCTGTCTCTGTCTCTCTCTCAAAAATAAATAAACATTAAAAAAAAAAAACAAATATGGTCACCTTCTAAGGTACTGGGGGGTAAGGACTTCAACATATGAATTTGGATAGGGAACACAATTCAATCCATAACACCATTGAACATATTATATATTTTATTTATTATGGTTATTCTTTGTTTCCTCTCATTTAAATATTAGCTGCCAGGAGAGCCAGTATTGTTAGTCTTCCCAAACTCGCTAAATAATGAATGAACAGCTCCAAACTGGAATCTAAATACCTTGAAGACAGGGCTTGGATTCTGTCAGTTTTGGACTCTGTTGAATCATCATTGCCTATAACAAAACCTAGCACACAGTGGGCACTCAGTTCTTGGATGAACTAATGACATTTAGATTTAGATTCCCTATTCTTGTCTTTATTTTATAGACCCTATCATAAGCAGTAAATAACCACTTATGGAGAAAAAAAGGGACCCTTGCATTTCTGAATATCAAGACATGAAAATAATATTTTCACTGGGAGGCAAGACTTTTTATTCATGACTTTTAATAATGATGCGAAATGACTAATACACCAGAAAAATTAGAATTACTACCTTAACACTTTTCTTGATCTTTCAGATATGAGATTTGAAATTATCTACATTTCCATAGGTGACTCTTTTGTCGTGTTTGTTTGTAGTACTTAAATTACACAATATCAATAAGATAATTTTTTTGGGGGGGGTGATAATTACAATACAAACTTATTTTTTTAGGATTTTATTTTTTTTTATGTTCTTTCTTTCTCTTTTCTTAAATTTAAATTTTAGCTAGTTAACACATTATATTGGTATCAGGAGCAGAATTCAGTGATTCATCACTTACATCCAGGTTCAAACTTCTGCATGTCGCCATCCAGTTTTCCCAACTCCATTTGTTGAGAAGGGTGTCTTTTTTCCATTGGATATGCTTTCCTACTTTGTTGATGATTAATTGACCATAGAGTTGTGGGTCCATTTCTAGATTTTCTATTCTGTTCCATTGATTTATGTCTCTGTTTTTGTGCCAGAACCATACTGTCTTGATGACTGCAGCTTTGTAATATAGCATGAAATCCAGAACCATAATGCTTCTACAGTTGTTTTTCTTTTTCAGGATTGCTTTGGCTATTTGGGGTCTTTTGTGGTTCCATCCAAGTTTTGGGATTATTTGTTCTAACTGTGTGAAAAATGCTGGTGGTATTTTGATAGGGATTACATTAAAGTATAGATTGCTTTGAGTAGTATAGGCATTTTAACAATATTTGTTCTTCCAATCCATGAGCATGGAATTTTTTCCCATTTCTTTGTATCCTCTTCAATTTCTTTCATAAGTGTTCTAGAGTTTTCAAAGTATATATCGTTTACCTCGTTAGTTAGGTTTATTCTTAGGTATCTTATTGTTTTTGGTGAAATTGCAAATGGGATCAATTCCTTGATTCCTTTTCCTGCTGCTTCATTATTGGTGTATAGAAATCCAACAGATTTCTGCACATTGATTTGATATGTTGCTACTTTGTTGACTTCATATATTTAAAAATTTTTTTTTAATGTTTTATTTATTTCTGAGAGAGAGAGAGAGAAACAGAGAGGGAGAGCGTGAGCAGGGGAGGGTCAGAGACAGAGGGAGACACAGAATCCGCAGCAGGCTCCAGGCTCTGAGCTAGCTGTCAGCACAGAACCCGATGTGGAGCTCGAACCCACAAACCATGAGATCATGGCCTGAGCCAAAGTTGGACGCTTAACCAACTGAGCCACCCAGGCGCCCCTTTTGACTTCATATATTAGTTCTAGTAATTTTTTGGTGGTCTTTTGGGTTTTCTACAGAGTATCATGTCATCTGCAAATAGTGGAAGTTTGACTTCTTCCTTCCTGATCTGGATGTCTTGTATTTCTTTATGTTGTTTGATTGCTAAGGCTAGGACTTGCAGTACTATGTTAAATAGTTATGGTGAGAGTGGACATCCTTGTCTTGTTCCAGACCATAGAAGAAAGGCTCTTTGTTTTTCCCCATTGAGGATAATATTAGCTGTGGGTCTTTTGTATATGGCCTTTATGATGGTGAGAATGTACCATCTATTCCTAGTTTGTTGAGGAGTTTTATGAAAAATGGATGCAGTATTTTGTCAAATGCCTCTATTGACAGGATCATACTGTTCTTATCCTTTCTTTTATTAATGTGGTATGTCACATTGATTGAGTTGTGAATTTTGAACAAGCATTGCAGCCCAGGAATAAATCCCACTTGATCACAGTGAATAATTCTTTTAATGTACTGCTAGATTCTATTTGCTAGTATCTTATTGAGCATTTTTGCATCCATGTTCATCAGGGATACTGGCCTGCAATTCTCATTTTTAGTGGGGTCTTTGTTTGGTTTGGGAATCAAGGTAATGCTGATCTTGTAGAATGAGTTTGGAAGTTTTCCTTCCATTTCCATTTTCTGGAACAGCTTGAGAAGAATCGGTATTAACTGTTTTTTAAATGTCTGGTAGAATTCCCCGGGGCAGTCATTTGGCCCAGGACTGTTGTTTGGAGGAAGATTTTTTGCTACTGATTCAGTTTCTTTTAAAACAAAAAAAAAAAAGTTTTATTTATTTATTTATATTTTTTGAGAGAGAGATAGAGACAGTGTGAGCAGGGGAGGGTCAGAGAGAGAGGGAGACACAGAATCTGAAGACCAGATCCAGGCTCTGAGCTAGCTGTCATCATAGAGCCCGACGCGGGGCTCGAACTCACGAACTGTGAGATCATGACCTGAACCGAAATTGGACACTTAGTCGACTGAGCCTCACAGGTGCCCCTTACTGATTCAATTTCTTTGTTGCATATGTGTCTGTTCAAATTTTGTTTCTTTCTGTTTAAGTTTTGGTAGTTTATTTTTAGGAATTTGTCCATTTTCCCCCCAGATTGTCCAGTTTGTTGGCATATAATTTTTCATAGTATTCTCTTATAAATGGTTGTATTTCTGTGATGTTGGTTGTGATCTCTCCTCTTTCCTTTGTGATTTTATTTATTTGGTTCCCTTCTCTTTTCTCTTTGATTAGTCTGGCTGGGGGTGTATCAAGTTTGTTAATTCTTTCAAGGAACTAGCTCGTAGTTTGTTCTACGATCGGTTCTACTGTTTGTTGTTTCTATAATATTTATTTCTGCCTTAGTCTTTATTGTTTTCTTTCTTCTGCTGGCTTTAGGCTTTATTTGCCGTTCCTTTCTAGCTACTTTAGGTCTAAGGTTAGGTTGTGTGTTTGGGACCTTTCTTGCTTCTTGAGATAGGCCTGAACTGCAATACACTTCCCTCTTACGGCTGCCTTTGCTGCATCCCACAGTGTTTGGACTGTTATGTTTTCATTTTCATTTCTTTCCATGTACTTTTAAAAATTTCTTCTTTAATTTCCTATGATGTTCTTTAACCTCCATGTATTTGAAGGCTTTCCAAATTTTTCTTGTTGTTGACTACAAGGTTCACAGCATTTTGATCTGAATTTATGCATGATCTCAATCTTTTGGTACTTGTTGAGGGCTAATTTGTGACCCAGTATGTGATCTAATCTGGAAAATGTTCCATGCACACTCGAAAAGAATATGTAATCAGCTGCTTTAGGATGAAATGTTCTGAATGTATCTGTTAAGTCCATCTGGTCCAGTGTGTCATTCAGAGCCATTGTTTCCTTGTTGATTTTCTGCTTAGAAGATCTGTCCATTGCTGTAAGTGGGGTGTTAAATTCCCCTACTCATTATTATCAAAGAGTTTCTTTATGTTTGTAATTAATTGATTTATGTATTAGGGTTCTTTCAAGTTGGGAGCATAAATATATACAATTGTTATATCTTCTTGATGGATAGTCCTCTTAATTATCATATAATACCCCTCTTCATCTCTTGTCACAGTGTTCGGTTTAAAATCTAGTTTGTTTGCTCTAACTATGGCTATGCTAGCTTTCTTTTGACCTCCATTAGTATGAGACATGGTTCTCCATCCCCTCACTTACAATCTGCAAGTGTCTATAGGTCTAAAGTGATTCTTTTGTAGGCAGCATATAGATAGGTCTTCTTTTTTTATACCTTCTGATATCCTATGTCTTTTGATTGGATCAGTTAGTGTACATTCAGAGTGATTATTGAAAGATATGAATTAGTGCTATTGTGTTTTCTGTGGAGTTAGTGTTTCTGGTGATGCTCTCTGTTGTTTTCTAGTCTTAGTTGTTTTGGTCTCCCCCCCATCTCCCCCTCCCCTGCCCACTGTGCTCAAAAAGTCCCACTTACAATTTCTTCTATGGTTGCTTTAGTGGTCACAAACTCCTTTAGTTTTTGTTTGTCTGGGAAACTCTGTCTGTCCTTCTATTTTGAATGAGAACCTTGCAGGTTTGAGTATCCTTGGCTACATATTTTTTCCATTCAGCATATTGAATATATCATACCACTCCTTTTTGACCCATGAAGTTTCTGTGGACAGATCATCGTGAACATGCTCTGTCTTCTCTTGTAGGTTAAGGACTTTTTTCTCTTGCTGCTTTCGCGATCCTTTCCTTGTCTATGTATTTTTTGAGTTTGACTATGATTTATTTGGTGATGGCTGGCTTTTGTTGAATTTAATGGGAATTCTCTGTGTTTCTTGGATTTTCATGTCTCTGTCCTTCCCCAGATTAGGGAAGATTTCAGCTATAATTTGCTTACATAAACCTTTTGCTCCTTATCCTTTCTCCTCATCTTCTGGGACTTCTGATATGAATGTTATTACATTTTAATAAATCATTGAGTTTCCTAGTATGTCTTTGTGATCCTTGATCTTTGTTTCCCTCTTCTTTTTGTCTTCATTATTTTCCAAAATTTTATCTTCTATATTGCTAATTCACTCCTCTGCCTCCTCCATCCTCATTTTTATGGCCTCCATTTCAGGTTTGCATCTTGGTTACAGCATTAAAAATATTTTGCAATGTTTATTTATTTTTGAGAGAGAGAGACAGAAAGAGAGAGGGGAAAATGGGAAGAGACATACAGAGACACAGAATCCGAAGTAGCCTCTGGGCTCAGAGCTATCAGTACAGAGTCTGGTGCAGGGATTGACCCACAAGCTGTGAGATCATGACCTGAGCCAAAGTCAGATGCTTAACTGACTGAGTCACCCAAGCACCCCACTTATAGCATTTTTAATTTCAGCCTGACTAGATTTTAGTTCTTTTATCTCTGCAGAAAGGGATTCTCTTGTGTCTTCTATGGTTTTGTCAAGTCCAGCTAGTATCCTTACAATCCTTTTAAATTCTAGTTCAAAATCAGGAGACTGTAGATGCTGTCAAGTATGTGGAGAAATGGGCACTCTCCTACACTGTTGGTGGGAATATAAACTGGTGTAGCTGTTTTGGAAACAGCATGGAGGTACCTTGAAAAATTAACAATAGAACTCCCCTTTGACCCAGCAATAGCACTGCTAGGAATTTACCCAAGGGATATAGGAGTGCTGGTGCATAGGGGCACATATACCCCAATGTTCATAGCAGCATTCTCAACAATAGCCAAATCATGGAAAGAGCCTAAATGTCCATCAACTGATGAATAGATCAAGAAGATGTGGTTTATCTATACAATGGAATACTACATGGCAATGAGAAAATGAAATCTGGCCATGTGTAGCAACATGGATGGAACTCGAGGGTGTTATGCTAAGTGAAATAAGTCAGGCAGAGAAATACAGATACCATATGTTTTCACTTATAAGTGGAACAGGAGAAGCTTAACAGAGGAACATAGGGGAGGCAAAGGGGAAAAATAGTTAAGGAGAGGGAGGGAGGCTAACCACAAGAGATTCTTAAATACTGAGAACAAACTGAGGGTTGATGGGAGGTGGGAGACAGGGGAAAATGGGTGATGGGCATGGAGAAAGACCCTTGTTGGGATGAACACTGGGTATTCTATGGAAACTAACTTGACAATAAACCATATTTAAAAAAATAAATTCTAGTTCAGACATATCTGCATTGATTAAATCTCTGGCCATCTGTTTTTCCTGTTCTTTCTTTTGAGGTTCACTCCTCTGTCTTGTCATTTTGGAGGAAGAAAAAACAATAATAATAATAATAGAATGAAATAAAAATTTAAAAATTAAAAAATCAAATAAAGAAAGCTAGATCCTAAGTGTGTTTTGGTCTGCTTGCTAATAGAAGCTTGACAGAAAAAAAGAGAAAAGAGAAAAGAAAAGAGAGAAAACATTAAAAATTAAAAGTATAAAAAATAAAAATAAAATACATTACAGTAAAAAATAAAAACTTTACTCTTTGTATATCCAAGAAACAAAAGAAAAGAAAAACAACAACAACACAAAATGAACAAACAAACAAACAAATCCAAATGAAGCTAGATCCAGTTTGCCCTAGAGCTGAAACTTTGCAGCAGTCTATGGTCAGTAGACTAAACTCATGGAAGGGATTTGTGCGGGTCTTCTGGGGGAAAGAGAGGCCTGCTGCTCTGATTCTCAGGCCCACTTGCTCTAGTGGAGATGTACCTGGAAGGCCCAGTGGGGTGGCGCTTGGTGTAACAGCTCTGTTCTCCACTTGGTGGTGGCGCTGTTTAGGTCACTGGGTTTGATCAGTGTTGGTGGACTAATGGTGAAAATGTCTTCACTTGGCTCTCTAGTCTCCAGAGCAGGAAGTTGGTGCCTTCACAGATGTGCAATCAGTCACCTCTCCTGTGTCCCCAGCTCCAGCCAGCTCCTCCCTTTCCCCTTGTCTGTATCCAAGCTTTCCGCCTACCAGGCAGTGTCACTCTCCAGAGTTTTATCTCAAGCATGTCTGTGTTTCAGAACCCCACACCTCACCGACCTGCAGTGATCTTCTGGGGGAGGATCTCTTGGCACTGTAGTCAGGCCCACCTCATCCCAAGAAATAGTTGCGCCACTGTGTGCAGCAATGGCGGCTCAGAGTTTATGGTAAATTGCAACACACAGCAGGATCCAGGGTTGACAGCGTTCAGTCCTATGGGGGTGAATGTGGTGGCTTGATGGCATCATTGGGTCTTCTGCCAAGGAGAGTCTATCTCGCCCCTATCAAATGCACTCCAAGCAGGCGAAGGACTTCTCCCCATGTGACTCAGGAAATTTTCAGACTACACTGTTCGCTTCCAGCCCTGCTTCCTACCCAAGCACCGCCAGGCACTGATCTCTGCAACTTCAGACTCTGCTCTGCTGTTTATAAAAAATATTGGTGGTATTGAAACCCTCTTCTTTCTCTCCCGTCAATGATTTTGAAGAAGTTTTCTTGTGCAGTCCCTTGTGTGGGTTTTCACTCTTTCTCTCTAGCTGCTTTCAGGAATGCTTTCTTCTGCAAACTCCATGTGTGGCTCTCTCTCCCTCTCTGTCTTTCTCCTCTCCCTGAAAATGGTTCCCTCCATTCTCTGTCACTGTGACTCTTTTCTCCCCCAATTAATCTCCCTGCACCAGGGAGATTATGCCTGCCTCCTTCCCTCCCTCAAATTATGCATATTGTTCTGTTAATCCTCAGATTGATTTCCTAGGAGTTCAAAATAGTTTGGTGTTGATCCAGCTGTGTTCAAGAGACAAGACAAGTCCAGGATCTCCTCACTACTCCACCATCTTAACTCTTCCTCCCTCAAGTGCATCTTAAGATTTTATTTTTTAGTCATCTCTGTGTCCAATGTGAGGCTCAAACTCACAACCCCGAGATCAAGAATCACATGCTTTACTGATTGAGACAAGCAGTAACCCCAAACTTAATCTTTTATAAAGGAAGGGAAAAAATTTTAGGCTGTGAGATAAAAAGTTTTGTGTGACAACAAGGAAGACAGAACAGTCACTATTAAACTATCTTAGAGAACAAATTGCTTCCTAAAAGGCTAAATTAGTTATTTCATCAAGGTCATCAGGCTGACAGTTGATGGTGCTGTTCCATTTTACTTCTTAGGAACCGTGCAAGGAACCCCCTGGGAAATGATTGTGAAAGAGAGTGGCAACTGTCCCTCTTAGCATTGTAATTTCAACAAGTGATCTAGAGTTAAAAATCTTTTTATGGAAACAAGTTTGTCTCCTAGCATTTTACTTTCATGAAAATTATCTAAGTTGATTTATTTATTTCTTAAAATTTTTATGGTTTTTATTTATTTCTGAGAGAGAGAGAGGGAGAGAGACCAGGGGAGGGTTAGAGAGAGAAGGAGACACAGAATGTGAAGCAGGCTCCAGGCTGTGAACTAGCCATCAACCCAGACCCGGCTGTGGGGCTTGAACCTACATACCATGAGATCATGACCTGAGCCAAAGTTGGACGCTTAACTGACTGAGCCACCCAGGCGCCCACATGGAAATTATCTAAATGTGGGTATTCTAATCATTGATAGATGTGTAAAAAATTAAGGTAGTGAAGGAACGGATAAAGATGGGAAAACAAGGGCACCTGGGTGGCTCAATCAGTTAGGTATCCAACTCTTGATTTCAGTTTAAATCATGATCTCATGGTTTGTGAGTTCATGACCTGCATCCATCTCTGTGGTATCAGCACAGAGCCTGCTTGGGATTTTCTGTCCACCTCTCTCTCTGCCCCTTGTGTCCTCTCTCTCTCTCTCTCTCTGTCTCTCAAAAATAAATAAATAAACATTTTTTAAAAAGGATGGGAAAACTTGAGTGGGCATTTTCTCACTATGTCCAGAAAGTTCATTCCTTTTTAAATATTTTTATTTATTATTTTGGAGAGAGAGTATGAGTTGAGAAGACGGGGCAGAGGGAGAGAGAGAGAGAGAGAGAGAGAGAGAGAGAGAGAGAATCTCANAGAGAGAGTATGAGTTGAGAAGACGGGGCAGAGGGAGAGAGAGAGAGAGAGAGAGAGAGAGAGAGAGAGAGAGAATCTCAAGTACGCTCCGTGCTCAGCATGGACCCTGACATGGAGTTCAATCCCATGACCCTGGGATCATGATTTGAGCCAAAATCAAGAGTCAGATGCTCATCTGAGTGAGCCACCCAGATGCCCCAGAAAGTCCATTCTTAATTGGTTGCCATTTAATTAATTCAGTTCATTAAAAAGCAGTTAATATTCACAGTATGTCTAGCAAAGTCATAGGTGCTTAGTATATATCTATAAACACAATAGACAAAGATTCTTGTAGTTGTGGAGCTTCTATTGTAGAAGAGCAAGAAGGTCAAGAAAAATAAGAAATAAGAAAACTGCATAGACTTGATGAGTGTTACCATGAAAAGATAAAGGTAAAGCATGGTAAGAAAACTCTAGAGTACTGGGTGATAGGGAGGGTTTGACTTTGTAGAAGGTCTTTATTCACCAAGAATAAATAGAGAACGTGAAATTTAAGCAAAAAAAAAAAAAAGAAAGAAAGAAAGAAAGAAAGAAAAGATATAAGAGAAAGAGCTAGGTAAATATCTGGGGAAAGAGTAGTCCATGCAGAGAGAATCGCTTACTCAAAGATCTTAAGGTAGAGGCTGTCTGGTTTGTGTGGAGAAACAAGGCCAGTGTGGTTACAGGGGGTTGAGCAAGAAGAAGAACAGTAGGAGATGAGGTCAGAAAGGTAAGGTGAGAAGCAGATCATTCAAGGCCTTGAGACCATTTTGGGAAATTGAGTGCCATTGTCAGGTTTTTGAATAAGGAGTCACAAATCTGATTCATGTTTTTAAAGAATCATTCTGTCCTGTGATGAGAAGAGTAGACTTTAGAATGCCAAGAGTAACTGATGGGAAACCAACAGGGAGCTATTGCAGCAGTGTACACAGAAATTAATAGTGGGTCAGCCCAGCCAGTCATCAATAGAGGCATCACAAAGTAGCTGGATACTAGCTATCATTTATCCAGATAAATGTTCATATTAGAGTCAACAGATTCTTTTATTCTAATGAATTGGATATTATGTGAGGGAATAAGAGAGATGTCAAAGAACACCTCAAGGGTTTTCCCTTGATTGACTGGAAGAGTGAGTTTTGCAGCATAAATCAGGAGCTGACAACTGATTTTGAAATGTCTATCATCAGCTGAGGTGGAAAGATCATGAGGAATGGGAGTCTGGAAGGGAAAATGAGGGCACGGTTTTGGACATACTGAATTGGAGACGTCTATTCGCCATCAAAGTGATATGAAGGAGCTTCTGAAGATTTTTGAGTGTGAAACTGGTCATCTGTTTGCATCAGTGACAGCATCTAGAGCTAATGGTCTAGAAGGCAATAATAACCAGGGTCAGATAAGGGAGTCTGACTTTAAACTGGCAGTTGGTGTGAAATGGGAAAAAGGACAATGATATTTGGCAGGCAGAATGTCCAGCATTCAGCTGCTCATTAGATGCATTGGGTGAGAAAGAGATTAAATTCTTGGGTTATAATATACTACTTAGTGACATTGGTAAATTAGAAGACATGAATTGCAGAGGATTTTTTTTCCTCTGTGTATATGTTTGTCTATTCATTCCTCAATTCTCTTGCATTGTGCAAAATGATCTTTGTTTCATTTCTAAAAAGTCTCAAAGAAACTGGGAAATCTACCCTACTGGGTTTAGAGGGGAAAACCCCATGATACTTTCTTTCCATTGTGATTCTTTTAGATAAATCCCACTTGAGCCATGTTTAGTTTACTGCCAAAACCTTGAAATTCACATTGGTAAGGTGAAGCAACTGGGACTGCTTTCAGTAATGAATGACACAGGGAACGCATTTCCCCACAAGAAAGCAGGAAATAGCTCAAGATCAATTCTATCGACAAGGAAGGGCACCAGGCACCTGTCTGCATTGTCACTTGGTTATTTGCCCTAAGTGCATATATTTGCAAAATGTATGTGAAACAATATATACGACAGGTGTAAAATGTATGCAAAAATAATTCCCTTCTGGCATTTTGCAAAATGCCTTTCTAACTTTCAGTTTGCCTACAATACCTGGCAATGTCTGAACATGAACTAGAACAAAGGTGACATTCTAATCACATTTGGAGTCATTACCAAATGGAGGGAGCTCTTGTTTTGTAGGAACATTTCTAATTTATTAAGCATTTTAAAATTCAGATTATAGTAAAAGATTATCATATTAGTTTTTACTCGACAGAGATTCATTCACACCTACTATATGACAGGCACTAGACCAGGTTGTGACCAGGCACAGCAGCAATAATGCCCATATTTCACTGTACCTAAGACAGTGCTTTCTTGATCAAGTGGTGTCAAGGAAAGAGTTTTATTTATTTTTAATTTTTTTTATAGTTTACTGTCAAGTTGGTTTCCATATATCACCCAGTGCTCATCCCAACAAGTGCCCTTCTCCAGGCCCATCACCCTCCTTCCCCTCTCCCCCACCCCCATCAGCTCTCAGTTTGTTTTCAGCATNCAAGGAACCTCCACGCTGTTTCCAGAACAGCTGCACCAGTTTGCATTCCCACCAATAGTGTAAGAGGGTACCCATTTCTCCACATCCTTGCCAGCATCTATAGTCTCCTGATTTGTTCATTTTAGCCACTCTGACCGGTGNTGCTGTTGAATTCAATTTGCAAGTAACTTGTTGAGGATTTTTTGCATCTGTATCCATCAGAGACATTGACCTGGAGTTCTCTTTCTTTGCTGGGTCTCTGGTTTGGGAATCAAAGTGATGCTAGTTTCATAGAATGAGTCTGGAAGTTTTCCTTCCATTTCTATTTTTTTGGAATAGCTTCAGAGGAATGGGTTTTATCTCTGATTTAAATGTCTGGTAGAATTTCCCAGAGAAGCCATCTGGTCCAGGGCTCTTATTTGCTGGGAGATTTTTGATAACTGATTCGATTTCTTCACTCGTTATGGGTCTGTTCAGATTTTCTCTCTCTTCCCATTTGAATTTTGGTAGTGCATGTGTGTTTAGAAATTTGTCCATTTCTTCTAGGTTGTGCAGTTTGTTGGCATATAATTTTTTATAGTATTCCCTGGTAATTACTCCTATTTCTGAGGGATCGGTTGTAATAAGTCCATTTTCATTTGTGATTTTGTCTATTTGGGTGCTCCCTCTTTCTTTTTGAGAAGCCTGGCTAGAGGTTTGTCAATTTTGTTTATTTTTTCAAAAAAACAACTTTAAAAAAATTTTTTAAAAATGTTTTTTATTTATTTCTGAGAGAGAGAGAGAGAGAGAGCATGAGCAAGGGAGGGTCAGAGAGAGAGGGAGACACAGAATCCAAAACAGGCTCCAGGCTCTGGGCTAGCTGTCAGCACAGAGCTTGATGCAGGGCTCAAATCCATGAACCACAAGATCACGACCTGAGCCCAAGTTGGACGCTTAACTGACTGAGCCACCCAGGTGCCAGATCAAAAAACCAATTCTTGGTTTCATTGATCTGTTCAACCGGTTTTTGGATTCTATATTGTTTGTTTCTGCCCTGATATTTATTATTTCTCTTCTTCTGCTGGGTATGGGGTGCTCTTGCTGCTCTGCTTCTAGCTCCTTTAGTTGTGCTGTTAGATTTTGTATTTGCACTTTTCTAGCTTCTTGAAATAGGCCTGGATGGCAATGTACTTTTCTCTTAGGAATGCCTTTGATACATCCCAAAGAGTTTGGATTATTGTATTTTCATTTTCATTTGTTTCCATATATTTTTAAATTTCTTCTCTAATTGCCTGATTGACCCATTTATTGTTTAGTAGGGTGTTATTTAACCTCCATGTGTTTGGAGGTTTTCCAGACTTTTTCCTGTGATTGATTTCAAGTTGCATAGCATTGTGATCTGAAAGGTACATGGTATGATCTCAATTCTTTTATATTTATTGAGGGCTGTTTTATGTCCCAGTATGTGATATATCTTGAAGAATGTGTCATGTACAGTTGAGAAGAAGTGAATTCCATAGCCTCAGGTTGTAGAGTTATAAACTATCTGTCAAATCTATCTGGTCCAATGTGTTGTTTAGGTACTTTTTTCTTTAGCGATTTTCTGTCTAGTTGATCTATCTATCCATTGCTGTGAGTGGAGTATTAAAGTCCTCTGCTGTTAGCACATTCTTAACAATAAGATTGTTTTTGTTTCTGAATGTTTTATGTATTTGGGTGCTCCTGAATTCGATGTGTAGACATTTATAATTGTTAGCTTTCCTGATGGATAGACCCTGTAATTATTATTAATGCCTTTTTTCATCCCTTGTTACTGCCTTTACTTTACAATCCAATTTGTCCAACATAAGTATGGCTACTCCAGGTTTCTTTCGACTTCCAGTAGCATGATAGATATTTCTCCATCCCCTTACTTTCAATTTAAAGGTGTCCTCAGGACTAAAATGAGTTTCTTGTAGACAGCAAATAGATGGATTTTTAAAAAATCCATTCTGATACCCTATGATTGGAGCATTTAGTCCATATACATTCAGTGTTATTTTGAAAAATATGGGTTTAGGGTCATTGTGTTGTCTGTAGGATTCATGCTTGTAGTGGTGTCTCTGGTACCTTATGTTCCTTGTAACATTTCCCTCATAGAGTCCCCCTCAGGATTTCTTGTAGGGCTGGTTTAGTGGTGATGAATTCTTTCAATTTTTGTTTGTTTGGGAATACCTTTATTTCTCCTTCTATTCTGAATGACAGACTTGCTGGATAGAGGATTCCTGGCTGCATATTTTTTCTCTTCATCACATTGAAGATCTCCTGCCATTCCTTTCTGGCCTGCCAAGTTTCAGTAGATAGGTCTGTAACTACTCTGATGGGTTTCCCTTTGTATGTTAGGGCCCTTTTATCCCTAGATGCTTTCAGAATTCTCTCTTTATCCTTATATTTAGCCAGTTTCACTATGATATGTCATGCAGAAGATTGATTCAAGTTACATCTGAGGGGAGTTCTCTGTGCCTCTTGGATTTCAATGTCTGTTTCCTTCTCAGATTGGGGAAGTTAGCTATGATTTGTTCAAGTACCCCATCAGCCCCTTTCTCTCTCTCTTCTTCTTATTGAATTCCTATGATACAGATATTGTTCTGTTTGATTGCATCACTCAGTTCTCAAATTCTCCTTTCGTGCTCCTGGATCAATTTATCTCTCTTTTTCTCAGCTTCCTCTTTTTCTATAATGTGTCTTCTAATTCATCTATTCTTCTCTCTGCCTCTGCAATTTGTACAGTGGCTCCTCCATTTTATTATGCACCTCATTTGTAGTGTTTTTTAATTCATCACAACTATTTTTAAGGTCCATTATCTTTGTAGCAATAGCTTCTGTGGTGTGCTCCATGCCTTTTTCAAGCCCAGTGATTAATTTTATGACTATTGTTCTAAATTCTTGTTCAGTTATGTTGTTTATATCTGTTTTGAGCAGTTCTTTAGCTGTCATTTCTTCCTGGAACTTCTTTAGAGGAGAGTTCTTCCTTATTGTCATTTTGGCTAGCTTTCTGTCTCTTGTAAGTTTTAAAAGCTTGTTATGTGCTCTACATCTGCAAGTTCTTCTATATTAAAAGAGGCTCATTGACTGTCCACTGCCTGTCTATTCAGGAAGTGTTCTTTTAATGGTGTCCCTTGGTGTCTCTTGTTGTTCCTTTGGTTATTTTATTTCCCTACTTGTAGTGATATATGGGACTGTCTACCATGTGTACTTTGGCTTGTTTCTTGAGGTAGCCCCTGAGGCACCCTTTGGCCCCTCCTGCTCCCACCGCTGCCCAACTTTCCCTCCTGTGTGGCCTCAGTGAGCTCAGCTCCAAGGAAAGAGTTTTAAAGAACTATATGAAGACTGCCTCTGGCTGACAGACTGTAAGATACTGTGGATTATAGGTTGCATCTTAATTCTACAGGTCAAGATGTGACCAAAAAAAACCCATCTTAAAATTGATGAAATAAGTAGTAGGTAGCATTTATTAAGCACCAACTCTGCCAGGCATTATGCTAAATACTTACCATGCACCGATCTTAGTCTAGAACACTTGCATTCAAGTTAAAGTTTTGTCGAAGTCACAGTTTTCCATAAGAACATGGAAGATATTTGCTTTACAGTTTTGTAGCTAAATTATCTAATTAAACACAGCTTAGGAATGCAAAGTTTATTTTGTTTTCTAATTTTACCTCTTAAGAATCCCCCAATTCATAAGACCTGAATTTTCAGCAGAAGTTTTTCATATAATTTGTGTAAATTAAATTTAACCAAGATTACTCCTTATTTTGCGATAAACATTATGGTAGATTCTTTAGTAATAGGCTGTTGCCATAAAAAACTTAAAATTCAGTGGAAGTTTAGATGTTTTTACAGTCTAGAAGCCATGGCAGAATGACCTATGGGCTGAAGGTATAAGTCACATGTTGAGGGCATATGGAAGAAAAACTGTATATTAATGGGGGTGATGTGGATCAGAGATCAGGGAAAATTTGAAGGAGACAAAGGCATTTGAGTTGAGGGTCATGAATAAGACTTCCAAGGGTGGAGAACTAGTCTAATCAAATGTTTTAAATTCAAATATCTGACAGCCCAAAACCATGGGTCGTAAATAAGGCAATGGTACAACTTCCTTGAATTGGGAAGTAAACAACACCAAGGATCTTTCTATAAACACAAACACTCAAAAGAAGCAACCAGCAGGGCACCCTGGTGACTGTTTGTTGAGTGTCCAGCTCTTGAATTGGCTCAGTTCATGACCTCATGTTTGGTGAGATCCAGCCCCAAGTCAAGCTCTGCACTGACTCCATTAAGCCTGCTTGGGAGTCTCTTTCTCCCTCTGCCCCTTCCCCGCTCATGCTCTCTTTCTCTCTCTGTAAAATAAATGAACATTTTAAAAAAAGATGCAACTAGCAGCCACATTATAGACAGCTGCATTGTCCCTGCCAGTTTGTGTGGACTAGCCTGAACTTCACTTACCAGGACTGCAAAACTTGTTGATTTTTTTTTTTTATTGTTTTTGACCTGGCAGAATAAAGGGATAAGGCAACTGCTTTGGCTTTCAGATGAAAGTCAGATTGATGTAAGTTGTTCTGTAGCAATATCTATTATAAGGTCAGATTCCAACTTTTTCAAAAGCTGTAGAGGAATATTTTAGACACTCTGTTTAAAAGATATGGTATTCTACAGCACGGTTAAAAGTCTATACCATTCTGTGAAGTTTAAATATGTTTAATTAAAATCGACTCGGGGTGGGGGAGGGAGGGATGGGCATGGAGGAGGACACTTGTGGGGATGAGCACTGGGTGTTATGTGGAAACTAATTTGATAATAAACTATTTGTAAAAAATAAAATAAAATAAAATCGACTCTGAGCAGGGTTCCCCAGGTCAGAAATAAATGGAATATATTTTTTCCTTAGATATTTATCCTTAGGTTTTGTTTTGTTTTTGCCTTTTCCAGAGACTTAAGGTCAGTACAGCTTCAAAAATCTTCAAGAATTTTTTAGTTTGAAAAAGTTAGAAATTCATAGGAAGCTGCAAAAACCTAACGACTCATTTTCCCCAGTGGTTATATCTTATAGGATTATAACACAATATCAATACTAGGGATTTGATATCAGTCCTCATGTGTTACATAGCCCTGTGTCATTTGATCATATATGTAGATGTGTAGACTCACTACTGCAAACAACTTTCCATCACCACAAATATCTCCCTTGCGACTTTATAGTCATGCTCCTCCATTCTCCCCGAGCACTCTCCCCTGACACTTGGTGGCCACTAACTTATTTACCATCTCTACAGTTTGTCATTTATTGACTGTTATATAAATGCAATCACACAGTATAAGACCTTTTCAGACTGGCTTTTCACTTAGTATAATCTCTTGAGCTCCATCCGAATTGCTAAGTGCAATAGTCTGTATCTTTTTATTGCTGAGTGTTCGTGGTATGGATGTGCCATAATTTACTTAGCTGTTCACCTATTAAGGGACAATTCAGTTGTTTCTACTTTTTAGCTGTTACAAATAAAGCTGCTATGAGCAATTATGTATAGGCTTGTATGTGAGCATAAGGTTCTATTTCTCTGGAATACATTTCTAAGAGTGCCATGGTCAGGTGTATGTGAAGTACATGTTTAGTTTTTTTAAATTATTTATTTATTTATTTTGAGAAAGAGGGAGAGGGAGATAGAGTGTGTGTGTGCACATGTGAGCAGAGAGGGAGGGAGAGAGGGAATCCAAAGCTGTCAACACAAAGCCCCACAGGGGGCTCAGTCACACGAACCATGAGATCATGACCTGAGCTGAAATCAAGAGTCAGCTGCTTAACCAGTGGTGCTACCCAGGTGCTCCAGTAGCTGTTTAGTTTTAAACGAAACTGCCAAAATATTTTTCAGAGATGTTGTACCATTTTATGAGGGAGATATGTGGGAAGATAATTTTTTAAAGAGTCATTTCTGCTTAAGAATCCCTCCTAAGCTGAGAAGGGTTGTAATAACATGTTTTTGAAACAACTTACTAGTTCTTTTACTCGATGGCATTTGGTTGCCAAATTATCCCTATTCTTGTTTGGTTTGGTTTTTTGTTTTTTGGGTTTTTTTTTCCCTAGTACAATTGGACTTATTCTTTTTAAAAAAGATTTTAAGTTTGTTTTTGAGAGAGAGACAGAGACAGAGATAGAGGGTGAGCAAGGGAGGGGCAGAGAGAGAGGGAAACACAGAGTCTGAAGCAGGCTCCAGGCTCTGAGCTGTCAGCACAGAGCCTGGTGCAGGGCTTGAACTCACCAACTGCGAATGACCTGAGCCAAAGTCTAATGGTTAACTGATTGAGACGCCCAGGAACCCCCAGATGGATTTATTCTTAATTCATGGTTAAAAAATACACTACTCCCTGCTGGGAGCAAAACTCAGGTTTATCGTCATCAGACAATGATAAATCAGATATGGTAAGAAGAGATGTTGCCCTGATTAAATCTGCCTAGAAGTAACTGAAGGCTTCCAAATCTTTCCATCTCCCAGCCTCTACTTTCTCAAGGTCTTCCTATATGTAACTTCTTCCATCCAGGACCCAGGTTTGTCATTTTGGTTCTCTGTTTGTTACAGGATATGTTTAAATATTATCTCAAGTGACAGAGAGTCTCTGGCTGGTTTGGTTTAGTGCTGGCTCCTAGTTAGTTATCAGCTTTTGTTAAAGTCCCAGCACTTCTCACTGAGACAGACACGTAGCTCTCTTGTTTGATCTCAACTCAAAATCCTCTGGGAGGCCTTCTGTGACTGCTCCACCCAACATCATTCTTTATGCCCTAAGCTGGCTTTATGTTTCCACATAGCACATATAATCACCTGACATAGGATGTGTGTATCAGTAATGTTAATGGTTTTACCTTGTTGGATTTTAAACTACTTGGTGGCAGGAGCTCTGTGTGATCTAGTGCTATTTCTGTGGACCTGAGATAGTTACTGGTACATCCTAGACACTCAATAAATAGGTGATGAACAAATACATCAACAGAGATTTTACAGTGATTTCCTATCTATTCTTATGTCTCTACAGTTTATCTTTAACTTAAAGAATTGAAATTATCCTCTGAAGAGATGGATTGAATCAGCTCACTCTCCTCAAAACCATTAAGTGGTCCTCCATTATTTATTGAGGAAAGCCCGGACTTGTTTAAAGTAACAACTAAACTCCCCACAATTTATCTTCCAGAAGACTTGGTGGCATACAGTTATGATTATGATTTTTTTTCTCCATCCAGGCTCACTGGTTCACTTACTTTTTCTGACAATTCCAGACATTTTCATGTCAACATAATTTCAGTCTTTTTCCCCTTTCCCATTTTGAGTCAATTTAATTGTCAAAGTCCAGGGTTGTGGGGTGTGTGTGTGTGTGTGTGTGTGTGTGTGTGTGTTTTCCATTCATGTAGGAATTTTGAGTTATAATCGTCATTTGCTTTGTGACAATATATTTTTCTGGCAAGTTTGCTTTATATTCTTTCTTGAAGTATTTTGTTTGGAGGTTGTATTTATATGTATTTGAATAGGCCAGTTCTTTTTTTTCTTTTCTTTTCCAGACTAGCCATTAGCAAAAGATTCTTATGGAGCAAGAGGAAGACCCAGCATAGTTTTCCAAATACTTCTGCTCAAATTCTTTCTCTTCTGATGCTTCAGTGCTGGACTATTTCTTAAAAAACGTGGTCTCACTGTGAAGTTCCACTTCCTTTGGCTCTTGCAAGAGCAGAGCTACTGGCTTTTTGGAGCTTCCTTGTCTGTTACTAATGAGAAACTCTGCTCCTGCCTTGAACATAAAACTTTCTCTTTTAAAAAGTGGTCTTTTCTCAATTTATTTGCATGAGAAGCACCTCAAAAGAGTTGGCCTTCAGAGCTGTGCAAAGTGGGCTTTCTTTGTCCTGTTGATCATGCCGCTTCCAGTCTCGTCGGTGGCTATGGAGCTTCCTGCAGTATGAAGACCGTGACACTTGCCCATCCTGCCGGTGCCACAGGCTTGAGCAAAAAAGATACCGTGTCTCTTGTTATATGTCCATATTTGTTAGTCTTGAACTTCTCCACACAGAGAGCCAAACTGGCTCAGGGTCTTGAAGCATGTTCTCTAATACAGCTATGTCCGACTGCTACAGAGCCTCTAAGCAAGATGGGAGTGGTCTTAACGTGAGTGAATCATGACAGTTAAGAGAATAACATTTTCTTCCAACTTCCAACTGACTTTTGTTAACACATAAATGTTAACTTAATTCGTTTCTCTTCCAGATTGCAGGGTGGGGTCTTTCTGTAGATTATGTAGCAATAATTTGTTTACCAATCTTGTACCTTCATATTGTTTTTTATATTTTGCAGTCGTGTAATGATAATTAAACAGAAAAACAAATAAATAAATAAATAACGTGGTGCTTCCTGAGTACAGTCACCTCCGGTCCTTCCTGAGCTTTTCCCCACTCTGCTTCTTCCATCTAAGGCCTGTGGTTGGCATTCCAAGAGTAAATGCTTTCTGTCACCCTCTGAGATGGGCCACTTGACAACTGTGCCAACATGCTTAAGTCTTTCACATCTCAGATGTTTGGACCATACCTTAATGCACTTGGGAAACTTTGAGTGTTTATTTTTTGCAGAGGACGTAGTTTGTACTTTTGTTGCAATTGATCTCATTCTCCTACTTGCTCTGTGTGATTTCCAGGAGAAGCGGGAAGGTTCGATACTATGCTGATGCCATTTTCCCATCTAATTTATTCAATTTAAAGGACTACGATTTGGTCTAAGATTTATGTTCTTCTTGCTAATTTGGGATTAATAGATCCTCTGTCATATAAAATGTAGGTGAGGAAACAAGAATTTTATGGAGTTTTTAGTGTTCCGACTTGGAAGACTAAAACCTGGAAGCTTTGTAGTTGTTATCAATGTTTTGAAATGTTATTGTCCTATAATATATTAAAGTCCAGAAATTACTGATACATAGTTCTCTCTCTCTTTCATCTATCCACCTACTTATCTATTTATCTATTCTATGTACTTCAAACAATATTACTACCTTCTAGGCACTCATCTCAGAAACAAAAACAATATAGAAATTTTAAAAATCCCTTTGGTGGCCCTTTAAGGACTTAAAGCTAGGCAGATCATAGATATACAATGAACCAACTATTCTACAAGCTAAGGATTACATCTATGCAAAAATCCTATAGCAAAACAGAAAAAGGAGCTATGTTTTCCAGATAAGTAAAAAATTGAGGAAGCTCTTTGGAAGAAATATTACAAACTTGGACTTTGACTATTAGATGACTGAGATGGAAACAAGAAATAAAAGACTAAAACCACATTTATGTGAAAGTGTGTGGCATGGTCAGAAAAAGTGAGCGAGCTAGTATGGTTGTATTGAAAGATGAAGGCAAAAATCATACATTATGTCGCAATGCATTCTGGAACATAAGTTGTGGGAAGTTTAATGGCTAGCTTAAAGCAGTCTGGGCTTCACTAAATAAAACTCCATCTAAATAGAAAAAAGAACACAAAAATTACTACACACACTAGGACAAACTGCTATTCAATAGTTTTCATGTATTCATTAGCAACTGCTTAGACTCTATGAAGATGGAGAAACCTTAATTTATGGTAGTCACACAAAAGACAAAATACGTAGGGAAAAAACTTAGTTAAAAATGAGTAAAACTCGGGCTGCCTGGGTGGCTCAGTCAGTTACGTGTCTGACTTCGGCTCTGACATGATCTCCTGGTTAGATTAGTGGGTTGGAGCCCTGTGTTGGGCTCTGTACTGACAGCTTAGAGCCTGAATCCTGCTTCATATTCTGTATTTCCCTCTCTCTCTCTGCCCCTCCTCTGCTTGCACTCTGTCAATCTCTCTCGGAAAAATAAACATTAAAAAAATTAAAAACAAAAAACAAAATGGGAAAAACTCATTACTAAATCCTATGTCATGAAGATTTACCATACATTTTCTCCCAAATGGTGTTTTATAATTTTTGATTTTTCATTTAGGATTTCACCCATTTTGACTTAATTGTATATGGTGTGAGGTAAGGGTTCACCTTTGTTCTTTTTTATATGGATATCCAGTTGAAGAGGCTATTCATTCTCCAGTGAATGCTCTTGTCACCCTTGTCAAAACTCAATGGACCATCGAAGTATTGGTTTATTTCTGAACTCTCAATTCTATTTCACTGATCTATATGTTATCCTTATGCCAGAACATACTGGTTTGATTACTGTGCCTTTTAGTAAATTTTGAATTCAGGAAGTAGAAGTCCTTAAATTTTCCTTTTTTTTAAGACTATTTTTTTTTTTAGAGAGCAGTTTTAGGTTCACAGCAAAATTGAGACGAAGGTACAGAAATATTCCATAGACTCCTAGCCTCCTCCATTATCAACATACCCCTGCTGTCTTTTTCAAGATTGTTTGTGCTATTTGGGGTCTCTTACAATTCCGTATGAATTTTAAGATGGTCTTTTGCATTTCTGCAAAAAATACTGTTATGAATTTGGTAGAGATTGCATTGAATCTAGATCATATTGGATAGTAATGCTATCTTAACAATATTAAGTCCTCTGATCCTTGAACAGATCCTTGTTTCCATTTATTTAAGTCTTTTTAGGTTTCTTTTAACAATGTTTTGTAGTTTTCAGCACACAAGTCTTTCGACTCCCTGGTTAAATTTATTTCTAAGTACTTTGTTCTTTTTGGTACTATTGTAAGTGAAATTGCTTTCTTAGTTTTATCTTTACATTGCTTAATTTAAATATACAGAGCAAGTATGGAAATATAACTGTATTTTTAAGGTCAATCTTATATCCTGTCAGTTTTCTGGAGTTGATTATTAGATCTAGTATTTTTTTTGTGGATTCTTTAGGACTTTCTACATATAAGAATCATGTCATCTAAGAACAGAGACACTTTTCCTTTCCAGTTTAGATATATTTTGTTTCATTTCTCTGTTCTTTTCTTTCTTTCTTTTTTACCCTAATTGGTCTAGCAAGAACTTTCAGTACAACATTGACTAGAAGTAGCAAAAGTAGCATTCTTATTTTGTTCTTGATTTTTGGGGATAAGCTTTAAGTCTTTCACCAATGAGTAGAATTTTACTTATAGGTCTTTTACAAATGCCTTTTATCATATTTAAGGAGTTTCCTTCTGCTTCTACTTTGTTTATTTTTTACCATGATATGGTGTTAAATTTTGTCAGATGTTTTTTCTGCATGAATTTTAATGATTGTGTTTATTTTCTCCTTTCTATTAATGTGGCTTATTATATTGCACTTCTGGCATAAAACCCACTTAGTCATGATGCATAATTCTCTTAATATGCTACTAAATCCCATTTGCTAGAATTTTGTTTAAGATTTTTCCATATATATTCATTTTTCTTATAATAACTAATAGAATAACTAACTTTTCATGTCCTATTTTCCAAGTTTATTTCCCTTAAGGTTTTTTTGAAAGTTAAATTTTACAATGTTATAAGATTAGTGAAAATATATTTGAAAGCTCCTATTGGACACATATAAGGCGTTTCTCTCCCCTGTCTCCTTTCACCAAAATGTTATTTATAGAAATCCGTGTCATTTCAAGAGTCTCAAAACTAATCAATAATCCTTGCTTTAAGATTTCAAAACTAATCAATCAATCCCTAGCTATTTGTCTTTTAGGACATATTTGAATATTATGTCAAAAAACATTTTCCCCAGGCCATTCAACTCTCCTTCTGAGGAAGGTTTTGAAGGATAAGCTACTGCGAGTTACTTTGTTGAGAGGGAATTTCTAGAAGGTGCAAGTGGAAGAGTGTACTCACTGGGCTGCAAATTCAACATTTTTCCTATATTCTGTAAGGGTTTGTGATTGTTTTGATTCACTTATGGTATTCTCCAAGTTACGGTTAAAGGAGAATATTACTTTTGAGACCAAGTTACTTTATAAAAGGATCTTACCTTTTACCTCCTTACTTTTTGATTTAGATCAAGCATCTAAATTTGATTTATAGAGGTGATAAACGAAAACAGACTTCCGGACCTCTGTTGATCATAAGTTTCAGATTGCTAAATTTCTTAAGACTGGTAAAAGAAGGGTTGTTATGTCTGCAAATTGCATGGCTCATTGTTAAGAACCTTCCTGTTACTACCTGAATACATATTTGCAACAAAATTTTCATGAGTCTTCATTTGTATTTTGAGGTTACTTGTGTATATCTCTTGCTCTCTGTTCCTCTTTTTCATACTCTCTATCATTCCCTGTTTTACCTTTGAGGAGAAATCAAATTTTCACGTAAATGAACTTATCTGTTGGTGGTAGAAATTATCATTACTTTGACATTTATGCTTTGGCAGCTTTTTCAATTCTATCTAATCCCTTAACATTAATCGGTGTAAGAAGCTTTATACAAATTTTGAAAACCTATTTATTTTGAATAAAGAAGTGCCCTCCAAGACGTCAACCTTTCTAAAACAAATTTATTTATTTATTTAATTACTTAATTTGATTTAATTTTATTTTTTTTTAAAGTTTATTTATTTACTTTGAGAGAGAGAATGTTAGCAGGGGCGGGCAAGAGAGAAGGAGAGAGGGAGAATCCCAAGCTCAAACCCACAAACCATGAGATTATGACCTGAACTGAAACCAAGAGTCCGATGCTTAACTGACTGAGCCACCCAGGCACTCTTGAAATTTAATAAATAGATTTTTGTTTTTCTGCATTGCTACTTCTTCTAAAGTCTATGATACTATGTGATTAAGAAAAGTTCTCTGTATAATAGAACTCCTCATGTAATGGAATTGCTTCTAACTTTTAATCTTATTGTACCCTCAATATCATATTAAACTTTAGATGCTATGATGTGTGATATAAATTTATTTACAGATAATTAGGCTCTATTTTTAAGATAACAATTCAACATTATTATTTCCATAAGTGAAGAAGTTGACATTCAATGACCTTATGAGGAATTTTAGGCATGGTAATAAAAAAGTAGAACTGTTTCTTCAAATGGAAAAATATAGATGTGTTGCAGGTTAAAAGAGACTTAGACAAAATCTAAATATAATGGGTAGGTTTTGTTTGGATACTAATTTGAACCAGTTGCAAAAAATATTTTGGGGACATTGGGTAACTTTGAATGTCAACTGGATCCTAAATAAATAAATAGTTATTGACAATAATAAACTATTATTGATTTGGTTAGGTACAGTAATAGCATTGCAGTTAAGTAGGAAAATATCTTCATCTACTAGGGAAGCACATTGAAACAATTAGAATTAAAATGTCAGAAAAAGTAATGAAATATTGAAAATATTAATAATTGTTATATCTAGTTGGTGGGTGTATTTTGAAATTTTTAATAATGAAATTTAAAAGGAAAAATGTAGATTGAAGCATATGTTTTGGTAAAGAGAGAAATAAGTGGGTTGGGGTAAAAGTTTTGGTTGAAAGCATTTGTTTCTACTTTTAACATCAGAAGAGATTCGTATTTAGAAATAAGAAACAACTTCTAGTGATAAGTCATTTTAGCTTTTCTTGTCATTTGAGTTGGAGTTAGTGACATCTTGACCTTACTGATAAGTATGCTGAAAGTCAAGGCGCACCAAAGCACTACAGAGTCTAACACCATTTGTTTTTAATGCAAATGATTTTTGAAATTAAAGAAATTGATAGCAAAATCTGGTGAGGAAGCTGCCTTATTTTTTGTGTTCTTAGGCAACAATGGAATATTAAATAGTAGCTATGTTAGTGTTCTCCTTTCTATGGTTATCGACTTTACCTCACATAGGTTGTTGTAGTACCAGAACCACACTCAAGTATGGACAGATACTAAGGAAGTCTTTCTTTAAGATTCATATTCTAACACCAAGAAATCACCAAGTCAAGTGGTATAGTCTATCTGCAGGCAATCAAGTGCAGAACTTCCTATGTTTGATCATCCCAAGGACTCAATTCTCAAATAAATGAAATAATAAAATATATAATCTTTTACATTTAGTTACTTCCTTTGCATGCATTTCTTTTTAAATAAGATTTTATTTTTTTAGAGCATTTAATGTTCACAGCAAAACTGAGAAGATGGTGTAGAGATTTTCCATATACTTCCTGTTCCCACACATGCATAGTGTCCCTTATTGTCAATATCCCCCACCAAGTGGTACATTTGTTACAATTAATGAACCAGCATCGACACATCATTGTCACTTAGAATCCATAGTTTAAGGTCCACTCTTGTACATTCTTTGGATTTGGACAGAAGTATAATGACATCTAACTATTATTATGGCTTGTTTTCTTATAGTTGAATTTTAAGAGTTCTTTGTAAACCTTGGATAACCGTGCTTTATCTGATAAGTATTTTACAAATATTTCCTCTCAGTCTGTGACTTGTCTTACTCTGTTGGCATTGTCTTTCACAGAACAGAGGTTTTTTTTATTTTAATGAAGTCCAGCTTGTCACTGATTTCTTTTATGGATCATGTCTTTAGTGTTGTATTTAAAAAGTCATCACCATACCCAAGGTCATCTAGGTTTTGTCCTCTGTTATCTTCTAGGAGTTTTACTGTTCTGCATTTTATGTTATGTCTGTGATTCATTTTGAGTTAATTTTTGTGAAGAGTAGTAAGGTCTGTGTCTAGATTCTTTTTTAAAATTTTATTTTTAGCATGTGGTTATTTAGTTGTCCTAGTACCATTTGTTGAAAAAACCATCATTGTTTTATTGTATTACCTTTGTCTGTCATGATCAATGGACTATATTCATGTGGTTCTATTCTGGGCTCCCTATTCTTTTCTATTGATATATTTGTGTATTTTTTTCACCAATATCACACTGTCTTGATTACTGTAGCTTTATAGTGAGTCTTGAAGTTAGTAGTGTTGATCTTCCTACTTTGTTCTTCAATATTGTGTTGGCTATTTTCAGTGATTCTCCATATGAACTTGATAAGCAGTTTGTCAATAATGAACTGGGGTTTTGACTGACATTTCATTGAATCTATAGATCAAGTCGGGGAAGACTGGAATGGTATCAATCTTGAATCTTTCTATCTCTGAACATGGATTACCTTTTCATTTATCTAGTTCTTTGATTTTGTTCATCTTAGTTTTGTAGTTTTTGTCATATAGATCTTGTACATATTTTGTTATATTTGCACCTAAGTATTTCATTTTGGGAGTAGTAATGTAAGTAATATTGTGTTTTTAATTTCAATTCCACTTGTTCAATGATGGTATATAGGAAAGCAATTGACTCTTGTTTAATAGCCTGTATCCTACAACCTTGCTATAATTTCTTATTAGTTCCAGGAGTATTTATTTCTTATCCTTTCAGATTTTCTACATAGACAATATATCATCTGCCAACAGTTTTATACTTTCCTCCCCATTCTGTATACCATCTGATTCCTTTTCTTGTCTTACTGCATTAGTTTCCATCTTCCAGTGTGATGTTGAAAAGCAGTGATTAAAGGTGATCTTTGTCTTGTACCTGATCCTAGTGGGAAAGCTTAGAGTTTTGCACCATGAAATATGATGTTAGCTTTAGGGTTTTTGTAGATATTCTCTACCCAGTTCAGAAAGTTTTCCTTTATTTTGAGTTGACAGTTTTTAGTCATGGATTGGTATTGAATTTTGTCAAATGCTTTTTCGGCTTCTATTTGAATGACCACATGATTTTTCTTTTTTTAGTCTATGATGTGATAGATTACATTAATTGACTTTTGAATGTTGACACAACCTTGCATACCTGGGATAAATCCCAGTTGGTCATGGTGCATAATTTGGTTTAACATTGTTGGATTCAATTTGCTCATATTTTGTTGAAGGTTTTTGTGTTTATGTTCATGAGAGAGATTGTTTTGCAGTTTTCTTGTAATGTCTTCTTCTGATTTTGGCATTAGAATTGCTAGCCTCATGTAATGAGGAAGTATTTTCTCTGCCTCTAACGGTTGTAGAAAATTGGTGTAATTTCTTTCTTAAGTGGTGAATCTCTCTGGGCTGAGTGCTTTCTGTTTTGGAAGGTTATTATTTATACTGATTAATTTCCTTTAATGAATATAGGCCCATCCAAAATTTCTATTTCTTTTTGTGTGAGTTATGGGAAATTGTGTCTTTCAAGGAATTGGTCTATTTCATCTAGGCTATCACATTTGTGGGCATAATGTTGTTTATAGTTATTCTTTTATTATTCTTTTAATTTCACCTCTTTCACTTTTGACACTAATCTGTGTTCTTTCTCTCTCTTTTTATTTTTTAGCTAGCCAGACTAGAAGCTTATCTATTTTATTGATCTTTTCATAGAACTGGCTTTTGATTTCATTGGTTTTCCCTATTGAGTTCCTGTTTAGAATTTCATTGTTTTCTACTCTTATTATTATTATTTTTTGCCTCTGCTTACTTTGGATTTATTTTACCCTTCCTTTTACATTTTCCTAAAGTGGAAACTTAGATTATTGATTTTAGATCTTCATATTTTCTAAATATATGCATTCAATGCTATAAATTTCCCTCTAAGCATTGCCTTCCCGACATCCCACAAAATTCACTGTGTTTTCATTTTCATTTAGTGCAGAATACTTAGACATTTCTCTTGATGTTTCTTTCTTGACACATATATTATTTAGATGTATATTATCTAAACTCCATGAATTTTGGGTTTTCCAGTTATCTTCTTGTTACTGATTTCTGGTTTAATTCCATTGTGATTTGAGAGCAGGCATTGCTTAATTTCTATTCTTTTAAATTTGTTAAGGTGTGGTTTTTGGCCCAGAATGTGGTCTATCTTAGTGCGTATTCCATGTGAACTTTAGAAGAATGTATATTTTCTGTTCTTGTTGGATGAAGTAGTCTATAGGTGCCAATAGTATTCAGTTGATTGATGGCATGTTGAGGTCAACCATGTCATTACTGATTTTCTGCCTGCCAGATCTGTCCATTTATGAGAGAGGAGTGAATCTGTTTTTAGGTTCATTGTATTGTAGCATAAATCAGTAGCTCCTTTCATTTTATTGCTGAATAGTATTCTATTGTATAGATTTACATTTTATTTATCCATTTCCATCAGCAATATTTAAATGCGTCCATTTCGCAAGTACCAGTATCTTCCTCAAAACAACAAATTAATAGATGATTTGATTGCAAAATATGTCATAATTTTTTCTTTAGTTGACCTATACTTTTGCCCTTATACAATGGATATACTCATCCATATAAGTATATCATAAACATTTTTTTCTAAACCCATGTATTTCTTTTTTTCTTACATAGTTTTTTTCTTAAATAGTTACTGTCAAGTTGGTTTCCATATTAAACACACATATTTCTTGAATAAGGACTTCACAAACTCATTATTGAAGTACTCCTAGTTTCTTTTGGAGTATAAAAAATACGTTGCTCTGACATGCCTAATACTTCCTCTTGAATGGGGATTAGTTGATACTAACTAATGCAAGTAAACCAATTAAAATGTGACAATATAGTTAAAATCCTTATCTGTATTTTGCTGTTTAAAAACTTTTATATTATCTCAGCTAATCCTTTCAATAGCCCCACAAGGTAAGCAGAAAAGATATTTTAATCCCCTACTGATAATAAAACAAATTAAGAGAGGTTAAGAAATAAAATCTGATAGAGCTGAAACTCAAATCTAGATGCCCCAGTGTTCTTTGTATTTCATGCAAACTCTATTGCACCATTTTTCAGAGTGCCTACCATAGTGCTAGCGGTGTGTGTGTGTGTGTGTGTGTGTGGTAATTCCAATCAAAGAGAACAGCATATATAGAGCTAGAAAGGATAGGTTATATGATTTGCAGGATGCAGTGAAAAAAACAAACTTTAACCTTGTGAAAATATTATCAAGAATATTAAGATGGTGACAGGAGAGCCTTAAGCTCTGAGTCCTTACAGCAGGGATTCCCCAGTAATGTTTCATAGTTTTTGAGGGCAACAAAGCCAGTCATAAATATGTGAAAGAATGCCATATTAAGGTAACTATCAGTAAGAATGAAGTGTAAAAAGACAGGTGAAAAAGAACGGAGAGGTGGGGAAGTAATTCATATAAACTAGATCACTGAAGTTTTTAAAAAATTTTTTTAAATGTGTTTATTTATTTTTGAGAGAGATACAGAGAGAGAGAGAGAGAGAGAGAGGAGGAGGAGAGAGAGAGGGAGACACAGAATCTGAAGCAGTCTCCTGATTCTGAGCTGTCAGCACCCCCCAACACTGGGCTTGAACTCACAAACTGGGAGATCATGACCTGAGGCAAAGTTGAGCACTTAACTGAGTGAGCCACCCAGGGGCCCCTAGATCACTAAAGTTTTATGTTCTGTGCTAATATTTTCAATTTATCTCAAAAGGCAGAGGAAGCCACAGAATAATTGTAATTAGAAGAATTAAACTACATTTATATTTTAAAAAATTCAATGTGACATACACTTAAGGATGGATTTTCAGGTGCAAAACTAAAAGGAAGAAGGTAAATTAGGAAGAAATATCCGAAATTCAGAAAATGTTAAGATTCTCAAGGCCATGACTGGTGTGAGGTGGTATCTCAGTGTGGTTTGTGTAGCAACATGGATGGACCTTGAGGGTGTTATGCTGAGCGAAATAAGTCAGGCAGAGAAGGACAAATATCATATGTTTGCACGTATAGGAGGATTAGGAGGAACTTGACGGAGGAACAAGGGGGAGAAGAAGGGCGGAAATGGTGGGGGAAAGGGAGAGAGGCAAACCATGAGAGACTCTTGAATGCTGACAAAAACTGAGGACTGATGGATGTGGGGGGAGGGGGGGATGGGCATGGAGGAGGGCACTCGTGGGGATGAGCACTGGGTGTTATGTGGAAACTAATTTGACAATAAACTATTTGTAAAAAAAAAAAAAAAAAAAAAAAATTCTCAAGGCCATGAGATTTGAAATGCAGAACAGGAGTCAGATGTGAGAACTACTGGTCTTTGAAAGTGGGCACTTAACTTTGGCTTTGAGCCCGGGGGAGAGCCAGCTCAGCTCAACTCATGTACCTCCCTGTGCCTCAGCTTGCAAAGTCCCTCTGGACAGAAAGCTGAGGATTTATTGTAAGGCTCGTCATATTTGTATTGTCTCTTTTAGGAAACACAATTTTGTACTGCCAGTGTCTAAAAGCAGTCATTTCTCATATCTTCCCCAGTTTTAAAATTAAAACAAAAAATTGTAGGCAGTCATGCCCGGTAACAGTTTGTCCATTAAGGCTGCACACAGAAAACTAGTAGTATCCTTTTGAATTTAGGAATCCAGCATATTCATCTGAGGTAGTGTCTCCCCTGGCAAGTTAGTTGACATTTGGGGAGTAACTTCTGCTGTGGTGAAGGGAACAGGATGAGGAAGCATTTTAAAAATATTAAAATTAGGTGTCAATTGCCCTCTTGTATTTTTATTATTTGGAAATGGAGAGAGCCCCCAACTTCTTGCAATCATCTTACTAGATGCCTAATGAAACGACAAAACTGTTTCCCCATGGGTATCATGCATAGCTTCTAACCAGGAAACCAGATAGTTTTGCAATGTTAGTACAGTGTTTGTCTGTTTGGATTTTCGTAATAGATAAAATGAAATTTCCAATTCGTAAAGAGATTTCTAGTGTTTTCTTCTCTGAGAGAACTTTTTTTTTTTAAAAGAGACCTTGACTTTTGGTCTCTGGTTCCACCAAAAACATCAGTCTTTTCTTCAATAACTTCTACCCGATAATTTAAAAAAGCTGATATTATCTGGAATGCTATAATCAATTCCTGCTCATTCAGCTCTATCTCTGCTGGAGATAATGGCCTGTATGATTCACATGAGAATGCATAAGCCTTAAATCAGCCAGCTGGTTCAGCGGTTTGTATCTTTGTGATAGTATTTATTAGTTTACAGGACCCAGTCTATCCTGGCTATGTTAACTGTAATTAGGTGTACCACGAAGGGGAAAGTGTTCTTCTTTGCATTGCATTGTATGTTGAAAAATTGATTTTTTAGAAGAAAATTATTTTCCAAGAAGAATGAAAAACTATGACCACACCCTGGATCTCTGTCCATAATTCCACCACTTCACTGTATCACACGGTATATTGGCTATTTAACTTTAGATTTTTCAGGTTAAGGTCTCAAGGAGCCATTCTTTTCTCTTCTCAGCAATTAGGATAAGATGCCTTAACTTATGGAGTCTAATAAATATTTAACAAATACTGCATGTGTACTATGGATAAGCTACTGTTCCAGGGGCAAGTGTTACCTGTGATTTTTACAAATCAAAAGCAGAACATTGTTTTAAAAAGCTACTTTTCTTTTTTGGAACCCAACATGGCAAATTACATTTAAAGGTTTTTTTAAATGCTTATTTATTTTTGAGAGAACAAGCGAGCAAGCAGGGGAGGTGCAGCGAGAGAGATGCAGACACAGAATCCAAAGCAGGCTCCAGGCTCCAAGCTGTCAGTACAGAGCCTGACACAGGGCTTGAGCTCACAAACTGCAAGATCATGACCTGAGCCAAAGTTGAACACTTAACTGACTGAGCCACCCAGGTGCCCCAAATTAGATTTAAATGAAGTTGGTTTTGACTGAAGATAATCTGAAACAATTTGGACCCCATAATCGGTCCTATGATTATTACCTATGATTGTGTCTGATGCTGGCTTAGGTGCTGTATTAGGTTCCCCAAGGAAGCAAAAGCAATAGTAAGATATATAAAATAAATATAAATATAAATTATATATATATATATTTCCACTACTCCTTTTTATAACTAGATTGTGTTATGTTGAAACAAATTATTTTTGCAGAACATAATTTTCCCGTACCAATACTTTGTTTAAATTTAAATCTTAGTTAAATAGTTTTTAGTGTCCTGGCTGTTTTAATGCATTTAAAAGGTACTTTATTTGGTAAATTGCTCAACTGGAGCTTATTGCACAACTGCAGTGGGG